>NC_089841.1:257351225-257686940 GCF_035609145.1 Eleutherodactylus coqui
ATGTTACTGGGTTCCACCTATACTTTTGCAACAGAAATATTACTGGGGTTCGCCTATGCTCTTCGTACACCAATGTTTCAGGGGTTCGCCTATGACCTATACTTTTACTACAGAAAGGTTACTGGGGTCTGCCTATACTTTTGCTACAGAAATGTTACTGGGGTCCGCCTATACTTTTGCTGCAAAATGTTACTGGGGTCTGCCTATACTTTTGCTACTGAAATGTTACTGGGGTCTGCCTATACTTTTGCTACAGAAATGTTACAGGAGTCTGCCTATACTTGTGCTACAGAAATGTTACAGGGGTCCGTCTATACATTTTGCTACAGAAATGTTACTTAGTTCGCCCTATACTTTTGCTACAGAAATGTTACTGATGCCCGCCTATACTTTTACTACAGAAATGTTACTGGGGTCTGCCTATACTTTTGCTACAGAAATGTTACTGGGGTCCGCCTATACTTTTGGTACACCAATGTTTCAGGGGTTTGGTTACACTCTTGCTACAGAAATGTTACACGGGTCTGCCTATACTTCTGCTACAGGAATGTTACAGGGGTCTGCCTATACTTCTGCTACAGGAATGTTACAGGGGTCCGCCTATACCTTTACTACAGAAAGGTTACTGGGGTCTGCCTATACTTTTGCTACAGAAATGTTACAGGAGTCTGTCTATACCTTTACTACAGAAAGGTTACTGGGGTCCGCCTATACCTTTACTACAGAAAGGTTACTGGGGTCTGCCTATACTTTTGCTACAGAAATGTTACTGGGGTCTGCCTATACTTTTTGCTACACAAATGTTACTGGGGTCTGCCTATACTTTTTGCTACACAAATGTTACTGCTACTTCTGCTACAGAAATGTTACTGGGGTCCACCTATACTCTTGGTACACCAATGTTTCAGGGGTTCGCCTATACTTTTGCTACTGAAATGTTACTGGGGTCCGCCTATACCTTTACTACAGAAATGTTACTGGGGTCCACCTATACTTTTGCTACAGAAATGTTACTGGGGTCTGCCTATACTTTTTGCTGCACAAATGTTACTGGGGTCTGCCTATACTTTTTGCTACACAAATGTTACTGGGGTCTGCCTATACTTTTTGCTACACAAATGTTACTGCTACTTTTGCTACAGAAATGTTACTGGGGTCCACCTATACTTTTGGTACACCAATGTTTCAGGGGTTCGCCTATACTTTTGCTACTGAAATGTTACTGGGGTCCGCCTATACTTTTACTACGGAAATGTTACTGGGGTCCACCTATACTTCTGCTACAGAAATGTTACTGGGGTCTGCCTATACTTTTGGTACAGAAATGTTACTGAGGTCCGACTATACTCTTGGTACACCGATGTTTCAGGGGTTCACCTTTACTTTTGCTATAGAAATGTTACTGGGGTCTGTCTATACTTTTGCTACAGAAATGTTACAGGGGTCTGCCTATACTTTTGCTACAGAAGTGTTACTGGGGTCTGCCTATACCTTTGCTACAGAAATGTTACTGGGGTCCGCCCATACTTTTGGTATACCAATGTTTCAGCGGTTCGCCTACACTCTTGCTACAGAAATGTTACAGGGGTCTGCCTATAGTTCTGCTACAGGAATGTTACAGGGGTCTGCCTATACTTTTGCTACAGAAATGTTACTGGGGTCTGCCTATACTTTTGCTACAGAAATGTGAGCACAGACCCAGGAGATTGGCTAGCAGGAAGTACCACGCCCAGCCAGCTCACTCAATTAATCCAGTGAGGGCTGATGACCCCAGACAGTTGACTTATGTGAGGAGCTGGGAGGGATAAGTGTTGGCTTATCACGGCAGCACTTACTGGCTCCTTGTCCGGGAAGGATGACACGCAGCCAATGCCAGAGTAGGATTGCACGCAGCATTCGACACCCCTAGAATAGGAAATGGCAATAAACGAGATGATGGGGGTAATTGTTGTCATTGCCACCATTCCCACACACCAGTATGCTACGCAGTGGAGAAAATAACATGCAGAGTTGTGTATCGTACCTCGGGTCCATAGGAACGGTTAGGGCCTGGTATAACTTTACTTGGAGAATATAAACTTTACAACTAAGTATTTAAGGCAACACAGGTACAATTCTGTTAAAGGGGTTGTCCCGCGGCAGCAAGTGGGTCTATACACTTCTGTATGGCCATAATAATGCACTTTGTAATGTACATTGTGCATTAATTATGAGCCATACAGAAGTTATAAAAAGTTTTTCACTTACCTGTTCCGTTGCTGGCGTCCCCGTCTCCATGGTTGCTGTCTAATTTTCGCCGTCTAATGGCCAAATTAGACGCGCTTGCGCAGTCCGGGTCTTCTGCTGTTCTCTATGGGGCTCCGTGTAGCTCCGTGTAGCTCCGCCCCGTCACGTGCCGATTCCAGCCAATCAGGAGGCTGGAACCGGCAATGGACCGCACAGAAGAGCTGCGGTCCACGGAGGGAGCAGACCCCGGCGGCCATCTTCAACCGGTAAGTATAGAAGTCACCGGAGCGCGGGGATTCAGGTAAGCGCTGTGCTGTTTTTTTTTTAAGTCCCTGCATCGGGGTTGTCTCGCGCCGAACGGGGGGGGGGGGGGGGGTTGAAAAAAAAAAACCCGTTTCGGCGCGGGACAACCTCTTTAAGTGCACGGAGACTATAGCACAGAGGCCACGGAGGATAAGCAGGATGAAACCGGGCTTACAGTCCACGTTATCTGTATGACTCCGCTCCTAGGTTGGGAGCACTCCAGAGGAAGAAGGGGGGCAGGGGTCACTCCACAGACACTCAGGCAATTACTTAAAGGAAGGCTTTGAATAATAAACACTCCGCACAGCAGGTGTGTAACTTAATAAACGTACTTCTGTGCGGTGATCCTGACTCTGGAAGGCCGCACAGGAACAGCTTGTAGTGTGAATTACTACGGGTTCCTCGACACTGAATTATTAGGGTTTGCTCTCCCTCTAGCAGATCTATAGGCTCACTCCATTCACATCCACGCTCCAATCTCTACAGGATATTGCTCTTCTTCCTTCATCTTCACCTACATGGAAGCTAAAGGTGCTTCCATGTGGCTCTGTGATAGCACTCAGGTCAAATGAAACTCCAGAAGATGGACTCGAACCAGAACTCCTTTTCCGCTCTTAAAGGGGTTGTCCCGCGATCGCAAGTGGGGTTATACACTTCTGTATGGCCATATTAATGCACTTTGTAATGTACATTGTGCATTAAATATGAGCCATACAGAAGTTATTTACTTACCTGCTCCGTTGCTGGCGTCCCCGTCGCCATGGTGCCGTCCAATTTCAGCGTCTAATCGCCCGATTAGACGCGATTGCACAGAAGGGTCTTCTGCCTTCGGCTCAGTCCGGCACGAGCGGCGTTCTGGCTCCGCCCCCTTCTACGCATCATCGTGTAGCTCCACCCCGTCATGTGTGCCGATTCCAGCCAATCAGGAGGCTGGAATCAGCACATGTGATGGAGCTACGCGATGACGTGTAGAAGGGGCTGAGCCAGAATGCCGCTCGTGCCGGACCGAGCCGAAGGCAGAAGACCTTTCTGTGCAATCGCGTCTAATCAGGCGATTAGACGCTGAAATTGGACAAGCTTTGCACAGTGCATCTACATAGGGCAAACATGTATGACATTTATGGAGGGGACCAGGATGATATTCTGGGCCACTACATCTGAGCTGTAAATAGGATCAGGTCTGGTGTCCCCGGCTGTGAAGCTGACTGGTGACCCAGCGTACCTGTGATTTCTGCATTGTATATGAGCATGGCAACCCGTCGTTGGTCATGCGCAGTACAGAGTTTTTTTTCCCAATATTTGCATTTCCTGCACCATCGTTTAGTGCTGCTGGTTGGACAGCCTCCATGTACTTCGATGGAGATTGTTCCCACGGAGTCCGCAGCAAAACAGAGCATGCTGTGATTTTTATCTCCGTTCGCAGAATATGCAATTCATTTCTGCAAGTGTGAGTGAAAAACAAAAAGTATATAGGAATCTGGTCGTGAAAGCCAGCCTTAGAATAGTTTGTTCTTGAGAGGAGAACAATCCCCCTGCTGAGTGCTCTCTGGCTGACTCTCTTTGACCATCTTTTTCAACCACTGAAATCTGAAGTTCTACACATAGTAATAAGCATACAGGAAATACAGTAATATGCAGGAAAATGAACAATTAGAAACAACAATGTATTTTTCTATACATAATTTAGTTTAATAAGACATGTAAACATTCCTTATTCCGTGACTAGCAGAGGAATAACTCATTGCATGTATGACTCTTGAGAAATCAAGCAAGCCCATGCATGTGCAGGTGAGGGCTCGGCAGTGTACTTCCTTCTCACCAGGAGGAAATGCCGGAGCGGGGTGCACGACACTGCAAGCTAACAATGCTGTCAGTTCTCTGCACTCTACTATTCCTGATACCCATGAGCCTTTTGCTAATAGGTAAGAATACTTCTTTTTCCTACACAGTATATGTGATGTTCTATAAACCTGCTCTGTTCTGTTCGACTTTCTAAACTCTCACGTAAAGACAGTGCAGTCAGTAAGTAGGACGTCTAATAATCCACAACATGCTTTCTCTCTGCAGTGTGGCCTAGGAATAGCCTGCTGAGCAATGGGACAATGCTTATTTTCAAGAAAAACATTATGGCATTAAAATGTTTTGTACTAATTTGTACCAGTAGTTAGTTGTTATAGATATCATAAATACTGTAAAATTATGTTACTAGCAGGGTTCAATATATAGTGACTGCAAAGTGATTGAACAAAAGAGAAATCTAAATCAAATCAATATTTGGTGTGACTGCCTTATGCCTTCAAAGCGGCATCAATTCTTCTAGGCACTCTTGCAGCCAGTTTTTGAAGGAATTCTGCAGGGCAGGACCAATATTAGAGGGATGGGGCAAACTAGGTAACTGCCTAGGATCCCCATCCCCAAGGGGGCGCACAGACAATCTGAGGCATAGACTGGACTTGCAGCACCCTCCCTTGAGCAGTGGCGTAGCAATAGGGGTCACAATTGTGAAGCCCCTAAACTAGGAGGACCCAAGAGCCCCCTCACCATTAATTTATGGTGTTAATTTACAAATGTTTGGCAAACGCTCTCATATCTCTCTCTCTCTCTCCTATGTATCTCTCTTTTATCTATCCATCTATCTATCTCATAACTATTTTTCTCTCTCATTTTTATCTATCTTTCGCTCTCGTATCTGCTATCCACCTTTTTTTGTCTCTCATATCTATCTATCTGTCATATCAATCTATCCCATACCTGTTTCTCTCTCTCATATCTATCTCTCTCTTTCTATTTATCTCTCTATCTATCTATCTACCCTCTCCAATTCATCGTAAATGCAGCAGCAAGGCTCATCTTCCTGTCCAGCCGCTACTGGACACCTCTGCCCTGTGACGGTCACTGCACTGGCAGCCCGTCAAATACAGAATTCAATTTAAACTCACTACCTTCATGCACAAAGCCCTCCACAGCGCAGCGCCCCCTATATCGCCTCCCTCATCTCAATCCATCACCCAGCCCGGGCTCTCCGCTCTGCTAACGAAACCAGACTGAGCGCCCCTTTAATTCGAATTTCTCATTTCCGCCTCCAAGACTTCTCCAGAGCAGCACCGGTCCTCTGGAACGCACTACCAAAGGCTACCTGGGCATTCCAGGACTCGGAGAACTTCAGGCGTGCTCTAAAAATGCACCTCTTCAGGGAGGCATACCGCATACCCTAAACAAACCCCCCTGTACTCCGCCTGATAACGTTCCCTGACCTATTGACTGCAATCCCTGCCAGCCATCATAAACTGCCCCTGCAGTCATACTGATTCTGAAGTCACACGGCTAAATGTCCAGCCCGCAATACCGTGCACATCTTCGCCATACCGTGCACATCTCCAGCCCTTTACCTTCTGTATCACCCCATTACCTGTAGTATGTAAGCTCGTTGGAGCAGGACCCGCACCCCTATTGTTTCCATAAACTGATTACTATGTAACCGTGGTTCTGTAACTTTTGTATTTTTTGTCTTTCTGTATTCCACCTGTCTATGTAATAGTCTCACTGCTCTTACAGTAAAGAACCCCCAAATGTGTCCGTGTAGAAAGCTTCTTTCCTCTAAATAGAATACAAATGAACAGCTCCTTGTAATATGTCTTAGTTAAAATGCATAAGTAAAGAGTGCATGATTATATAAGTGCATTCAAAGAAGAGGACTCACCTGGTGTCGGACGAGAGACCCCTTTGGAGGCACAGCCTGGTCCTCAGTGGGCACAAATAATCAGGAAAAAAAGGGAAAAAAATAAAAAGCTCCACGCTCAAAGGATAGGGGAAATTAGGAGTGTTTAGCCCAAATAGCTAATTGGTTGAAAAGTCCGTATACGGAAAAAAGTTGCAATGCCTTTCAGGGTTAGTAAGTGTCTTTTTCAAGCATAATAACAAGTCTATATATACTTACTTAGATTTCTTATTCCATGTCAGACGCCAGGTCAGTTGTTGTGACATTATTTTCAGGGTTGTGCTGTGGGTGGGTTAGACGTTGAACACATGGTATTCAGAATGGAATGTAACATGCATTTCATTTGGATAATGTTTCAATTGTTAGTGAAGTGCAACATGCGTTTTAAAGGGGTTGTCCCGCGCCGAAACGTTTTTGTTTTTTTTCAACCCCCCCCCCCCGTTCGGCGCGAGACAACCCCGATGCAGGGGTTAAAAAAGAACACCGGACAGCGCTTACCTGAATCCCCGCGCTCCGGTGACTTCTTACTTACCTGCTGAAGATGGCCGCCGGCATCTTCTCCCTCGGTGGACCGCAGGGCTTCTGTGCGGTCCATTGCCGATTCCAGCCTCCTGATTGGCTGGAATCGGCATGTGACGGGGCGGAGCTACACGGAGCTACACGGAGCCCCATTGAGAAAAGGAGAAGACCCGGACTGCGCAAGCGCGTCTAATTTGGCCATTAGACGGCGAAAATTAGACGGCACCATGGAGACGAGGACGCCAGCAACGGAACAGGTAAGTGAATAACTTTTGATAACTTCTGTATGGCTCATAATTAATGCACAATGTACATTACAAAGTGCATTAATATGGCCATACAGAAGTGTATAGACCCACTTGCTGCCGCGGGACAACCCCTTTAATAAAGCAAATTACATCACTGCAAGAGAGAGCTGTGCTAACTGCAGGGAATCAACTTTATTGACAAGAGACAAACAAACAGTGATAAAACAAACACCCAAATGTACATTTGGGGACAACGTTTTTTATACAGCAAAAAGAAAAAAAACACCATTAAAAAATTAAGAGGATATATCGATCTCTCTCTAAAAAATTTGTTTCTCTTGTTTGGTAAAAAAACCTAATTCTTCTGCACCTTTTACTATCTTCATTCATGAAAGTTATAAACTATATAGTAATTAAAAATTGATACGTTTAAGAACTAAATTATCTTTTTTTTTTAAATATTCATAAAACAAGGTTGGTCAGCTTAATTAACCCCCTTTAATCCAGTCTCGCTATTACAATTTGTAGGGCTAGCCACATGTGTATGGTGTATTGCAAAAGATACATATCACAAAATCGATAGACAAATATAAATATCATACATGTCCTGTGTACAGATAAAAAAGTTTACTGGTTGTTATTTTTTTTTATATACTTTGCTGCATTTTTTCCACATTGTCGTAAAACTTTTGCACAGTACTGTGATGCTAGCATGTGTATCCTCTGCACAGCGGATGAAAAGTGTGAACACATCCAAATAATAACATTCTAAGACTATTTCAATAAATGTTACTCCATCTTGAACAATAAATAGCAATAATCTAGATCTCATCCTCATAGTACACCAAAAAATCCATAGGGAAAATGACTTGCGCTTTCGTTTTTACATCCATCAAGTGATTTCCGCTCAGCAGCGTATTTCTTTGGCGATACACCGCTGCCCATGTGAATGGACGAGAAAACACTAATTAAAGGGGTTGTCTCATGAAAGCATGTGGGGTTATGCACTTCTGTATGGCCATATTAATGCACTTTGTAATGTACATCGTGCATTAAATATGAGCCATACAGAAGTTATTCACTTACCTGTTCCGTTGCCGGCGTCCTCGTCTCCATGGATCCGTCTAAAATTGCCTCTTCTGGCGATTTTAGACGCACTTGCGCTGTGCGGTCTTCTGCCTTCTGAATGGGGCCGCTCGTGCCGGAGAGCTGCTCCTTGTAGCTCCGCCCCGTCACGTGTGCCGATTCCAGCCAATCAGGAGGCTGGAATCGGCAATGGACCTCACAGTGAAGATCCCGGCGGCCATCTTACTAAGGTAAGTAAGAAGAAGGAAGAAGTCGCCGCAGCGCGGGGATTCGGGTAAGTACTACCCTTTTTTTTTTTTAACACATGCATCGGGTTTGTCTCGCACCGAACGGGGGGCCTATTGAATAAAAAAAAAAAACGTTTCGGCGTGAGACAACCCCTTTAAGATTGGGACTTGATTATGGCTATTCTTTTTTCATGTGATTTTGCGGTGCGTGCGGGTAAACGTAAAAACGCATATGGTCATGTGAACGAGGCCCCAGGATGTTAATTTATGGTGCGTATTCTCAGCATGAACTTTGCCTCTTCAAATGGCAAATGAGCACTTGACATCCAGCTCAAAATTTACATGTAAATTTTGGATTTCGACACAGATTTTATTGCAGATTTTGATGCACCAAAATCCTCAGCTGATTTTCTGATATAGAAAAATTGCTCAGTGTGAAGGTATCCTTCACTTCTTGTCCCCAACACGACCAACCGCTTTTAGAATGAAGGGCTCTGAGTCTTGGCACCCCCAGGAAACTGTTTATTTTGCTAGGTGAAACTGTGGCTAGCCTGACATTTCATCATGGAAAATGTAGTATTTATGACTGCTATTTACATGTATAGCTGTCCTGTAATAAAAGAACAGTACAAGATCTGCTGGGACAAGAGCTGCTCTTACTGAGTGTTTTTTCATTCTGTGACATAGAGGAGAGTTTTGCATAGGGAACTCTGCTGTACGATGTTCATATTCCCCAATAGGGCATACTAAAAAGGTATGACATTTTGGCAAAACTCGTTTAAATGGACTTTTCAAACAACTTGTGCTTATATAATAACCAGTGTGATAATCAGCAAAACTACTATTTACTCTATTTCTCTAAAATAATGTTTTTGTTCTGAAAAATTACGCCAAAGTGCTGTCTTCCTTCATCCTACATACTCAAAGTGTTGTCTGAAACATCCTATCATACATGGTTATCTTTTCCTTCTGGGGAAGGCTTTGATTTTGACTTATATTCTCAGTCGTATAAGGACATTGACTTGTAGGAAAGCTTCCTTTTAATACATGGCACTGCAGAGGCATTGTACCATTTTTATGTGCATTTGTAAGTTGTAGCACAGTTTTACAAGCCACATCCAAAAGCATATAAAATTCTGTTAGTTCATTTTGGTGTAACGTATTAGAATTTTTTACATTCATGAAGAACTGGATCACAGATAAATATCTCCAGATACCACTGATCATGTGTTCCATTAACGCATGACCATGCTCACTGAGGGCTCAGTCACACGGGCGTTTATTGCCGCGATTTGCGCATGCGTCCGGCGATTTTTTAAAACCATTGCTTTGCAATGGTATCGGACACATGAGCACTTTTTATGCGCTCGTCCGATAAATTAGAGAACAGAAATCGCAGATCGTACCTATCTGCGATCTGCGATTCCTGTTCTCTTCTCTATATGCGCTCAATGGGGCCGGCGGCAGCAGCGCCGACCCCATTGAGAACATATAGAAGACAAATCATTCTTCTCTGCCACAGCTAGAACAGCTGTGGCAGAGAAGAACGATGTTTGCCCATTGAATTCAATGGAGACGGCAATACAGCCGACTCCATTGAAAGCAATGGGCTGCCGGCGTGCGCGGGATGAATTGTCGGAAAAGGGGTTAAATATATAACCCCTTCCCTGCAATGCATCCAGAAAAGTGAAAAAATAAAAAAAAAGGATGTACTCACCTGCTCCCGCCAGCCTGAGATCCCCGCGGCCGTCCTGCAGTGGGTGTGAAGGGGGTGTGACTCAGGCTTGCCCCTGATTGGCTCAGCCTGAGCCAATCAGAGGCTGATCTCAGTCACACCCATTCATGAATTCATGAATGGGTGTGACTGAGTCACACCCCCTTCACACCCACTGCAGGACTGCCGCGGGGATCTCAGGCTGCCGGGAGCAGGTAAGTACATCCTTTTTTTTAATTTTTTCACTTTTCAGGATGCATTGCAGGGAAGGGGTTATATATTTAACCCCTTCCCGACAATTCATCCCACACTCGCCCGCAGCGCTTGCATTCAATGGAGCCGGCTGTATTGCCGGCTCCATTGAATGCAATGCGCTGGACAGCTCCGGCCCGTTTCTAATGAAACGCGGCTAGGAGCAGATTTTCGGGCGATTTTTGGGGCGATTTTTCGGCGCCGGTCATGCGATTTGCGCATGCGCATCCGTCATGCGATGCGCAAATCGCGTGAAAAAACGCCCGTGTGACTAAGGCCTAACTCAAAAGTATGTGAATATTCCAAGGCAGTAGCAGGTACACCAACAGACTGATATAGTTTGTGTTTTGAATGACAAGTCTTGCTATGATGACTGCCATAAATGTTGTAGATAGGAAATCTATGTATGATATTTTGTATAATAGATCAACTATATTCTGCATCTGTCTGTCTTTTCTGGCAAATGAATGTTTACATTAAAGGGGTTGTCCCGCGCCGAAACGGTTTTTTTTTTTTTCAACAGCCCCCCCGTTCGGTGCGAGACAAACCCGATGCAGGGGTTAAACAAGAACACCGGACAGCGCTTACCTGAATCCCCGCGCTCCGGTGACTTCTTACTTACCTGCTAAAGATGGACGCCGGGATCTTCTCCCTCGGTGGACCGCAGGGCTTCTGTGCGGTCCATTGCCGATTCCAGCCTCCTGATTGGCTGGAATCGGCACGTGACGGGGCGGAGCTACACGGAGCTACACGGAGCCCCATTGAGAAAAGAAGAAGACCCGGACTGCGCAAGCGCGTCTAATTTGGCCATTAGACACTGAAAATTAGACGGCTCCATGGAAACGAGGACGCTAGCACTGGAGCAGGTAAGTGAAAAATTTGTTATAACTTCTGTATGGCTCATAATGAATGCACAATGTACATTACAAAGTGCATTAATATGGCCATACAGAAGTGTATAGACCCACTTGCTGCCGCGGGACAACCCCTTTAAGCAAAATAAACCAATATATATCAATTTACCTGCTACATTGCCATATCAGATATCTAGACTATATCCAATATCTGTCTATTTTGTTTTATAGAATGTAGTGGAGACAAGATCAGGCCATTTCTGAAATACTATGAGACGGTTGCATATAACAGGGATGAGCTTTATAAAGATCACCTGAGATCGAAGAGAGCTACGCTTCAGGAGCAAAGGCCAATACAGTTAGCCATATTTGGATACAATAGGTAACAAGTCTATGTTATGCCAGTCCTACCATCATAGTATTTTTTTATCATTATGCTAAAAGCACAATACACTGCAATATTGAAAAATTGCACTACATTGTACAAGGGATGAAGCAATCGTATGTTCAGGGCCCTTAAGGAAATAGTAGAAAAAATGTTTTTAACCCCTGCTGACATCCATCATACGTGTATGGTGGATGTTTGCAGGTTAAATATGGCATGGGCTCAAGAGCTGAGACAACCCTATGTGCAGCAGGTGCTGGCTTCATTATACAGCTGACCCCCACCTGCTCTTGAGGGATTGGAGACAACTTCGATCCTAGGAATTTAACTCCTCAGATGCTGTGGTCAATTACATTTCTGTAAATGCCAGAAGTATTCAAATATCATGTGATATATCCCACATGATGAACTCCATAAAAATATGCAAAGCTTGAAATTGTGTTTTATTTGTCACTGTGTCTTCCAGAAAAATTGAATAAAATATGATGAAAAAGTTGTATGTATCATAATAATCAGAATTGTTGGCAGAATGGTGCTATTTTCAGTTTTGGAGTGGAATTTTCCGTACAAACGCAAATTCTGCTACATTTTATGGAACAATTCTGCCCCATGTGAAAGGCCCCTAAAATGGCAACAATAAAAACGCTTACTCCACTAAAAAGACCCTCATACAGCTTTGTTAATGGAAAAAAAAGTGCCAGAATATGCTGATACAAAACAATTTAAGTTTTTGTTGTTTTTAAAATGTAGTAAAACATAAAAAGACTATAAATTTGGTAGAACTGTAATCCTACTGAATCAGGGCCCATTTACACAGCCATAGGTGTTTTACGTGTGCCCGCTGCACCCTAAAAATGCCTGAACGGCAAAGGGCCCGGCGCAATTACGCAAATGCCGCAATGCCGTGAGGCTTCGGGAAGCATTTCTCTCTTCCCTTCCCTCCCCCTCGCCGGCTCACCTCCTCTCTCCTCCCCTCCGTCCGTTTTCAATGGAAAGAGGTGAGGTGGGGCGGGGCTAAGCAGCCACCCCTTGTCCGCAGCCAGCAATGGGAGGGGGCAGAGCAGGTGGAGCTTAGCTCTACCTCATCCCGCCCCTCCCATTATAAACAGCAGCAAATGGCGGAGAGGAGAAGAGAAGGGGCGGGGAGTTTAGCAGTCACGCTGCTAACCTCCCTCCCACCTGCCTTCTGTGGCAGCTTGCATAGGCTCCCATAGGAATCTATGCAGCTGCCGGCGGAGTGACTTCGCCCAGTCAGGCACTTGAAAAGAAACCCAAAAATACAATTGTAGAATTACACTTTTGTCCATTTTTGGCACAAATCATAGTCCAAAAGATGATATGATTCATTAAATGGTGCCATTAAAAAAAATACAACTTATCCAACAAAAAGTATGCCCTTATGTGGCTGTCATTGGAAAAATGTTAAAAAGCTATGGTTCTTTAAAGGCAAGGATGAAAAAAATTAACACACAAAAATAGCCTGTCCTCAAAGGGGTTAAAATTATCTTACAAAAAATGGCAATAAAATAAATTAAAATGTCCTGTTATTTTCCTGCACAATGAATGCTGTAAAAAAAAAATAGTAATTTGAAGAATTATTGTTTTTTGGTCACCTTGCTCCAAGAAAATGTAAGAAAAATCAAACATTCAAGTTCTTACAAAGCAGTGTCACCCGAATAATACAAAAAATTAGGTGTCAGAATATGGCAACACAAAGCAAATTCTTATTGCAAGTTTTTATTTTTTTTTTAAAGAAGTAAAGCATAAATTTTCTAAACTTGGTCCTCATATCTATATGCAGTAACAGGGCATGTGGACATCAGTTGTCTTCGAGACACAACCCCTGTAAGATGATAAACTAAGCTACTTTGACCAATCATTTTGTCTTCTTAACAAAAGCAAATTTGTCTCCTAATGCAGGACATTTGAACTGATGTTAAGTAGAGATAGAAGTGTGTTCACAGATGATTTTAAAGTGATATCGGATGACGCAACCGTTCCCATGGACCTCTCATTTGTATATTCAGGCAAACTGAAAGGTAAGAAATAGTCCACCTCTACTCTGAAAAAATCAACAGTGCATGCTTCAAAAACCCAATATTCATAAGAGTTCAGAGAGATAAGGACTAGAGATGAGCGAGCACCAAAATGCTCGGGTGCTCGTTACTCGGGACAAAATTTTCGCGATGCTCGAGGGTTCGTTTCGAATAACGAACCCCATTGAAGTCAATGGGTGACCCGAGCATTTTTGTATATCGCCGATGCTCGCTAAGGTTTCCATTTGTGAAAATCTGGGCAATTCAAGAAAGTGATGGGAACGACACAGAAACGGATAGGGCAGGCGAGGGGCTACATGCTGGGCTGCATCTCAAGTTCCCAGGTCCCACTAGTAAGCCACAATAGCGGCAAGAGTGCCCCCCCCTCCCAACAATTTTTACTTCTGAAAAGCCCTCATTAGCAATGCATACCTTAGCTAAGCACCACACTACCTCCAACAAAGCACAATCACTGCCTGCATGACACTCCGCTGCCACTTCTCCTGGGTTACATGCTGCCCAACCTCCCCCCCTGCACGACCCAGTGTCCACAGCGCACACCAAATTGTCCCTGCGCAGCCTTCAGCTGCCCTCATGCCACACCACCCTCATGTCTATTTATAAGTGCGTCTGCCATCAGGAGGAACCGCAGGCACACACTGCAGAGGGTTGGCACGGCTAGGCAGCGACCCTCTTTAAAAGGGGCGGGGTGATAGCCCACAATGCTGTACAGAAGCAATGAGAAATCCAATCCGGTACCACCTCCATCTGGAGCTGCACACATGGGCATAGCAATGGGGAACCTATGTGCCACACACTATTCATTCTGTCAAGGTGTCTGCATGCCCCAGTCAGACCGCGTTTTTTTATAAATAGTCACAGGCAGGTACAACTCTGCAATGGGAATTCCATGTGTACCCACAGCATGGGTGGCTCCCTGGAAGCCACCGGCGGTACATAAATATATCCCATTGCATTGCCCATCACAGCTGAGGTAATGTCATGTCAAATGCAGGTGGGCTTCGGCCCACACTGCATGCCCCAGTCAGGCAGGGGTTCTTTAGAAGTGGACACATGCAGTTACAACTCCGTGTGGACCGACAGCATGGGTGGGTGCCAGGAAGCTACCGGCGGTACATAAATAAATCCCATTGCAGTGCCCATCACAGCTGAGGTAATGTTATGTTAAATGCAGGTGGGCTTCGGCCCACACTGCATGGCCCCAGTCAGACTGGGGTTCTTTACATGTAGACACATGCAGTTACAACTCCCTGTGCACCCACAGCATGGGTGGCTCCCTGGAACCCACCCGCGGTACATAAATATATCCCATTGCAGTGCCCAGCACAGCTGAGGTAACGTCAGCTTTAATGCAGGTGGGCTAAAAATTACTAGGATTACAATGTAGGCGAGGGCCCCAAAAAATTGGTGTACCAACAGTACAAATGTACTTCAGAAAAATTGCCCATGCCCAACCAAGAGGGCAGGTGAAACCCATTAATCGCTTTGGTTAATGTGGCTTAATTTGTAACTAGGCCTGTAGGCAGCCCAGTTAAAATAAAAATTGGTTCAGGTGCAAGTTTCAATGCTTTATTCAATTGAGAATTGAAACGTATAAACATTGTTTACAAAAGTTATATGACTGAGCCTTGTGGGCCTAAGAAAAATTGCCCGTTCGGCGTGATTACGTGAGGTTTCAGGAGGAGGAGCAGGAGGAGGAGGATGAATATAATACACAGATTGATGAAGCTAAAAGGTCCCCATTTTTGATGGTGATAGAGAACGATGCTTCCATCCGCGGGTGCAGCCTACGTATTGTTTAGGTATCGCTGCTGTCCGCTGGTGGAGAAGAGAAGTCTGGGGAAATCCAGGCTTTGTTCATCTTTATGAGTGTAAGCCTGTCGGCACTGTCGGTTGACAGGCAGGTACGCTTATCCGTGATGATTCCCCCAGCCGCACTAAACACCCTCTCTGACAAGACGCTAGCCGCAAGACAAGCAAGCACCTCCAGGGCATAGAGCGCAAGTTCAGGCCACGTGTCCAGCTTCGACACCCAGTAGTTGTAGGGGGCAGAGGCGTCACAGAGGACGGTCGTGCGATCGGCTACGTACTCCCTCACCATCCTTTTACAGTGCTCCCGCCGACTCAGCCTTGACTGGGGAGCGGTGACACAGTCTTGCTGGGGAGCCAGAAAGCTGTCAAAGGCCTTAGAGAGTGTTCCCCTGCCTGTGCTGTACATGCTGCCTGATCTCCGCGCCTCCCCTGCTACCTGGCCCTCGGAACTGCGTCTTCGGCCACTAGCGCTGTCGGATGGGAATTTTACCATGAGTTTGTCTGCCAGGGTCCTGTGGTACAGCATCACTCTCGAACCCCTTTCCTCTTCGGGTATGAGAGTGGAAAGGTTCTCCTTATACCGTGGGTCGAGCAGTGTGTACACCCAGTAATCCGTAGTGGCCAGAATGCGTGTAACACGAGGGTCACGAGAAAGGCATCCTAACATGAAGTCAGCCATGTGTGCCAGGGTACCTGTACGCAACACATGGCTGTCCTTACTAGGAAGATCACTTTCAGGATCCTCCTCCTCCTCAGGCCATACACGCTGAAAGGATGACAGGCAAGCAGCATGGGTACCCTCAGCAGTGGGCCAAGCTGTCTGTTCCCCCTCCTCCTCATGCTCCTCCACCTCCTCCTCCTCTTCCTCAACGCGCTGAGATATAGACATGAGGGTGCTCTGACTATCCAGCGACATACTGTCTTCCCCCGCCTCCGTTTCCGAGCGCAAAGCGTCTGCCTTTATGCTTTGCAGGGAACTTCTAAAGAGGCATAGCAGAGGAATGATGACGCTAATGATTGCAGCATCGCCGTTCACCATCTGGGTAGACTCCTCAAAGTTTCCAAGGACCTGGCAGATGTCTGCCAACCAGGCCCACTCTTCTGTAAAGAATTGGGGAGGCTGACTCCCACTGCGCTGCCCATGTTGGAGTTGGTATTCCACTATAGCTCTACGCTGCTCATAGAGCCTGGCCAACATGTGGAGCGTAGAGTTCCACCGTGTGGGCACGTCGCACAGCAGTCGGTGCACTAGCAGATTAAACCGATGTTGCAGGGTGCGCAGGGTGGCAGCGTCCGTGTGGGACTTGCGGAAATGTGCACAGAGCCGGCGCACCTTTCCGAGAAGGTCTGACAAGCGTGGGTAGCTTTTCAGAAAGCGCTGAACCACCAAATTAAAGACGTGGTCCAGGCATGGCACGTGCGTGAGGCTGCCGAGCTGCAGAGCCGCCACCAGGTTACGGCGGTTGTCACACACGACCATGCCCGGTTGGAGGCTCAGCGGCGCAAGCCAGCGGTCGGTCTGCTCTGTCAGACCCTGCAGCAGTTCGTGGGCCGTGGGCCTCTTCTCTCCTAAGCTGAGTAGTTTCAGCACGGCCTGCTGATGCTTGCCCACCGCTGTGCTGCCACGCCGCGCGACACCGTCTGCTGGCGACGTGCTGCTGCTGACACATCTTGATTGCAAGACAGAGGTTGCGGAGGAGGAGGAGGAGGGTGGTTTAGTGGAGGAAGCATACACCGCCGCAGATACCACCACCGAGCTGGGGCCCGCAATTCTGGGGGTGGGTAGGACGTGAGCGGTCCCAGGCTCTGACTCTGTCCCAGCCTCCACTAAATTCACCCAATGTGCCGTCAGGGAGATATAGTGGCCCTGCCCGCCTGTGCTTGTCCACGTGTCCGTTGTTAAGTTGACCTTGGCAGTAACCGCATTGGTGAGGGCGCGTACAATGTTGCGGGAGACGTGGTCGTGCAGGGCTGGGACGGCACATCGGGAAAAGTAGTGGCGACTGGGAACCGAGTAGCGCGGGGCCGCCGCCGCCATGATGCTTTTGAAAGCCTCCGTTTCCACAAGCCTATACGGCAGCATCTCCAGGCTGATTAATTTGGCTATGTGCACGTTTAACGCTTGAGCATGCGGGTGCGTGGCGGCGTACTTGCGCTTGCGCTCAAACACTTGCGCTAGCGACGGCTGGACGCTGCGCTGAAAGACATTGGTGGATGGGGCCGAGGACAGCGGAGGTGAGGATGTGGGTGCAGGCCAGGACACGGTAGTGCCTGTGTCCTGAGAGGGGGGTTGGATCTCAGTGGCAGGTTGGGGCACAGGGGGAGAGGCAGTGGTGCAAACCGGAGGCGGTGAATGGCCTTCGTCCCACCTTGTGGGGTGCTTGGCCATCATATGTCTGCGCATGCTGGTGGTGGTGAGGCTGGTGGTGGTGGCTCCCCGACTGATCTTGGCGTGACAAAGGTTGCACACCACTGTTCGTCGGTCGTCTGCACTCTCAGTGAAAAACTGCCAGACCTTTGAGCACCTCAGCCTCTGCAGGGTGGCATGGCGCGAGGGTGCGCTTTGGGAAACAGTTGGTGGATTATTCGGTCTGGCCCTGCCTCTACCCCTGGCCACGGCACTGGCTCTTCCAACCTGCCCTGCTGCTGCACTTGCCTTCCCCTCTGAAGGCCTGTCCTCAGTAGGCTTAGCAAACCAGGTGGGGTCAGTCACCTCATCGTCCTGCTGCTCTTCCTCCGAATCCTCTTTGCGCTCCTCCCTTGGACTTACTCCAATTACTACTACCTGAGTGATAGACAACTGTGTCTCATCGTCATTGTCCTCCTCACCCACTGAAAGCTCTTGAGACAGTTGCCGGAAGTCCCCAGCCTCATCCCCCGGACCCCGGGAACTTTCCAAAGGTTGGGCATCGGTCACGACAAACTCCTCCGGTGGGAGAGAAACCATTGCTGCCCATTCTGGGCAGGGGCCCGGGAACAGTTCCTGGGAGTCTGCCTGCTTCTCAGAATGTGTCATTGTAATGGAGTGAGGAGGCTGGGAGGAAGGAGGAGCAGCAGCCAGAGGATTCAGAGTTGCAGCAGTGGACGGCGCAGAACTCTGGGTGGTCGATAGATTGCTGGATGCACTTTCTGCCATCTACGACAGGACCTGCTCACGCTGCTCATTTTCTAATAAAGGTCTACCGCGTGGACCCATTAATTGTGAGATGAATGTGGGGACGCCAGAAACATGCCTTTCTCCTAATCCCGCAGCAGTCGGCTGCGATACACCTGGATCAGGAGCTCGGCCTGTGCCCACACCCTGACTTGGGCCTCCGCGTCCTCGCCCGCATCCATGTCCTCTAGGCCTACCCCTACCCCTCAGCATGGTGTATTACCAGTAGTGCAGAAACAGAACGCTGTAATTAAATGTGCCGCTTATTGGCCTGTGGTTCGAGGCTGACTTTGCTTACGGAACGCACAGCAGAGCCAGGAAAGAATTTTGCGCAAGCCCGCTGTAACACTTAGCTGGCTGCATATGAATTAGGACTACTACCCCCAGCAGAGACGCAGTACAGTCAGGACGGTCACAGGCAGCCCAAATAGATTTTTTTGTCCCAAGTGCAGACTGTTTCCCTCTGGACAAGAGGGAAAGAATTTTGCGCAAGCCTGCTGTAACACTTAGCTGGCTGCGTATTAATTAGGATTACTACCCCCAGCAGAGACGCAGTACACTCAGGACGGTTACAGGCAGCCCAAATATATTTTTTTAGCCCAAATTTTTTTGGAAAAGCCCACTGCCTATATAGACAGTATATATGTCTTTCACGTTTTTCACTGTCCCTGCCTCAGCACTACTGGCCCTATACTATGTAAAATTACTGCAGTGCAGACTGTTTCCCTCTGGACAGGATGACAGCAATGATGTAACGGGCAACGCAGAGCCAGGAAAGAATTTTGCGCAAGCCTGCTGTAACACTTAGCTGGCTGCGTATTAATTAGGACTACTACCCCCAGCCGCGACGCAGTACACTCAGGACGGTTACAGGCAGCCCAAATATATTTTTTTAGCCCAAATTGTTTTGGAAAAGCCCACTGCCTATATAGACAGTATATGTCTTTCACGTTTTTCACTGTCCCTGCCTCAGCACTACTGGCCCTATACTAGGTAAAATTACTGCAGTGCAGACTGTTTCCCTCTGGACAGGATGACAGCAATGATGTAACGGGCAACGCAGAGCCAGGAAAGAATTTTGCGCAAGCCTGCTGTAACACTTAGCTGGCTGCGTATTAATTAGGACTACTACCCCCAGCGGAGACGCAGTACAGTCAGGACGGTCACAGGCAGCCCAAATATATTTTTTTAGCCCAAATTTTTTGGGAAAAGCCCACTGCCTATATAGACAGTATATGTCTTTCACGTTTTTCACTGTCCCTGCCTCAGCACTACTGGCCCTATAGTATGCAAAATTACTGCAGACTGAGGACGCAATGCTCTGCACGGCCGATATACAGAAAAAATAAATAAATGTGCAACACTGCAAAAAACAGCCTCAACAGTACAGTCAGATGTGGCCCTAAGAAGGACCGTTGGGGTTCTTGAAGCCTAAAATCACTCCTAACACTCTCCCTATAGCAGCTCCAGCATCAGCAGCACTTTCCCTGAGCTATGTCAGAATGCATCTGTGGCGAGACGCGGGAGAGGCCGATTTATATACTTGGGTGACACTTGATCTCGCCAGCCACTCACTGCAGGGGGGTGGTATAGGGCTTGAACGTCGCAGGGGGAAGTTGTAATGCCTTCCCTGTCTTTCTATTGGCCAAAAAAAGCGCGCTAACGTCTCAGAGAGGAAAGTGAAAGTAACTCGAACATCGCGTGGTGCTCACCTCTAGTAAGGAGCATCTCGAACACGCTAATACTCGAACGAGCATCAAGCTCGGACGAGTACGTTCGCTCATCTCTAATAAGGACCTATAAATGAAACATGGATTATCAAGTGTCTTACATTTAAAATAAATAAATAAAATAAATCATGGTATTTGTATAGCGCCAACTTATTACGCAGCGCTTTCAGGTAATTATTACTTAATTACCCCCCACCAAGTTGGGTTCTCATTTTACCGACCTCGGAAGGATGGAAGGCTGAGTCAACCTTGAGCCGGCTACCTGACGCACGTGGGGATCGAACTTGCAACCTTCAGGTCGTAGGCGAGAGCTTACACTCTGCGCCACACGAGGCTCTATAGCATGTGAATAACAAAATATAGGTAAGGGGGGAAATTCATTTATACATTTTCACCAGAATTTTGACAGATTGAAGTCGCAAATTTTATTTTTGCGCAATGGTCGCTAGTTTTGTGAAAAGTAGGTGCAGTTTAGTAGGAAAAGGTGACCTCTCATGGACCAACAGATTTACTACAAAGGTATATAAGAAGCTGGCATAAGTCATAGTGCAAGTTTATGAAAGTTGTGGGAGAGTTAGCTCACGTAAAGCGCGGGTTTACAGTGTGAGCGGCAGTCAGAGACCACAACAGCAGATAAAGTCCATACAGGCTTGACCTGTGTTTATTAGAAAGCATAAAATAAACAGTATACAGCCTTAACTTCAAGCATAAACAAAAATCCTGCTTATCCAGCACTTACTATACAGAGTCCGCTCCTGACTATACGGACGGCTCGCTGCAGCCGCACGAAAACCACACAGTCCAGTTTGTCCCTTGGTAAGGGATAAGGCATCTCATGAGACCAGCAGCTGCCAGCATCTAGCTGCACCCAGCCTCTCCTCTGTCTGCCTCTTTGCAGACTTTATGGGCTGGGTTTATTACCCAGCCTCTACACATGGGGAGCTTGCCTCCCCCTAATAAGACCTGGAATGGAGGGGGTGGAATGGACAGCCCCACTACCAGACCTGCCATCCATTCCCAAAAAATACCAGGCACAAACATGTTTTACAAAAACACATCTCCAGCAACTAACTGCTGGAGATCACGTCACTCCCTGGTTTTGCGTGAGACACAGACTCCCTTCATTCCTAATGGGCGTAATACCTGAACTCAGATAGAATATAGCAACTGTCCAGAGTTAACCCCTTCAGTTTCTCACATACCCTCCCCCTATGTTCGAACCTGTGGGGGTGAACACTTTTAGCTAACAAACAGTGAGCTCTGGACAATGCGTCAAAATTCCCCTGTAGCTTACCAGCTTTGTGCTCTATGGAGAACTTGTAGGTCTGTAAAGTGAGAAACTGCCTTGTCACCCGTGCGTTTCGCTTCTTAGCCTGGCTCATCCAGGTGAGAGGGGAGTGGCCTGTCACTAACCTGAAGTGACGACCTAGCAGGTAGTACCTCAGAGACTCAAGAGCCCATTTCACCGCCAGGCACTCACGTTCCACGATGCTGTAGTTTTTCTCTGCAGCTGTAAGCTTCCTACTCAGATAGGTGACTGGGTGCTCCTTACTTCCAACCTCTTGGGAAAGGACAGCCCCTAAACCCACATCGGAAGCATCTGTCTGTACTACAAACACTTTGGTGAAGTCAGGAGTAATTAGGACTGGCTCTCTGCAAAAGACTGGACTTCAGCTTCTGGAACGCCTGTTCGGCCTCTTCATCCCACTTCACCAGGACGGATCTACCTCCCTTGAGGGGCACTGCAGTAGTGTCAAAGTTAGGGGTGCTGCAATAGTGGCAAAGTTAGGGATGAACCTGCGATAGTATCTCACAATGCTCTCAGTTGCTTCTTGGTCACTGGCTGGGGCCAGTTTGGGATGGCCTTTACTTTATTCACCTGAGGCTTTATGACACCTCTGCCTGTAACGTATCCCAGATAGCGGGCTTCCTCTAAACCCAACGTACACTTTTTAGGGTTTGTGGTCAAGCCTGCAGCCCTGAGGGAATCAATTACAGCCTGTACTTTTGGCAAGTGGCTTTTCCAATTATCACTGAAAATAATAATATCATCCAGATATGTGGACGCATATCTACGATAGGGTTTTAAGACCACACACATTTACCTTTGGAAAGTGGCAGGGTCCCCATGTAGCCCAAAAGGAAGACAGACATACTGAAACAGACCCTCCGGGGTAACAAAAGCAGTCTTCTCCTTGGCTTCATCAGTGAGCGGCACCCCTTTCAATACCCTTTAGTCAAGTCTAACATCGTAAAAAACCTAGTACGTCCCAGTCTCTCTATCAGCTCGTCAACACATGGCATCGGGTAGGAGTCAAACTTTGACACCTCGTTCAACTTCCGGAAGTCATGTCAGAACCTTAGCCATTTGGTTTGGGAATCAGGACAATGGGACTTGACTAGGGATGAGCGAGTATACTCGCTAAGGCACTACTCGCTTGAGTAATGTGCCTTAGCCGAGTATCTCCCTGCTCGTCCCTAAAGATTCGGGGGCCGCCGCTGACAGGTGAGTTGCGGCGGGGAGCAGGGGAGAGCGGGCGGGAGAGAGGGAGAGAGAGATCTCCCCTCCATTCCTGCCCGCTCTCCCCCGCAGCTCCCCGCCCCGCGGCGGCCCCCGAATCTTTCGGGACGAGCGGGGAGATACTTGGCTAAGGCACATTACTCGAGCGAGTAGTGCCTTAGCGAGTATACTCGCTCATCCCTAGACTTGACCAATCACTCTTTGATTCCTCAATAACCCCAGGGTCCACCATCTTTATAACCTCTTCCGATATGGCCTGTCTACGAGTCTCGGGCAACCTGTATGGTTTTTGATGGGCCCTCACCTGAGGCTCGATAAGGATGTCATGCTTAATGATTGAAGTACGCCCCGGTACTTCTGAAAATACATCAGAGTTTCTGTGTACGAACTCTTTTGTTTCCTGCCTTTGTACCTTAGACAGGGTCTCCGAGATACACACTCCTAGTTCTTTCACACTAGGGCCGGATCTCAGAGATTTAACCGAAGCATCACGACTCGGCACCCTCGCAGCTGACAGGGATTCTCTATCTTTCCAGGGTTTGAGCAGATTCACATGGTATATCTGCTTGGGCTTTCTCCGGCCATGCTGGTACACTTTGTAATTGACTTCTCCTACCTGCTCAATTACCTCGTATGGACTTTGCCACATAGCCAAAAACTTGCTTTCTACAGTGGGCACCAATACTAACACTCTGTTACCTGGGTTAAAGGTCCTGCATTTAGCCTCCTGTGCTTGCTCTATGTGCTCTTTCACTATGGGAATGACCGCTGCTGTTCTGTCCTGCATCAATGTAATGTGTTCTATGACACTTTAGTAATGGGTGTGCTTACTCTCCCAGGTTTCTTTGGCAATGTCAAGGAGGCCGTGTGGGTGTCTGCCATACACCAACTGAAATGGGGAGAAACCTGTGGAAGACTGAGGCACCTCATGGCAATCAAATATGGTAACACACAATCCCAATCCTTCCCATCCTTGCTGACCACCCTTTTTAACATGCCCTTCAAAGTCTTGTTAAACCTTTCCACCAAGCCATCAGTCTGGAGATGATACACAGATGTACGCAGCTGTTTCATTTTCAGTAGCTTACACATTTCCTTCATGACCTTGGACATTAATGGAGTCCAGTGGTCCATGAGGATTTCCTTGGTTATGCCTGTGTGGGAAAACATATGAAATAGCTCCCTGGAAATGAGCTTGGAGTAGGTGTTTCTTAGGGGTACCGCTTCAGGATACAGCGTGGCGTAATCCAACACAAGCAGTATATGCTGATGCTCCCTAGCGGACTTCACTACAGGGCCAACTAGGTCAATGGCAATCCGGTCAAAAGGGACTTCTATCACAGGTAGAGGTACCAAAGGGCTCCTAAAGTGAGACACGGGAGCAGTAAGCTGACACACTGGACACGAGCCACAGTATTTTTTAACATCCTCTTGTACACCTGGCCAACAGAACTTTTGTAACACCCGCTCTCGGGTCTTTTCACATCCTAGGTGACCACCTAGCACATGTTTATGGGCCAGGTCTTGGACTACACGGCGGTATGGTTGGGGCACAACTAGCTATTCCAGCTCCTCCCTGCGTACCTTATCTACCCGGTAGGGTAAGTCACTGTTAACTGCCATGTAAGGGTATTCCCTATTCGCCCTGGGGGTTTGAGGTACACCGTTAATAGCCTTCATATTTTCCCGGGCCCTTAACAAGGTGGGATCCCGGAGTTGAGCAGTGCCAAAGTTCTCGCGCAACATTTCCAGTTCAGGAATGTCAGGAGCTTTCTTCCGACTCTCCGCGTCACCAGCCAGCACAGCTAGGGGAAAATTGTCTTTGTCACCTGTGGTCACCCCTACAGCTGGTACCTCAGCGTCTGGGTCATATGGTTCTGGTGTTACCTCCTGGTACACATTATCAACACAGACATTATTAGAAGACCCTGGGTTTTTACCCCTCCACAAGTCCCAAAGTAAAGGAAAGTCCCTTCCGAGTATGACTTTATGTATTAACGCCAGAACTACCCCCACTTCATGGGTGGTTGTTCCACAAGGTGTGTCCATGCAGATAACAGTGGTGGGGTACTCCCGAGTGTCACCGTGGATGTAAAGCACTCCAACTTTCCATCTAGTGTATGCCCCCAACTTGACCAGAGCTCCTTGTACCAAAGTCACAAGGCTTCCAGAGTCCAGCAGAGCTAGAATGGAATGACCCCCAATGCACACGGTGCACACCTGTGGTGCAGTCTCGGCTATAGGCTCTGCAGCCAGAACAGGGCGTGCATATAGGGACACACGTCTGAAGTTGCTGCAATCCATAGGCTCGGTGGTAAGGGGACAGTGGGCTGCTATGTGGCCCCACTCATGGCACCTCCAGGACTGCATGTGGCCTGAACCTCTTTCACAAGACCCCGGTGGAGGCCCAGGTGCTGGCTCTGCCTCTGAGCCCGCTCCCTTTACCTCATGCCTCCCACCAGAAGTAAACGGAGCAGTCTTACCAGCTCCCTTGTGAGACATGGCCTCCCTGGCAGTGCGCCGGCTGGAAGAAGAATGTAGCAGCTCCTTGGTGGCACCATATCTCTCCACTAGGTTCACAAGTTGGTTTGCATCTGTAGGTCCTGCTTGTCCAACCCAGCGCTGTATCCTAGGCGGCAAGGAACGGTTGAACTTGTCCTGACCCTCTCTATCAGGTGCGCTGGAGTGCACTCCACTGGTTGAAGCCCCTTCATCACCAGGTGGATAGGGTCATGCATCTGGGTCCATGGTGGTAGGCTCTCAGAAAAAGTCCAGGTATGGACACGGCCTTCGCGCACCTGCATGGTAACCCCAGATGAGCCAGGATCTCCGCTTGTAGCTTGGCGTAGTCACGGGAGTTCACCTCGCTCAGGTCATAATAGGCTTTTTGGGTTCACCTGTCAGAGTAGGCGCCACGACATCTGCCCACAGGTCCATAGGCAGCCTTTCCCGCTCTGTTACGCTCTCAAAGATGCTGAGGTAGGCTTCCACGTCGTCCGTAGGAGTCATCTTTTGCAGCAAGGCTTGTACTGTGGCCATCACTGATGGTTGCACTCCACGGGCCTCTTGCAGGTTTGTGTTTGGCCCCTCAGCAGTCGCAGTCCGCTGCATTGCCACCGCCTCGCGAAGTGCAACCATTTGTTCCAGCAGTAGGCAATTGGTTTCTTGTTGCTGCAGACTGATCTGCATGATCGGTCTGACCAGGTCCTCCATGTTAGCAGCCTTCTTACGCAAGTCACCTGCCGCTTTCACTCAGGACATGCAGTGTCAGCACAATATGACAGTCCTTTTCTTGGTATGTCTCTTTAAGACTGCATTTGCTCACTGCCAGCTCCGAAGTCAGAAACCACAACAGCAGATAAAGTCCATACAGGCTTAGCCTTTGTTTATTAGAAAGCATAAAATAAACAGTATACAGCCTCAACTTCAAGCATAAGCAAAAATCCTGCTTATCCAGCACTTATTATACAGAGTCCGTCCCTGACTATACGGACGGCCCGCTGCAGCCGCACAAAAACCACACAGTTCAGTTTGTCCCTTGGTAAGGGATAAGGCATCTCATGAGAACAGCAGCTTCCAGCATCTAGCTGCACCCGGCCTCTCCTCTGTCTGCCTCTTTGCAGACTTTTTGGGCTGGGTTAATTACCCTGCCTCTACACATGGGGAGCTTGCCTCCCCCTAATAAGACCTGGAGTGGAAGCAGCGGAATAGACAGCCCCACTACCAAGCCTGTCATCCATTCAAAAAAAAAAAAACAGGCCCAAACATGTTTTACAAAAACACATCTCCAGCAACTAACTCTCTGTTTGTGAGACACGGACTCCCTTCACTCCTAACGGGCGTAATACCTGAACCCAGGCGGAATATAGAGACCGGCCAGAGTTAACCCCTTCAGTGTCTCAGTTGGTGTGGATTTGCTTTTCGGCACACAAACTGGCCAAAAATGCACTAGAGGCATATGATTCTTAATAAATTTTGCTCATCTTATTCCAGCGCACTACTTCTAAAGGCTAGCGTAAGGCATGGAAATGGAAGATCATGTGAGCAGCAGCCATCAGACACAGACAAGCTTGTGTAGTGTCCCAGAACAACATTGTGGACCACTCCATAATTGTCATACATGTCTGTCTTATGTGGATGCACTGTGCAAATCTCTCATGTCTATTTTTTTCTGTATGAGTGTTGCACAGCTGCAGCATCTGAAGAGTTAACCCCATTAAAATCATTGTCAGCTCTGCTGCATGCTGAATGTATCTATCTTATAGTGTCATGTGGTACAAGTGAGGTTATAAATGTGAGTGTCTGAGAGCGGGAAAGGGTCTTCTTCTTTCTCTGTTGGAGCAGGTAGCAATCTTACCTGTTGCTCGGAGCTAACACAGAAGATGTTAGTGGAGATGAAAGAGGAGGAACGACATCCCGTAGCATATGGACTGTGGATGTAGATGAGTTAGCATAGTCCAGAGAGAGAAAAAGAGAGAGATAGAGTAACCCAACTGTTCCTGATGACCCGAGGTACGATGCACTACTCCAGAGTTTATTAATCGGTCGTGTATGAATGCCAGTGTGTGGAACGGTGGCGTCACGAACTGACAACTACTACCCCCCTCATCCTGAGGACTACTGTCCCTGTCTTATGCTGCAGTAACTCCCTTCGGGAACAGGAGTTGTTAAGTACCACCGTGACAGGTCCATGCACTAAACCCTCCAACTCCAGCTGTATGCTTGGGTAGAAAGTCATTTCCCTGCAGTATCCCAATCCGGGGTGCTACCATTTCTGGCGTTACTTATAGGTTGCGACATGTGTCTGTGAGAAGATGGTTGGGGGATGCACAGAATAGGTTTGCAGGCTGCATGTGGCCCAGATTGCCAGGTCGTGCACTCCTGCCTAGATCTTTATACTTATTACTTATGTAGATTGTTAAGGCTGTAAAGGCTATGTTTACACATTGGGCTTTTGCATTAGGATTTAGAATAACACTATTCAAAGAGACGAGGCATACATTCGAGTTAAAAAATATAATAGAATAGCAAAACTTGAGATCAACTCACTTAAAAACTTTGCAAGCTTTTGAATCTTAAAGGCTCCTCCATCAGGCAAGTATACAAAAGTACATAGCTGCAGCTGAATTCCATAGCTCAGCCGTAGATTTATGTCTTTTGAGCCAGAATCCAAGCAGAAAAATCCAACATAGATTCTGCCCGTGTGAACATACAAATATACCTCAGCAGTAATAACAAATGATTTAGTTAACATTGGAAGTAGGACTGGCAGTGGCTTGTCTCACTCTTGAAATAAACATGCACACTTGAAAAAATGATGAAACACAGTTTCATCCTCTGCTGTGGATCTTCATGATATAATAAGGTAGTCCACACACAGGGCAACTTTCTGAACAAGAAACGTGAACGGTTGGCTCTGTCCGTTTACTGTAAACTTCTCAATGTAGTTCCAAACAAGCAGTCTTGGTATAAGTACAACAAACCAGAGTGGTGCAACAGGGAGGATTCTCGGGATACTCGAATAATCCACAGTCCCAGTTATCTGTGTGATCCCGTTCACAGCGACTCTCTCTCTCTACTGGTCAACATTCACTCACGTTGTCCTCTCATTGCTGCAAAGCAGCTTTTCCTGCTCCTGATGCTCAGTAACAGCACCGAGATCTCTTGGGTAGAATGGACCCAGGCTGAGCATAAGGAAGTTGCTCGGCTTCCTCCATTTCCCCCACACACAGATGTCCGGTGTCTGTGTGGCTCGCTTACTTGATTCACTCACTGTTAGACCTCACTCTTCTCTCCTGACTAACAGACTTCTACCCTTACCCTTGCATTCTTGCAAACACAGTGTTAAGGACCGTTACACATGACCGGTCACATTAACCTTTCAAGCCTTGGGTTCCAAATTAATTCGTATCCGGTGCACCACGGAGGCCAAGAACCACACAAAGAGTTGGTTTCCAGTTCTCCTCAGATACGTAAAGAGAGCCCCGGCAAGTATATAGCTCACTCTGCTTAAGGCGTATGTACTCTGAAAGTTTATTCACTTTGGTATAGTTCTAATACAGGAAAGGAATACGTCATTAGTCACAGCGTTAATCTCATTGGCTTAGACAAACATTAAGAATCATGCATTGTTCAGTAATAGCGTAACGTGAAAATATATGTGTAATATCCTTCAAATGTCTGTTTCTCCCGGCGTTATCTCGTCCTCCTTGGTCCTCCCTTGTGCTTCTAGACGGTTGTAATATCTCGTTAGCACAATTTGTTCTTTTTTTCCAAACCTCATGGCGTGGAGGAGTTTCTTCTGATAAGGATTGTTTCAGGCTTGGTTCTCGGAAGAATAAAAACAAATCATTAGACATTGCACCGAATCTCATGCTCTAGTTATTTCTGCTTGAATTATTGTTTCAATACGCACAAGCTTATTTATATATTATAATGCTCCATTTTGTATCTAGCGGCCATTTTGAGACAGATTCTTCCATTTTATGAGCCTGTACCTTCTCACAGATACACAGCACGATCACGTGAACCACAAACCGATACATTTTCCAGACAGGACTAGACAAATCAGACACTAACTCATTAAGTCCTGCAAATGTGTAATACACATAAATCTGATGCATGCCACAAATAAGACGCTGACAATACATTGACATGAGACAGACATATAACATTATGAAAGGGCCCCATTAACTCTGGGCCACTACACGGGAAAGATCGGGCAGCATCTATCTTCACACAGTAATTTTTAAATTCCTGCTCTCTGACAGGGAGTTTAGCAAAGGAGAAGGGATTCCCCTCGAGTGCAACTACGCTCGGTGTTGTGCCTATGGCAGTCTCCATAAACCCTGTATTTAATCTGCTGCAGATTCACAACAAATTCTGCACCAAACGAACTATGTGTGAATCCAGCCTTAATGTGATGTCAAGTGTCCATGCAGAAGATGCAGGTTGGAGATAGCCAATACTCAGGGGCAACTTGCAAATTTCTGTCCAATTTGCGGAAAAGTGGACATTTCACTCTCTTACATGACTTGGACGAGAATAGGACATGCTGCAACATTTTTACACGGACTGTCAGTCTGTGATAATAAGTCACTGCTCTGATAAGCCCCATTGAGTTTAATAGGTCCAAGTTTTTTCAGTTACAAACTCACAAAGAACTCACATCTAAAACTCTTATGAATAGGGCATTAGTCCTAGTTAGAGATGAGCGAGCATACTCGCTAAGGGCAATTGCTCGATCTCTCCCTCTCTCTTCCTCTCTCCCCCCCACTCCCTCCTGCTCACTGTCACACGGCCGGCACCCGAACCTTCTCTGACGAGCGGGGAGATACTCACTATGGGCAATGCTCGATCGAGCAATTGTCCTTAGCGAGTATGCTCGCTCATCTCTAGTCCTAGTGCCAATTAATTAAAACTAATCATTTTAAATTCCTAGTATCTCCACGCAAAAACTCACCTAAAACAGGGACACCCCTTTGTATTAATACGCTCATGTGAAACAAGCCTTAGTATAAATTAGGCACTTTACTATCTTGATGGAATAACCCAAATCACCTCTTGTTTAATTTAGATGAAAATGATTCATTCTGTCATGGGTCTGTGCTCGATGGCTATTTTCATGGGTCTATCCAAACAAGAAGAAATGGTACTTTTTACATAGAGTATGAGAAGCATAGCAATGGCACAGTGGATTCATATATGTACCATGAAAGAGATATTGGTAAGTAAGGAACTCCTCACATTATATAGAACATTATTAAAAGCTCTATTCATGACATAAAGCTGTAGTATATAATGCTCTTGCCAGGGTAAGAGAGTATAAATTTATGGGTGGCTCACATCAGCATCGGAGGTTCCGCTTTCCTGCTCTGTTTGGACAACAGGAAAGGGGTATCCCTGTTGCCAAATGCCTACGTTTTAGGATGGGACCAAACAGCTTCGGACAAGCCCTGTAGCCTTGTGTGGTGCGGAGTGTTAAAGCAGCAGAATGCAGTCCTAAGCTCTCACTGACAACCTGAAGTTTGCAGGTTCTTTTCCCGCTTGGTTCAGGTAACTGACTCAAGGTTGACTCAGCTTTCCATCCTTCCGAGGTCAATAAAATGAGTACCCAGCTTGCTAGGTAATAAACAAAGAATTACCCGAGGAATAAGTTGGCACTATACAAATAACAAGTCCCTTTCCCTTTCTGCTCAGCTTCCCATATTTTAGCTAGAAGAAAAAGCGCGTCATGCAGCACTTTTTCTTCCAGTATTTTATGCCGGATCTGCAACTTAACCTCCAATTGGAGATCCTGACACAGATGTGAAACCACCCTATCTGGTGTCTCATCGCTATTTATATAACCAAAATGCCTATTAACCCTTAGTGACCGATCTATCATGTTTTTATGTCCTGTATCACCAGGGTACGTATAAAGAGAGATCGCGCAGCGATCTTCCTTCATACATTGCGGCTGCCAGCTGTTTCTTACAGCCGACACTCGGTGGCAACAGCTCCAGTAAGCAGCTCACGTCATCGGAGTTGTTAACCCTTTAAATGCTGCTGTTAATTCTGACAGAAGTATTCAAATCCCCCGAACACTGTTCGGTGGCCCCGTACGGCGCCCCCACAATGAGATCGTAGGATGCCATCCGGATGTCATGGCAGCCGTGGGCCCTCTGGAAGGCCCCACGGCTGTCATGATGGAATGCCTATCAAGCCATGCCCGTGGGGTGGCTTGATAGATTGCCTGCCTTATCACAGTATGATGTAATGCTATGGCATTACATCATATTGTAGGAGCAATCAAAGCATTGCAAGTTGCCGTCTCCTCTGGAGATTAAAAAAAGGTTAAAATAAGATCAGTAAAGTTTTACTAATTATTAAAAAAAAAGTAATAAAAGCTTTAAAAAAAAAAACCTTTTGCCATATTTATAATAAATACATACATATTTGGTATTGCTGCATCCGACAAAGTCCCATCTATCAAAGCAACACATTATTTTTTTCCCGCACGGTGAACTGCGTCAGAAAAAAAAAAAAGAACACCGAAATACGCTTTTTTGCTCACCCTGTCTCTAAGAAAAAATGCAATAAAAAGTGATCAAAGAGTCGTATGTTTTCCATAATGGTACCAACGCAAACTACAGGACGTCCCGCAAAAAATGAGCCCTTGTACAACTATGTCGAAAGAAAAATAAAAAAAGTTATTGCGCAGAAGATGGCAGCAGAAAATGATTTCTCAGTACGTTATATGGTACATTAAATAGTACCAATGAAAAATAAAACTCGTCGCGCAAAAAACAAGCCCTCATACAGCTACGTTGAAGGATAAATAAAGGAGTTACGATTTTTTAAGAGGGGGGGGGGGATAACGAAAATAAAAGCTTTGTCACTAAGAAATTAAATCCTTCACAGCCTAACTGTCCACCACTACACATCTGCCAGATACCTCAATACCCAAATATCCTCCAACAATGAAATGAGAGTCTATGGCAACCCTGCTAATCTTCCTTTGCGGTGTCTCTACCTCTCCATTGCCCATACATGGGGCATATCATGTCATATGCACCCCTTCACCAAACTCAGCTTGGTTTCCACTCTTCCCATGAATGAATGAATAATTTTATGAAGCTAGTAACATGCCACATCTTCAAAACTAAGGCAGCAACATATTTTGTATTATCAGGTAACAAAATTAAGTACATTTTTACTAATACTGCATATCAAAGCTCCATAAAAATCTATATGGACTTCTGTTTTCAGACTACTTTCTTATGAAAGATGTGCGTTCTTTTGATCTAGCCTTAAAGAAATACGATTTTTTAGAGAAGATGAAGTGGAACCTAAAGGTAAGTACTGGAAGTGCTTAATATTTCTCCTGTGGTTACTCACTATCTTGTAAGGTGATTAATTAGTGGAATGAGTGGAAACCTGGTTTTGGGAAAGATCTCACTGCCTTGTTCTGGCAGATTCCTATATGACATAGTAATTTGGCTCTAATCATGTGTAACACGCTATACGACCATATTAGGCTACATGCACACGAGCACTAATGTTGCATGAACTTTGCATATTGCGAGATGCACAAAACATTCGTGAATATGATTTGCAGCGGGAGGCCGGCTACTAGTGACATCTGTTATGATCTCGCATTATCCCTATGACGTAAAGGTACATCATTTTGCGAGAAGTACCCCGCTCCCATGACGTACCCTTACGTCATGGGGAGGGGAGGGGTTAAAGACATTGATGGCACTTGTATACTGTACGATGTGAATGCAAGTGCATTGTTTTGCTTCAAATTGAAAACAATGGGAAACACTTGCGATCCTTTGACGTGCATGAAACACATACCTGAGCATCGCAAGTGATACAAGGCTTCTTGAATGAAAAACACTTTGCATCTGGATGTGAAGTTGGCAAGTGTGATATCAGGCTTAGTTTCTCGTCCTGATATCGCGCAAAATCTGCAATAAATGTTGCGGGTTTTACTGCATCAAATAGTGTTTGTAAAATCTGTGGTACGTTTGAGATAAATCACTTGTAGGGTACAACATGCAGGTTTCAGAACCTACGGCATGCTTTCACATCTGCACATTGGGGCTTATTTTAATCAATACATTTTTATTGGCATTTTCGAAACATACAACTTGTGCAAGCATAAAAGTTGTTAATTGTTCATCATTAACAAAGGCATTGCATGTAACAGCTTTAAGTGGTAGGGGGTGGGGTGGGGGATGGGGAATGAAGGGAAAGAGGGGGGGGGGGGGATGACCAGGGGATAGTATAAACTTAATCTTAACTTCAAGGTACCTTAGAACATATTGAATATCTGTCTGTCGGTCGAACATCATAGAGTCATACAGGAGTGGTTTAGTAGTTTCCAAATATGTTTGTGTTGTTAGAGGGAGATGGGACCTCGATAGGCATTGGAGTTATTTCAGAAGCTGACCCCTATAGCTTAAAGAGTGTGTAGGGTAGACGGAGACAGGGGGTAGGGGGGGGAGGGGGAGAGGAGAAAATGAGAGGTTGGAGAGTGATAAGCTGGTTAGCCACTAGTCAAATCCTGTTGGCATTTTCATTGTCTGGAACCAACCTGCCCAGTTTTTTCGGAATTGGGCTAGAGTGTCTTTTTGGAGGGCAATTAGTTTTTCGTGTACGCAGTTTGAAGAAACAGAGTCTTGCATCTCCTCTATGGAGGGAATATACTTAGATGTCCATTTCCTTGCTACAGGTATTCGCGAGGTGTGGAGTATGTGGCACACTATTACTCTATGCCTCCTAGGTATATTTCCTATACCCAGTAGGAGGAGGGCTAGTTCAGGTTAGAGTTTCCCAGAAGTAGGTAGTAAGTTGGATATGCACTGTGAAACCTTACTCCAGAAGTGGCGTATGAGGGGGCAAGGCCAAAATATATGAAATAATGATACAGTTCCCCACATCCCCTCCAGCATTGCGGAGACAACTCCTTTTTCATCTGCGACAGCCTTAGTGGGAGCAATACCACCTAGTCAGGAGTTTCTGGTACTGTTCCCAGTGTGAGGCACAGGAGGTGCATCTGTGAGCCCATCTCACTGCCTCACACCACATTTCCTGTGAGAATTTTTTGTTCAGGTCTTTTTCCCAATTCCAGAAAATGATTGTTTTCTTAAAAGACTGTGTGCCAGATAGGCAAGTATAGATAGATTTGGAGAGTTTTTTTTGAAGTGTTATATTTGCATTTAATAAATCGTTTAGCGGATTTGGTAGCATGGAGGAGATAATCTTGGGGGCTCTTAGGAAGTTGCAGATACTTAAGTAGGTGAAGTACTCTAGGGGTGGGACTGCAAATTTTTCTTGTAGCTGAGGAAAGGAGAGTAGACTGTTGCTCAAGTACAGGTCAGAAATATTCATGGTTTCTTTGTAAGTCCAGTTGTTTAAGCAGAGGTCAGGAATTAAGAACTTTAGAGTGAGAAAAGGCAGTGGGATTTTTGTAGAAGTATTTGGATCCAGGTTTGAGCCCGGTCCCAGTGTATTCCCTGCTTTTAGTGTGGCTTGAACTGATGGGGGCTGTTGAGAGGCTTCTTGGGGGCGAATTGAGTTTGCTAGAAGGTATACTTTCCAATTGGCTATGCCCGTTAGATTAGATTCGATGAAGGCCCATGTTTTGTCCGCCACCATGTTGCACCAGTGTCTGCTTTGGTCAATTAGAAAAGCATTGTGGTAGTTTCGTAGATTGGGAAGACCTATGCCACCGAATTTCAGGGGTCTATTTAGAATAGAGAATGCCACTCTAGGTCTCGCTCATCTCCAAATGAATTTGTTCATTTGTTGGTGAAATGAAAGCAATATGGAGTTTGGGATGGGCACAGGGATGGCCCTGAGGAGGTATAGAATGCGGGGGAGAATGAGCATTTTGTACAGGATCACTCTGCCCATCCAGCTAGGTTCGAATTTGCCCAGACGGTCTAGTTCTTTTTGTAGTAGCGTTTTTAACGGGGGAAAGTTTGTTGAGGGAAGGCCGTCAACTGAGGGAGTTAGGGGTATGCCTAAGTAAGGCAAGGAGGAGGAGCACCATTGGAATGGGAATGTAATTCTCAGGGATTTTTCGTCTGCTTTGGGTAGTTTAATGCCAATCATTTGTGATTTAGTAGAGTTTGCCTTTTAGTAGGAAATGGAACTAAAGTGTTGCAAGGTAGACATCACCTGGGGGAGAGAGGATTTCGAGTTTGTTAGGGTTAGTATTACGTCGTCGGCAAATAGGTTAATTTCGTGCGTACATGTTCCTGTGGGGAAGCCCTCGATATGTGGGTTGGACCTAATCGCCTCTGCCAATGGCTCCATCATCATTGAGAATACAAGAGGAGATAGCGGACAGCATTGGCGTGTGCCATTGGAGATTTGAAATGGTTTAGATAGAACACCGTTTGTTAGGACAGAAGCCGACGGAACAGTGTAGAGGGCGGTTACAGCCGCGAGAATCGACCCGGAAAAGCCGAATCGTTCCAGTACACGTCTCATGTACCCCCAGTGGACCCTATCGAATGCCTTCTCCGCATCCAAGGCAAGGAGCAGAGAAGGCATCCGTGCAGCGCCAGCCTTGGCTATGAGGTTGATCAGGCGTCTTGTTCCGTCCGGGGCCTGACGCCCTCTCGTAAAACCCACCTAGTCATTTTTAATAAGTTGTGGCAGGATGGGAAATAGTCGGTTGGCTATTATTTTTGCGTAGAGTTTGATGTCCAAGTTTTGGAGAGAGATAGGTCGGAAGTTGCTTGTAGAGTCGGGGGACTTCCCTTCCTTAGGGATGGTAACCATGGTCGTTCGAGAATCCGTCGGGGCCTGGGGATTTGCCCGGCTTTAATGAGCTGATAGTTTGTTCTATTTCTTGTGGCGAGATAGGTAGAGACAGCTCTTGTGTTTGTTTTTGCGAGAGAGATGGGAGGGATAGTGTGGATAAGAATGTGTCAATTGCTTGCTCACTAGGTTGGAGGGTGTCTTTGTCTTGGCTTAGATTGTAGAGTGAATTGTAGTAGTTACTAAATTCGTTGGCGATTTCTTGTGGGCTATACACCTTGTTGTTTGTTGTCTGAGAGATTAGGTGAGGAATTCTCGAGTTTGCTTTTCATTGCTTTAACTCTATTGGCCATTAACTTACTTGCTTTGTTATGTGAGTGGTAGTGTTGCATTTTAAGTCTTTTTATGTGGTTCTCGTAATCTATTGAAAGGTGCGCTTGTAGTTCCGTTCTTGCTTTTTTTAAGGGAAGTAGGTTTCCCAGGGAGGGGTCAGCCTTGTGGATCGCAGCTAAGGTGGAGACTTTTGTTAGTAGATCAAGCATGGTTAAATTGCGTTTTTTATTATAATAAGCCGTTTGTTGAATGAGAAGACCACTTGTAAATGCCTTATGAGCATTCCATAGCGTTGAGGAGCTGATGGATGGGTGGGAGTTAAGGGCAAAGAATTCAGTGAGCAATTTCCTCGTGGTAGTAGACTTATTTTTAAGGGACATGACGTAGTTGTTATTTCTCCAAATAAAAGTGTTTGAAGGCGAGTGGGATAGACGGAGAGACAGGGTAATCGGGGCATGGTCTGACCAGGTGATGTCTCCTATTTCACACTCTGTTACCATTGGTAAGAGCCATTTTGTTGTTAGAAACATGTCGATGTGAGAGTAGGTGTTATGTCTGTGGGAGAAAAAGGTGTAATCTCTCTCTGATGCGTGTTTACATCTCCACACATCATACAGATCTTCTTTCCGTAGCCATTCATAGAGATGCGGGGGAGCTCTGTCGCTTTTTGATGTAGAGTCCAAGTCTGGACTGTGAATAGTGTTAAGGTCCCCACATATTAGGAGCTTACCTTTGATTATATGCAAGATCTGTTTACATAGATCGTTTAGAAAGGCAAGCTGTCCAGTGTTTGGGGCATAGACATTCACTATAGTGAAGGGCATATTATTAATTTTACATACTACAGTGACATATCTCCCCTTCTTATCAAGAATCTCTTTTTGTAGCTGGAAAGCAACTGTTTTTTTTATTGCAACAAGGACACCTGCTTTTTTCTTAGGGCCATTAGCATAGAAAATTTGGGGGAAGTCTCTGTTAGTCAGTCTGATGGAGTCGTCTTTTTGAAAGTGGGTTTCCTGGACGCAAACCACCTCCGCTTTAGACCTTTTAATTTCTCTCCACAAAAGAGTTCTTTTGAATGGGCTATTCAGGCCTTTTGCGTTAAGGGACATAATCTTCAATGCTATCTGGAATGTGGTGGTTTTGCGCCAGGAAAACCGTGTCGTGCCATCAACCTCTCTACATAACAGCGGACATTGTATAGAGGAAACAAGGATATGCAGTTTGTAAAGATCAGGCAATTAGGTACCTTGTGGGAAATAACATACATTTGGGTAAGTAAAAGTGTAAACAGAAACATAATCGTGCAGTGAGTCAGACTGCGCAAACTTGGGGAAAGTCTGCAGAAATATGGTGGCATAACCTGTCCTTGTAGAGCCGGAAATCAGCGACGTTGGCGTTCTAGGTTGCATCTCTCCACTCCTGCGCGATCTTGGGGGACTGGTTGTTTCTCTTGGGCAGGGTTTGGACCGCTTGTGCTGGGCAAGGGATATTCCATTCTTCTAGTAGCTCCAGACCTTTATCCAGTGTGGCAATAACATGGGTTCTCCCGTTCTTTGTGACAATGATTTTAGTTGGGAAGACCCATTTGTATCTTACGTCATGGTTTCGTAGCGCTGAGGTTATGGGGAGCAATTTCTTTCTCGCTGCTATCGTGGCTTGGGAGAGATCAGCGTAGAGTGTAATGTTCTGGAACGGAGCTGGAAGTGTAGAGATTTGTCTTGAGGCTCGCATAAGTTGATCTTTGATGTGGAAAAAGTGGATCCGTGCGATTGTGTCTCATGGGTAGGATGGAGGAACGGATTGAGCTCTTGGTAATTTGTGTGCCCGGTCTATTGTAAGGTCCGAGGCTGAGCATTGTGGGATGATCGCTTGGAATAGGTTTTTCAGAAAAGCAGTGAGTTCAGAGGGAGGTGTCGATTCAGAAATACCTCTGAATTTAATATTATTTCTGCGATTTGTCCTCCTATATCCGCCACGCCCCCCATTGGGGCTTATTTAATAATACCGTCTAAAAGTTACACAGTGCAATTGTTCAACTGGCCAGTCTTACAATGCACCAGATTTATCACTGAATGATAAATCCGTCCTATTTAAAGACTATCTGGTCTAAGTTTAGACCACCTATTGCTTGGCTTACTGTATGCCAAAAATTGCACCAAACTTTTGGCACAATTTGTGGCAATTTGGTGAAATTTTGGCCATACCCCTTTTTTGGACACGTTGCAAAAAACTGTCCAAAAGTGTCTAAAAACATGAGCATGAAAGACAGTTTTCTGGTGTAATTTGAGCTAGGTAACTGAATGTTAATCAAGCCAAAATGTTTTAATGTGTGAATGGGGTTTCTAAGCTCCATTCACATGTGCTGTATTTTATTGCAGATTTGTTGCCTCTGCACTGAAAAAAAAGCAGCAATACCTTATTAATTACACATTTAGCAAATCAACATTTTATTATTTTCATAGATCGCTCATTTCTTTTGCATTTATTAGGAAGAGTCTGCAATCAGAACTAGGAGAAGTGTAGACCCGTCACGTACAGTATGTCTCATCCATTTGAAGGCCGACTACTTATTTTTCAAAAGGTTTGGGAACTTACAAGAAGCAATATCCCAGGTATGAGCAGACTAAAGAAATAATGTATGAGATAAGATATGGAGAGCTGTTTCTAAGGCTTTCCTCACACAGGGCGTTTTGTACAGCGTTTAGCGCTGCCTTTTCAGCCCAGCGCTGTACAACACTTCCATTCATTTCAATGGGGCTACTCACACAGGGCTGAAAACGCAGCGCCTCCCAACGCTGCGCTTTGACAGCGATGCATGTTCTTTTTTGGGTCGTTTTCAGCCCTGCGTCGTCCATTAAAATGAATGGGCAGCGGTTTCAGCACTGCTGAAAACGCGGCAACACTTGGTGCCGCGTTTTTGGCAGCGTTAACCTCTCGCCGATTTTCGGGGTGAAGGCTTGCAATAGAAGCCCTACCATGAAAATCAGTCCCAGCTAGGATAGAGGAAAAAAAGTTATACTCACCCTAGCCGCTTTGGTCCGGGTTGCGGCCGCTGGTCTCTGACGCTGATCCGGGCTTCTCCAACACTCCCAAGTCTATTGCTGTAGGCCAGGTTTGAGAACCCCGCCTCCAGCAATAGAGTGCTGTGATTGGCTGTCAGCGCGCTCGATGCCCAATCACAGCCCTTCATTGACTGTCTCAGCCAATCAGCGTCGGCAAGCTGAAAACGCAGCCAAAACGCTGGCATAAAGTATGCCAGCGCTGCTGAAACAGGGTGGAATCCTCTATCGAATTTACCATCACCCGGTCCTCAGGAAGAGAGTTCCACAATTTCACTGCTCTTACAGTAAAGAACCCCCTTCTGTATTGGTGATGAAACCTTCATTCCTCTAGACGTAGAGGATGCCATCTTGTTCCCGTCGCAGTCCTGGATATAAACAGATCACGGGAGAGATCCTTGTATTGTCCCCTCATGTATTTATACATAGTTATTTAGTCCCCCCTTAACCGTCTTTTTTCCTGGGTGAATAATCGCAGTTTTGATAGCCTCTGTGGGTATTCCAGTCCTCCCATTCCGTTCATAAATTTAGTTGTCCATCTTTGAACCCCCTTAAGCACTGGGAAAACCTTACTGAGCATCAGTGTCCAGAACTGTACACAGTATTCCATGAGGCCTGACAAATGCCTTATATAATGGAAGGATAATGTTCTCGTCTCTCGCCCCTATACCTCTTTTAATGCACCTCAAGACTTTATTTGCATTTGCAGCAGCGGACTGGCATTGATTGCTCCAATTGAGTCTACAGTCAACTAGTACCCCCCGATCCTTTTCCATCTCCCTTTTCCCTAGCAGTACCCCATTTAGTGTATATTGGTGACATCCGTTTCTCCTGCCCATGTGCATAACCTTACATTTATCAATGCTGAACTTCATTTGCCATTTTTCTACCTAAGCGCCCAGTTTATCTAGGTCCCTTTGCAGCCGTACATTGTCCTCTGTTGTATTAATTATCTTATATAATTTCGTATCATCTGCAAATCATGATATTTTACTGTGCAGTCCCTCTATCAGGTCATTGATAAATATATTGGAATTATTCACCCTGGAAAACATCACAAATGTGAAGGAAACCATTGAAAAGTATTTAGTTTCGTAATTCTGCATTTTCACACGTGTAAATTGTGTGATTTTTTTTTGCCTGTGGGAAACCGGCTTAAAGGGGTTGTCCCGCGGCAGCAAGTGGGTCTATACACTTCTGTATGGCCATATTAATGCACTTTGTAATGTACATTGTGCATTAATTATGAGCCATACAGAAGTTATCAGAAGTTTTTCACTTACCTGCTCCATTGCTAGCGTCCTCGTTTCCATGGAGCCGTCTAATTTTCAGCGTCTAATCGCCAAATTAGACGCGCTTGCGCAGTCCGGGTCTTCTTCTTTTCTCAATGGGGCTCCGTGTAGCTCCGTGTAGCTCCGCCCCGTCACGTGCCGATTCCAGCCAATCAGGAGGCTGGAATCGGCAATGGACCGCACAGAAGCCCTGCGGTCCACCGAGGGAGAAGATCCCGGCGGCCATCTTCAGCAGGTAAGTAAGAAGTCACCGGAGCGCGGGGATTCAGGTAAGCGCTGTGCGGTGTTCTTTTTTAACCCCTGCATCGGGGTTGTCTCGCGCCGAACGGGGGGGGGGGGGGGGGTTGAAAAAAAAAAAACCTGTTTCAGCGCGGGACAACCCCTTTAACTTCTCTTTCTCCCAAATTAAAAATCTGTTGTGCGCACTGGCCACTCAAATTTACATTCTGTAAATAATAATTAAAACATTCTCCACTATTTTATACATTACTATGTGGCATTATAGGGCTGTCCCTGTTTCTAAAGCAGTTGATGTTGTAGTTAGTGTTATTAGGCGCATTACAAAAACTCTACGATTGCTAAATTAGCAACAACACACCATTATAAGTAAATTACACTGCATTGAGGTGTGGAAGAAAAGTAAGTGAACCCTTTGGCATACCTTGGATTTCTACATTCATTACAAACAAACCGTGGTCTTATTATTATCTAAGTCACAATTTTAGGCAGAGTGTAACTAAACTAATAATACACAAACAGTTGTACTATTCATATCTTTTACTGAGCCTGAGTCTAGACAGAAAAGATAAGTGAGCCTCTGTATTAACCCCTTAGTGACCACCCTATACGTCCTGCTTTAGTGGGCTTTAATCCCCAGGACCGTAAAAAGACACTCACTCTGGGGATTAAGGCCACATTGGCGTGGACATGACAGCTCCATGCTGTCGGCTTCTGGAGGTAGCTATCAATCTTGAGCTTTTATGTGGGGCGGCGGGAAGTTTTCCCTGGATACCGGCGATCACATAAAAGTGTAAAAAAAAGTTAATAAAAGTTTAAGATTCAGCTCCTCTCATGGATCAGATATATAAGGGGAGCTGAAAGTACTCACCCCTGTCCTCCGCGATGTCCCGCAAATTTCTTGTCCTTCCAGGACCTTACATCGAGTGTGTGCACAGCAGGCCTAGCGGCCTTGCTAGCATGCGTAGCCGAGAGCAGAGAGATATCACCGGGAGACTCTGTAACGGATAGTGGCAATCACGTAAAAAAAATACATAGCTAAAGTTTCACCGCCCGTCACGGATCTGATACATGAGGGGAGGTGAAACTACTTACCTAAGGCATTCGGCGATGTCCCCTGACAGGATCCTTATCCGCAGACCTTACACCAGCTTCGGTGTATGCGCCTGTCGCCAAAATGGTGGACACAAGCGCAGAAGCTGAGGAGGACCAGAGAAATTTAAAATATCCTTGTTCTTGACTACTACAGGTAGCCGAAAACCTGAAGCAGTGTCCGAGGGCCGCAGTGAGCCGTCTCTGGTCAGGTGATTGCCGTTATCCAATGGATAATGGCGATCATGTAAAAGTTTTTTAAAAAGTTGACGTTTAATATTCCTTTCAGTTTGGCCCCCAATTGTGCATATAGACATAAGATTAGGGCCACAATGGGTGTGTCTCTGAACACAGGACAAACAGGGGTGTCCACTTTAGGGTGAAAGTCTTCACTCATGTGTGTACTGTACAGAACAAACTGTTTTTAAAATGACACAATTTCCAAAAATACAAAAATGTGAATTTTTCCTGCGGTCAAAATGTACAGTACACCCCTAGATGAATTTGTTAAGGGGTCTAGTTTTCAAAATAGGGTCATTTTTGGTGGTTTCTATCGTTTTGGCCACTCAAGGGCTCTACAAGTGTGCAATGGGGCCTGAAACACCTGTTCTGAAAGCCACTAGCTCCTTTCGGTTTGGGCCCCGTTGTGCATACAGACATAAGATGAGGGCCACAATGAGTATGTTTATGAACACAAGACAAACAGGGGTATCCATTTTGAGGTGCAAATCCCCATTTTCATGTGCACTATAGAAAAAAAACCTGTCTTTAAAATAACATATTTGCTAAAATATAAAATTTTATTTTTTTCTCCTCTGAATTGCATTAACTCCTGAAAAAGATGTGGGATCAAAATACTCATGACACCCCTCAGTGAATATATCAAGGGGTGTAGTTTTTAAATGGGGTCATTTGTGGGGGTATCTATCATTCTGACATCTATAAGCCTTTGTAATCTTGGCTTGGTGTTTTATTAAAACAAAATGTTCCTCAAAATGTCAATTAATAATCAATGTTAAATGTATACGTCTCCTAAATGGCTAAAAGAAGTTTTTGCAACGTGCTTCCAGAATAAAGTAAACAGATGGAAATTTTTACAGTATATTGGCACATATTTGAGATATTGCAGTTGAAAATGTAAAAAAAAATGACATTTTTTTTCAAAAACTTCCCAATTTTGGCACTTTTAATAAATATACACATTCTATCGGTCTATTTTTACCACATAAATGAAGTACAATATGTGGCAAAAAAAACTATGTCAAAATCACTTTGATATACAAAACCTTTAAAAAGAGTTATTCTATGATAAGGCAGCACATGTCATATTTCCAAATTAAAGAGTCTGACTTTGGCTTGAAGAAATGCTGCCTTCCAGTAGGTAGCACTGTGGAGGTTTTATTCCATCTCCCTTATTTGCATATTACCCAGAGGAGTGTGCATGACTATTTGAGTTTCCTCACTACCATCTATGTGCTCTCCCTAAGTAAAAAAGATAGCGTTTCTGACTTAGGCCTCTTTCACATGACCATATGCGTTTTTACGTTCACCCATATGTGCGGTAAAATCACATGAAAGAAGAATAGCCAAGTTGGAATCCCGATCTTAATTAGCGGATTTTCATCCATTCACATGGACGGCTGCTACGTACAATACACTGCACTGCAGAAATCTATCGCTCGGCAGAACTCCTCAGAATGACTACTTATGTTTAAATAGAGCCAGCGCTCTTCTTTTTCCAGCGTTGGACGCAAGTAAACTCCCTCTCCCTCCCTTTTTTCTAGCTTCCATAGAAGTGTATGGGAGCTTCCTGCGTATCTCAGCAAAAGATATTGCCAGACCTATCTTTAAGATCGCCGATGTGCTATTTTCCCGACTCCTAACAATTTTTTTATGCCCCCAAAAATCGTTAATTAAAATAAATGCAATGGAATCCAATTAGAGATGAGCGAGCACACTCGTCCTAGCTTGATGCTCGTTCGAGTATTAGGGTACTCGAGATGCTCATTACTCGAGTCAAACACCACGCGGTACTCGAGTCAATTGCATGTTTAGCTACACTTTCTGCCCAATAGACATGCGGGTAAGGCATTACCACTTCCTGCTGTGACGTGCCAGCCCCCCCCCCCCCCACAGTAGTGAGTGGCTGGGCTGATCAGGTGACCGCCGAGTAATTAAACTGGTCATGCCCGCGGCTTGCCTCAGACGCATGCTGGCAGAGGTTAGGGAAAGTGTTAGAGTAGGATCCTGTCATCAAGAACCCCAACGGTCCTTCTTAGGGCTACTCCTTATAGTGTGCATTACTGTTGTGGCTGGCTGAGAGCAGTAGTGCACCAATTTTTTTTTTAAGCATCTAGGGCTGTGCAGGCCATTTCAGCTATACTGTTCTGTGTGTGCAGTGCATAAGGCAGAGTATAGGGACACAGCTACTTATATAGGGAACATTTTACAGTATTCCTGATCCTCTGTACAAGAACCCCAACGGTCCTTCTTAGGGCTACATCTCACCGTGTGCATTATAGTTGTGGCTGGCTGGGAGCAGTAGTGCATCAATTTTTGTATTACGCATCTAGGCCTGTTCCCAGCCTTTCAGTAATAGCGTTCTCAGCCTGCAGTGCCGTACAACCAGCTCTCACCATGAAACTGCTCTCTAACATTTCCTAGCCTGCTGCAAACTACTTCAGTTATACCGTTCTGTGTCTGCAGTACAGTAGACAGAGGTCTCACCGCTAAACAGTACTGTAATATTTCCTGGGCCACTGCAAGTATTTCAGCTCTGCCGCTGTGCAGAGCATCCCGCAATACCCTTTCCTTGGTGGGGTTGAGACAGCCGCAGTTACCAGCACTATCCACTGGCTTTAGAGTCTTCTCCCACTCCATACAGCCTCTCTTATCTACAAGTCTCTGCGAGCGGTAAATCACCCCTAGGTATCAGCGCAAGACAGCGGGTTAATTTTTTCAAGTCACAGCATAGAGCCTCCGCTATCTACAAGTTTCTGTGTGCAGTGAATTAAGCCACAGTTGTCAGTGCTGTACAGTGGGGTAATTTATTTGGGCCCTGCTCTATTCTTAATCCGCCATGATGAGGAGTAGGGGTAAGGGTCCAGGACGCGGACGGTGAATCACAGCCGGCTGCTGCGGGATTAGGAAAAAGGCAAGTTTCTGGGCTCCACAGCTTCATATCACAATTTACGGGTCTGTGTGGTAGACCTTTATTATAAACAGAGCAGTGCGAGCAGGTTCTGTTGTGGATGGCAGAAAACGCGTCCAGCAATGTATCGACCACCCAGTCTTCTACGCAGTCCTCTACTCCCGGCCTAGGGACTGCAACTCTGAATCCTCTGGCTGCTCCTCCTTCCTCCCAGCCTCCTCACTCCATGAAAATGACATATTCTGAGCAGGCAGACTCCCAGTTCTCAGATCCCTGCCATGAGTGGGAAAAAACAGTTCCTCTCTCACCTGAGGAGTTTGTCGTGACCGATGCCCAACCTTTGGAACGTTCCCGGAGTCCAGGTGATGAGGCTGGGGACTTCCGGCAACTGTCTCAAGAGCTTTTTGTTGATGAGGATGATGAGACACAGTTGACTGTCAGTGAGGTAGTAGTAAAACGCAGTAAGTCCGAGGGAGGAGCGCACAGAGGATTAGGAGGAAGAGCAGCTGGACGATGAGGTGACTGACCCCACCTGGTTTGCTAAGCCTACTGAGGACAGGGCTTCAGAGGGGGAGGCAAGTGCAGTAGCAGGCCACACAGATCCAATCCCTGTCCCAGGACACAGGCATGACCGCCTCCTGGCCTGCACCCATGCCCTCACCTCCACCATTCTCCACTCCATCCAGCAATGTCTCTCAGCACAGCGTTCAGCTGTCATTAACACAAGCGTTGGAGCGAAAGCGCAAAAACGCCTTCACCCACCCGCATGCACAAGCTTTAAACATGCACATTGTCAAATTAATCAGCCTGGAGATGCTGCCATACAGGCTTGTGGAAACAGAGGCTTTCAAAACCATGATGGCGGCGGTCCTGCGCTACTCGGTCCCCAGTCGCCACTATTTTTCCTGGTGTGCCGTCCCAGCCCCACACCAGCACGTCTCCCGCAACATAAATCATGCCTTCACCAACGCAGTTACTGGGAAGGTCCACTTAACCATGGACACGTGGACACGTACTGGCGGGCAGGGCCACTATACCTCCCTGATGGTACATTGGGTGAACTTGGTGAAGGCTGAGACCGAGTCAGAGCCTGGGACCGCTCACGTCCTACCCACACCCAGAATAGCAGGTCCTACTTCGGTGCTGGTATCTGCGGCGTTTTATGCCACCTCTTCCAAACCCTCCCGCTCCTCCTCCCCTGCCACCTCTACCTCTCAATTAAGAAGTGTGAGCACGTCGCCAGCAGTCGGTAGCGCACGACAGCACAGCGGTGGGCAAGCGTCAGCAAGCCGGGCTGAAACTAATCAACTTAGGTGACAAGAGGCACATGGCCCCCGAGCTGCTGCAGTGTCTGACAGAGCAGACCGATCTCTGTCTTTCGCCGCTGAGCCTCCAACCGGGCATGGTCGTGTGTGACAACGGCCGTAACCTGGTGGTGGCTCTGCAGCTTGGCAGCCTCACACACGTGCCATGCCTGGCCCACGTCTTCAATCTGGTGGTTCAGCGGTTTATGAAAAACTATCCCCACTTGTCTGACCTGCCCGGCAAAGTACGCCGCATCTGCGCACATTTCCGCAAGTCCACCACGGATGCTGCCACCCTGAGGACCGTGCAACGTCAGTTTCAGCTGCCAGAGCACCGACTGCTGTGCGACGTGCCCACACGCTGGAATTCTACGCTGCACATGTTGGCCAGGCTGTACGAGCAGTGTAGAGCAATAGTGGAATACCTGCTGCAACATGGGCGGCGGAGTGGTAGTCAGCCTCCGCAATTCTTTACTGAGGAGTGGGCATGGATGGCAGATATCTGCCAGGTCCTCGCAAACTTTGAGGAGTCTACCCAGATGGTGAGTGGCGATGCGGCAATCATTAACGTTACCATCCCGCTACTTTGCCTGCTGAGAAGTTCGCTGCTAAGCATAGAGGCCAATGCTTTGTGGTTGGAACAGGAGATGGGGGATGACAGCATGTTGCTTGATAGCCAGACCACCCTCATGTCTAAATCTCAGTGCGTTTTGGAGGAGGAGGGCGAGGGGGAGGAGGAGGAAGAGAAGGGGGAAGAGACAGCTGGCCACACTACAGAGGGTACCCATGCTGCTTGCCTCTCATCTGTTCAGCGTGTATGGGCTGAAGAGGAGGAGGAGGATCCTGAAAGTCATGCCGCCAGCGTCTTGTTAGAGAGGGTGTTTAGTGCAGCTGGGGGAATCATCACGGATAAGCGTACCCGCCTGTCAACTGCCAGAGTCGACATGCTTACACTGAAAGATGAACAAGGCTGGATTTCCCCAGACTTCTCTTCTCCACCGGCAAAAAAAAAGTGGAACCTAATGATTTTTTTTCGCTGCAACAGGAGAAAAATGCATCCTCTATCACCACAAAAAAGGGGGAATTAGCTGTGTCAATTACTCTCGGATATTATTACTCCTCCTACTCCTCCTCCTAAAACAGCATATCATCACGCTGAACTGCCAATTTTTCTGCGGCCCAAAAGGCTCTGTTTAAAAGTTTTTTACAACTTTTCAAAGTTTTAAAAGTATTGATACTTTAACAAAAACCAATTTTTTTGCACAGAGCTGTATCTTTAAAAAATGTTTATGCGTTTTACCTGCCCTTGCGGTTGAGCAATTTTTCACTGGTGCACTTGTACTCTTGGTACACGAATTTTTCTGGCCCTCACTTATACTGTTATCTAATTTTTCCAGCCTTCACCTACACTCATGGTACACCAATGTTTCCGGGGTTCGCCTATACTGTTTGTACGCCAATGTTTCAGGGGTTCGCCTACACTCTTGCTACAGAAATATTACTAAGGGTCTGCCTATACTTCTGCTACAGAAATGTTACTGGGGTCTGCCTATACTTTTGCTACAGAAATGTTACTGGGGTCTGCCTATACTTTTGCTACAGAAATTTTACTGGGGTCCGCCTATACTCTTGCTACAGTAATGTTACTGGGGTCCGCCTATACTTTTGCTATAGAGATGTTACTAAGGTCCGCCTATACTCTTGCTACAGAAATGTTACAAGGGTCCGCCTATGCAGTTTCTACTGAATGGTTTGACGGGTTCGCTTTTACTGTTGCTATAGAAGTGTTACTGTGGTCCGCCTATACTTTTGCTACAGAAATGTTACTGGGGTCTCCCAATACTTTTGCTACAGAAATGTTACTGGGGTCTGCCTATACTCTTGCTATAGAAATGTTACTGGGGTCCACCTATACTTTTGCTACAGAAATGTTACAGGGGTCTGCCTATACTCTTGCTATAGAAATGTTACTGGGGTCCACCTATACTTTTGCTACAGAAATGGTACAGGGGTCTCCCTATACTTTTGCTACAGAAATGTTACTGGGGTCTCCCTATTCTTTGCTTCAGAAATCTTACTGGGGTCTGCCTATACTCTTGCTATAGAAATGTTACTGGAGTCTCCCTATACTTTTGCTACAGAAATGATACTAGGGTCCATCTATGCAGTTTCCACTGAATGGTTTGAGGGGTTCGCCTATACGTTTGTTACAGAAATATTACTGGGGTCTCCCTATACTCTTGCTACAAAAATGTTACAGGGGTCTGCCTATAGTTTTGCTACAGAAATGTTACTGGGGTCTGCCTACACTCTTTCTATAGAAATATTACTGGGGTCCACCTATACTGTTGCCACAGAAATGTCACAGGGGTACGCCTATACTTTTGCTACAGAAATGTTACTGGGGTCTCCCTATACTTTTGCTACAGAAATGTTACTGGGGTCTCCCTATACTTTTGCTACAGAAATGTTACAGAGGTCTGCCTATACTTTTGCTGCAGAAAAGTTACTGGGGTCCACCTACACTCTTGCTACAGAAATATTACTAAGGGTCTGCCTATACTTCTGCTACAGAAATGTTACTGGGGTCTGCCTATACTTTTGCTACAGAAATGTTACTGGGGTCTGCCTATACTTTTGCTACAGAAATTTTACTGGGGTCCGCCTATACTCTTGCTACAGTAATGTTACTGGGGTCCGCCTATACTTTTGCTATAGAGATGTTACTAAGGTCCGCCTATACTCTTGCTACAGAAATGTTACAAGGGTCCGCCTATGCAGTTTCTACTGAATGGTTTGACGGGTTCGCTTTTACTGTTGCTATAGAAGTGTTACTGTGGTCCGCCTATACTTTTGCTACAGAAATGTTACTGGGGTCTCCCAATACTTTTGCTACAGAAATGTTACTGGGGTCTGCCTATACTCTTGCTATAGAAATGTTACTGGGGTCCACCTATACTTTTGCTACAGAAATGTTACAGGGGTCTGCCTATACTCTTGCTATAGAAATGTTACTGGGGTCCACCTATACTTTTGCTACAGAAATGGTACAGGGGTCTCCCTATACTTTTGCTACAGAAATGTTACTGGGGTCTCCCTATTCTTTGCTTCAGAAATCTTACTGGGGTCTGCCTATACTCTTGCTATAGAAATGTTACTGGAGTCTCCCTATACTTTTGCTACAGAAATGATACTAGGGTCCATCTATGCAGTTTCCACTGAATGGTTTGAGGGGTTCGCCTATACGTTTGTTACAGAAATATTACTGGGGTCTCCCTATACTCTTGCTACAAAAATGTTACAGGGGTCTGCCTATAGTTTTGCTACAGAAATGTTACTGGGGTCTGCCTACACTCTTTCTATAGAAATATTACTGGGGTCCACCTATACTGTTGCCACAGAAATGTCACAGGGGTACGCCTATACTTTTGCTACAGAAATGTTACTGGGGTCTCCCTATACTTTTGCTACAGAAATGTTACTGGGGTCTCCCTATACTTTTGCTACAGAAATGTTACAGAGGTCTGCCTATACTTTTGCTGCAGAAAAGTTACTGGGGTCCACCTATACTCTTGCTACAGAAATGTTTCTGGGGTCCGCCTATACTTTTGCTACAGAAATGTTACTGGGGTCCGTCTATACTCTTGCTACAGAAAGGTTACTGGGGTCTCCCTATACCTTTGCTACAGAAATGTTATTGGGGTCCGCCTATGCAGTTTCTACTAAATGGTTTGAGGGCTTTGCCTATACTTTTGTTACAGAAATGTTACTGGGGTCTCCCTATACTCTTGCTACAGAAATGTTACTGGGGTCTGCCTATACTTTTGCTACAGAAATGTGCACAAAGACTTCCCATTGCGGTATTTTACCTGTCTGGTACAAATACACTGACTGACTTGGCTAGGGTGCAGTCGGCTTTCCCATTGCGGTGTTTTACCTATCTGGCACAAATACACTGATTGACTAGGGTAGAAATGTGGGCCGAGGTCCTTGGCGAGGTGAAACTCTGCCATGTTTGGGCACTCTGATTTTTTCCTGTGTAATACCATCTTTGTGCACCGACAGCATAGGCGAGCCCAAGGAACTCAAAGAATTCCCATTTCGGTGTTGAGTTATCTGACACCTACACAGAATTAATTGTGTGGGGACACATGGATTTCCCATTGCTCTATAACTTGCGGCACCTTGGGTCACACAAGCTGGAGGCTGGGACCAAGCCTGACTCTAGGCCCACTCACGTGCTTCTCACACAGAGTATTGCTGAGTATTATGATGATGTGTAGAAGTGCTGGCACCTGAGTCCCCTTTGTGCCCACGTTTGCTGCTCCTGACACTTTTGTGACCGAGGTGGCACAGGATTGGAATGATGATCGTACATCAATTCTCAACAGCATTGTGGGCTATCACCCCCCCCCCCCCTTTCAAAGAGGGTCGCTGCGTGGCCCTGCCAACCCTCTGCAGTGTGTGCCTCTGGTTCCTCCTTATCCAGTACGCACTTATAAATAGACATGAGGGTGGTGTGGCTATGAAGCGAGCGTGTGGCATGAGGGCAGCTGAACGCTGTGCAGGGAAACTTTTGTGTGCGCTGTGGATGCAGGGTCGTGTGGGGGGGTTGGACTGCAATGCCAGCATGTAACCCAGGAGAAGAGGCAGCAGTGTCACCCGCAGGCAGTTATTGCCCTTGGTTGCAGGTAGTGTGATGCTTGGCTAAGATGTGCCAGCGCGTGTGCCTTGCTAATGAGGGTTTGTCCCAAGTAAATTGTTAGCTGGGTGACTGCCAGACTCTTGCCCCCATTTTGACTTGATAGTGGGACCTGGGAGCCTCAGATGCAGCCATGCATGCTGCCCTACCCTTCCCTATCCGTTTATGGGGTGTTTCCATGACTTTATGATGTTTTATGGTATCTCACAAGTCATCACCTATGCGGAGCATCGGTCCTATACAAAAATGCTCAAGTCCCCCATTAACTTCAATGGGGTTCGTTACTCGAAACGAGCTCTTGAACATTCCGAAAAGCTTGACTTGAGCAACGAGCACCCGAGCATTTTTGTGTGCGCTCATCTCTAAATCCAATGCTTTAGTCACGCAGTGGAGTATATACAGCTATGTGAATAAGTCCTTAAGGAGATGAGTTTAAAAGTATGGCTTTCATAAGTACTTTGTCTGTTAATTGAAGGTGCACAAAGGTTGGTTAATCTGATAAATCTGTTCTTTTCAAGAAATAATGATTAGTGTTACCATATCTTGATGCAAACAATTGTCTGGAGATCTCATAAGATGTGTTAAAGACATGTATGAAGCTGGAATAGACTAAAATATTATTGCTAAAGACCCGTGTGTACAGCAATGCATGGTTAGACAAATTACAAATGGAGAAAATTCGGGACTGTTGCTACTCTCCCTAGGGTGGGGTACAATGTTAAGATAACTCAAAGAACACAACACGCAATCCTGAAGAAGAGGAGAAAGAGGAGAACCCAAGTGTAATAGCAAAAAACTTACAGAAGACTACAAACTGCAAAAACTAGTGTCCACTATTAGAATGATGGGTATTAGTGTATCTTGACACTACCGGAAGCTAGGGGTTTTACAGGAGTAAACGCTCCTGTCACACCCCCAGCTCCCGATGGGGTCAATACTGTAAGGTCCTGGAAGCTGTGAAACGGCATTTGTGGGAAACGTAAGTAATGCAAGTGAGCAGCTGTGCTTACCGGCTGTACCCTGCGTCCGCAGTTGTGGCCTCCGAACTGTCGGCCTTCTGGTCCGCCGTCCCTGTAGGTTCCCTACTATTCCTGATGCACTATCGGCAGAAGTAATCCCTGCTGCCGAACGCCGAGTCCTCCCTGCTGTCATCTGTCATGCCGACCTCGCTCTGCTCTTCTACACAGAGCGGGGTGCTGTCTTCTAAGTCGACGGTGGGGAATGGCCTTTCACATGGCGCAATGCGCACGGACCCCGCTCTGCTCTTCAACACAGAGCAGGGCACTGTGTTCTGAATGGGTGTCGGGGAACGGCTTTTTGGGTGGTGCAATGCGCACCTGCTGCAGGGTACATTAACCCCTTAAGGACATGGCCTATTTTGGGCTTAAGGACGCAACGATTTTTGGCAGATTTTCATCTCCATTTTTCAAAAGCCATAACTTTTTTACTTTTTTGTCGATGCGGCCGTATGAGGGCTTGTTTTTTGCATGGTGAACTGTAGTTTTTGATGGTACAATTTTTGGGTACATAGACTATATTGTAAAACTTTTATTATCTTTTATATGATAATGGAGAAAAACACATCAATTCAGTCATAGCTTTTTTTTTTTTTACAGCGTTAATAATGCAGCATAAATGACATATTACATATTTTCTGCGGGCCGGTACGATTACAACAATATCAAAATTCTTACTTTTTTTAGGTTTTTCCACTTTTCTGGAAACCTTTTTTTTCTAAATTGCTGCATTCAAAGTTTTGTAACTTTTTTACTTTTCTATGTATGGAACTCTGTGAGGGCTTAGTTTTGTCGAGACGAGTTGTAGTTTTTTTAATTGTACCATTTTGGGGTACATATGGCTTTTTTGATTACTTTTATTGTGTTTTTAGGGAGGCAAAATGCTAAAAATTAGCATTTTGTCTACGCTTTTTTACGTGCAGAATAAAAAGCATGTGCAACTTGACGCGACGATACCAAATATGTGGAATTTAACATTTTTTATGCCAATATGAGAAAAAGCACAAAAAAAGGTGGTTGTTTTTTTTTTTCCTTTTTTCTACATCTTTCTTTTTTGAACATTTTTATTGTCTTTTTTTTACACGATTTGTGTCCCTCTGGGGGACTTACAGCACAGCACTGATCATCGCTGTGATAATACTGTCCTGCAATACCTTATCGCTTATTACAGCGATAACAGGCACTAGCAATACAGGACGCCGGTATCAGCATCCTGTTGCCATGGCAACCAACCAGTCTTTCTGCGATTATATCGCGAGAGCCCGCCCATTTAACAGAGGGAGTGTGCTCCCTCTGTTAACACTCCCCATGCCATGATCTACATAGATCGTGGCAAGAAAGGGGTTAACAGCGGGGGGGCGCATTTCCGATGCTGGCTCCCGCTGCCGGGTAGCGTGAGATCGCTTATGATCTCGTGCTATCCTCAGTACGTAAGTTTACGCCCTGTTGCGGGAAGCACCCCACTGCCAGGACATAAACTTACGCCCTGGAGTGGTAAGGGGTTAATGTAAAAAACTGCAGGCCCACTTGCAAGCTAAGCTGTTTCACCTACAGCTTCACATGGGCTGCCAGGACCTGCAGGCAAGGATGCAGCTCAGCCAATTAGGTACAGGGGGTGTAAAGCCCCTGCCAATCTTGACTCCACCAGGACTTGCTGGTGGTGTCAAGATACACTAATACCAAAATGATGTTCACAGAGGACACCACAAAAGAAGCTGGTGCCAAAAAAAACATTGCAGCCGTTCTCATGTCTGCCTGAGACCACCTAAATGTTCCACAATGTTTCAGGGAAAATGTTCTATAATCGACAAGAGTGGAACTTCTAGCACAGAGTGTAAGTTCTCTGCCCCTCCTCTCTACTTCTGTCCAGCGCTGAGAGGGTTAACCAGCACTGAGAAGGTTAACCAGTACTGTCAGGGTTAACCAGGTCTCTGCCTCCCAGTTCATCTGTGGGGTTAATTATGCATTAATCCCCTATTTAAGGTGAACTGATGCACTTACTGCTTTGAATTGTTGTTTGTCACTCTCACAAATCAGCCTCAGGGCGAGCACCCACTGGCGTTTTTTTACCTGCGTTTTGCGTTTTGCGTTTTTCCTGCACAGGCATAGAGATAACATGTGTTCCTGTCCACTGGCGTTTTTTTACCTGCGTTTTGCGTTTTGCGTTTTTCCTGCACAGGCATAGAGATAACATGTGTTCCTGTCCACTGGCGTTTTTTTTGCGTTGCGTTTGCGTTTTTAACATAGGAACTGTCAGTTGCATATGTGTCCTTATTTTTCTCCTAATGCACCCATGAAAGTCAATGGAAATTAATGGAAAAGCCGCAAAAACGCCGCGAAAAACGCGCGGAAAAATCGCGGGAAACGCGGCGAAAACGCAAACGCCAGTGGGTGCTCGCCCTCACTGGCTATTCTGTCTGTATCAGCTCTGCCCGTATGCTCTCTAGGTTCTGTCTTGTCTGGGTCTATTTCTGACCTTCTGTTCTGTATGAGGCTTCCTTAAAATCTGCATCTGTTCTTACCTTTATTTTCTGTCAGTTTCATGTCAGTTTGTCTCTGCTTTGTTCTGGTTTTGTCTGCCAGCCCTGTGTATTTCCGAGCTTTGATATTTTAGTTTTGCCAGTACTGTCTGGTGCCGAGATTTGCCAGTTCTGTCTGTGTCAGCTATGCCTGCCTGCTCTCTGGGTTCTGTCTTGCAGTCTGACTTCTGTCTTCCTCTCTGCCCGGGGTCTATTTCTGACCTTATGTTCTGTATAAGGATTCCTGCAAATCTGAATCTGTTCTTACATTTACTTTCTGTCCTGCATCTGTCTGTTTGCCAACCTTGTCTAGTTCTGTGTATTACCCCTTCGGGCTCATGTCCACGGTCAAAAGAAGAATTAAAATCCGCAGCAGATTTTGACTCTTCTCCTGCCCGCGGATCCGCACCCCATAGGGATGCATTGACCACCCGCGGGGTAGATAAATACCCGCGGATGGTCAATAAAAGTGATTAAAAAAAAAATGGAGCATGAAAAAATCCGGACCATGCTCCATTTTCGTGCGGGTCTCCCGCGGGGACGGCTCACGCGGGCTTCTATTGAAGCCTATGGAAGCCGTCCGGATCCGCGGGAGACCTAAAATAGGAATTTAAAAGAATTTACTCATCCGGAGCGGGCGGGGAAGGTCTTCTCTTCCTCACGGCCGGATCTTTCTTGCTTCGGCTCGGCGGATGTGCCCGGCGCATGCGCGCGGCACGTCGGCGACGTGCCGGCGACGTGCCGCCGCCGTGACGAGTTCATCCGCCGGCCGAAAAAGAAGATCCGGCCGTGAGGAAGAGAAGGCTTTCCCCGCCCGCTCCGGATGAGTAAATTCTTTTAAATTCCTATTTTCAGCGCTCATGTCCGCGGGGCAGGAGGGACCTGCTGCAGATTCTCCATGTAGAATCCGTAGCGGGCCTCATTTTCCCCGTGGACATGAGGCCTTCAGGGATAGTCAGGCCCCAGGTTCCAGCGTGAGGCCTTCTTTATTGAGTTGATCGCTCCGGTTATAGGTAGGGTCCTGCCATCTTCCCTGCAGCAAAGGGTCATTCTCTTTCGGAGTTCTGTCTATATTCTGGGTTGGTTCTGTTTTTTTGTCTATAGTCCGCCTATCGCAGGAGTCAGCTACCAACCACTCCAGGGACCTTTGAGGGAACAATGAATTCTAAGGTGTATAAGAACATTTTTACAAGAACCTGTAAGGACAGTGGTTTATGACCTCAAGCTGAGTATATGTTTGGTGATACAAAATAATAATGACCCAAAGCACACAAGTAAATCAATTGAAGAATAGTTGAAAAAGATGTGTTTTGGAATGGCCGAGTGATGACGTTAACCCTGTGGAGATGCTGTAGCTGTAGGGCTGTGCATTCAAGGCACCCCAGAAGTATTCATGAACTGAAACATATTTGCAGGCACAAATGGTCCTCAATTTCTCTACAAGGTGATGCATTACTGATCTACAGCTACAGGAAATGTTTGAAGGACAGTATTACTGCTAAATGGGAATCTACAGTTAATTATGATCAAAGGCTCATTTTCTTTCTCTCCCTGCACTGTGGCTATTTGCTCAATTTGTTCAATAAAAGACATGAACAGTACAACTATTTGTGCATTAATAGTTTAGTTAGGCTGTGATGATCTATAATTGTGACTTAAGTAACAATCAGACCACACTTCATTATTAAACAATAACAAAATCCAGGTAATTTTGAATTATTCACTTTTTTTTGCAGCTGTAAAAGAACATGGAATCATAGAATGGTAGAGTTGGAAGGGACCAGCAGAGTCCAACTCCCTGCTCAGTGCAGGATGCACTAAATTATCCCAGACAGATATTTATCGAGCCTTTGTACGAACACTTCCATTTAAGGAGAATTTGCCACCTCCTGTGGTAACCTGTTCCACTCATTGATCACTCTCAGAAAGTTTTTACTAATATCTAATTTGTGTCTCCTCCCTTTCAGTTTCATCCCATTGCTTCTAGTCTTTCCTTGTGCAGATGAGAATAGGGCTAATCCCTCTGCACTGTGACAGCCCTTCTGATATTTGTAGACAGCTATTAAGTCTCCTCTAAGCCTTTTTTGCAAGCTAAGCATTCCCAGATCCCTTAACCGTTCTTCGTAACCGTTACTCCAATTTAAAGAAAAATGTTGCATCTGAAAGTAAAAATCATCCAGCCATCTACCAGTAAGTGTGGAAACAGCAGAGCGTGTCCATGCAAGTTTTACACAAATTCTTCAGAAATCCACCATCAGAACAAGCAGAGAATTAAACATCACACAGCTGGCTGTGCTGAAGATTCTGCACAATGCTGATATGAATCTGTTTTCCACTAAAACCTGCAAGAAAGTGTACGGACCACTCATTTTTTATGGGGAAACAATCCTGACGATTTTGTAGTTGGACGTGCTACAGATGTGGCTTCTACCGCAGCTCTAGCAGGAAATCCCAGGTTTCATCTTCCAAGAGGATGGAGCTCTCCCTTTTCCCCTATATTCAAACTGAAGTCAGAAGTGAGCTCACTAGGTGATTACCAAAAAGATTGGCTGTGCAGGTGGTGATGATAGTGAACTTCTTTTTTGGATTCCACTTTCCCCGGACCTTACACCTTGTGATTAGATTCTACTCGCCCCCCTTACCACCCACCATGATCTGCAAAAGCTATTGCATCAGTCAATCGTGATATGCTACAATGTGAAATCTCAGAACTAAATGGAGTTCTGAGATTTCACATCAGGAAGAGCATTTGTAATAACCTGGTATACACTATTTGCTTTCCCAGTGCATATGCAAAATGTGCTCTGCACATGCAATGTGAATGCACTCTTCGGATTCCTGTCACATCTGACCAAGATGTACCGAACTCAGTCTCCCAAACGGCTCCTGGGGTATGTTTACACAGTGGAACAATGAACACAAACCACCAAGGGTAATGTGTGGAATAACAGATGGAGAGAGGAGCTTTCCCTATATGACTCAGGATAAAATACTATACCTGCGTATAGTGGATGTCCCATCCGGATAAGAACACCCCCAAACCATGATCCTTGGCCACTCACTGTCCCTATTAGGGACAGAAGTAACAACTAAGAAAGAATACAACTACCACCAGTAACCACAGTACTTAGCCTGAGATGAAAAGGGGAAAACAGGAAACAAAGGTCCAGTTCTGACTCCAACAACCATCAGATGAAGACTGAGAATAATCAGCACAGGTCCACAGCCAAGACAGGAATAAAAGCCCTCCCTGATTGCTAAGTAGGTGCAACAGGTAGCAGAACACTCCCATAGACACTCCCACCAGTGCTAGAGAAAGCTGAGAGGAAAATCTAAAACAGCATTAGCATAAACCAGATCTCCGTGAATGAACATCAAAACTTGCCGCAACAGTTCGCAGCTGCACTTCACAGTGTTGTCAAATTCTACATTCTGTATTGCAGGGTTAAAATTTATATTTTAACATACTAAGTATTTCTTTGTTCTTTGTAGATTGCTGGATATATGAGATCGGTAAACGAAATATATGATCAAGTAAACTTTAATGGCATCAAACATATTAACTTTAAAGTAAAAGTGTTAAATGTAAGTATGGATTGATGACTAAATAGCGGTTACTGAATTTTCTCACATAGAAGTTAAATGCAAAACCAGCAATGATAACATTTTATATCCCGTTGTTAATTATTGCTCCAATTTTTACAGAATTTGTTGTTATAGAAAATTTAGGGAAAATGAAACTGAAGTCAGAACTGTATAAAAATATTATGGCGATAATATTACTAACTATATAGGCAAGTTATGTGAAGGGTGGGTCTCACATTTTTTTCAATTGAATCATTGTTGTACTTGACATTTAGTTTAGTCATCTTGCCATAAAAACTGTACTTTTATCTGGATTAAGCTCCATTTACATTGAACAATTCTTAGTACAGTTTGTGGATTTGAATATTGGTGTAATGACCATTGCCTACTATAAATGCACAAAGACATCACAGGTAAACCATAAAAGTATTGTTCAGGGATAATCAAAATGGATTATGCATGCCTAAATGTCGTCTTTCCTAGCAGGGGTATTATTAAATGTAAATGGCACTCCTAATGATATTTTTTCAAATGCGCACCAAGAAGGTGAGTGAAGAGACTTATAAGGCCATCCATGCTCCTTTGGTTAATATGCAAATAAGGAAGATGGAACAATACCTCTGCAGTGCCACCTATTGGATGGCGGCATTTTTTTAAATCAATGCTTGACCCATTATACAGGTCTGTAGAGCAATGATTGGGAATCGAGAACCAAGCCAGAATCCATACACAGACAGCTGTTTGGGGTTTCTTGACCCTCGTCAGTGTGCATTAAGATCCTGGCTCGGCTAGTGAGAGTTGTGTCCTGTGATGTGCATCGGGAGGTGTAACATCTCTCCTTAAGGAGAGCACCAAGAAGGTGAGTGAGGAGACTTATGAGGCCATTCAATCTCCTCTGGGTAATATTCAAATAAGGAAAATGGAACAGTACCTCTGCAGCGCCGCCTATTGGATGGCAGCATTTATTCAATTCAAAGGAAAGATGTTACCCCTCCCGACCCATATCACAGGCCTCTCACTAGCCAAGCCAGAATCCTACTGCATACTGATGAGGGTCAAAAACCCTGAAACAGCTGTCTCTGTATGGATTCTGGCTTGGTTCTCAAATCCCAATAATTGCTTTATAGACCTGTGGCGCTGCAGAGGCATTGTTCCATCTTCCTTATATGCTATGTAAACATGACATTGCCTGCTGGATTGGGAAAACTGCTCATCAATAATTGCTATGATGAAAAATGTTCATCTGATTTTCAAGACAGTTTTTTCAAGCCTTCAATTGTTTGTACTAATCATTGGCTTGAAAAACTGTTTAATGAGAACTGTCCTTTCCCTCCATATAACTTTTAGGAACAGGGAAAGTTATAACAGCCCTCCATGGGAAAGATTCTGCATATACCAGTCATACCAGCTTCCAGAAAAAAACAGATATTAAGCTGAGTTCAAGGCAAATTTATATATTGAATTTTGTCATCTTATTGGCCAGGGGTGTAAATATAGAGGGTGCAGAAATAGCAGTCACAACCTGCTTCCGGTACTAGTTTAGAGGACCTAAAATGTAGTTTTAAGAAAGCACTATTCAAATAGCACATGGTAGTTGGTGGGCTCTGATACAGCCAACACAGTTACAGAACACAACAGGCTTGCTTTGTCACATAACCCTTTCAACCTGCACTACTAGATTTATTGGATAAAACAAGCAACCAAGCGGGGAGGAGCAATCTATGAACTGAGCCATGACTACAAATGTTACACCATGCTAATTAAATGATAAAATATCTCTCCTGTGCACTTGTTTTTTATCAATGCTTCAGATAATTCAGGAGTGGCAGCCCAATAGTGCTATGCATTCAGCTTATATTGGACCAGAAAAACTTCTAATGTTACACTCCAGCTCCAACTGGAACAACTTTTGCCTCTCGTACTTGCTAACAAATAGGGATCACAATGGAATCCTTGGGCTTGCTTGGACAGGAAAAGAAGGTAAAGTATGCATGTGAATGTTCACATTTTACCATTTGCTACCAGGAAAATGTTCCCACTTTTGTCAAACACAAATAAAGCCACAATTCTAAAATAAATCATAATATATACCCCTATATTTTTTATATTTAGATAACTGGCAAATTGTGAAATGCCACCAAACACTTCACAGTTATTGGATGCCTTCATGCAATTTTTCATCAAAGCATCAAGTTTTGTTAAAAAAAAAACAAAAAAAAAAACACACACATAAAAATTATATTAAAATGTAATTGTTAGAGATGAGCGAACGTACTCGTCCGAGCTTGATATTCGTGCGAATATTAGGGTGTTCGGGATGCTCGTTACTCGTAACGAGCACCACGCGGTGTTCTGGTTACTTTCAGTTTCCTCTCTGAGACGTTAGCGCGCTTTTCTGGCCAATTGAAAGACAGGGAAGGCATTACAACTTCCCCCTGTGACGTTCAAGCCCTATACCACCCCCCTGCTGTGAGTGGCTGGGGAGATCAGAGGTCACCCGAGTATAAAAGTCGGCCCCTCCCGCGGCTCGCCACACATGCCTTGTGAGTTAGCTGAGGGAAAGTACTTGCTGGTGCTGCTGTAGGGAGAGCGTTAGGAGTCAGTGTAGGCTTCAAGAACCCCAACGGTCCTTCTCAGGGCCACATCTACCTGTGTGCAGGCTGCTGCTAGCAGTGTTTTTTTTTTTTTTTCTCAAAATCGGCAGTGCAGAGCATTGCACCCGGCATTAGGGACAGAAGTGGTGTGTAGGCAGGGAGAGTGTTAGGAGTGAGTGTAGCCTTCAAGAACCTCAACGGTCCTTTCTAGGGCCAAATTTAACCGTGTGCAGTACTGTGCTGGCTGCTGTTAGCAGTGTTGCATATTTTTTTTTCTTCTAAAAATCGTCTGTGCAGAGCATTGCACCCTCCATTGATACTACAGGGACAGAATTGTGTAGGCAGGGCCACAACACAGTTATTGTTCATTGAATATACGCAGTGGGTCCTTCCCTTTGCAAAAAAGGACAAAAAATTATATTTGGCCAGCCTGTGTCAGTCCTAAGGTCTCCGTGTACGTGTGTGCTGCGTGGAGAACGTACAAAAATCAGACGCAACCAGCTACGGTTTACTGCAGGCTTGCGCCATTGTCTTTCCTGACTGGCAAATACCTGCTCTGCTAGAGTTAATAACTCTGCTACACTAAAGTTGTGTGTCACTTTTTCAGGGCCACACTACAGTTCTAAAAGTTATTGTTCATTGAATATACGCAGTGGGTGCTTCCCTTTGCTAAAAAGGACAAAAAATTATATTTTGCCTGCCTGTGTCAGTCCTAAGGTCTCCGTGTACAACGTACAAAAATCAGACGCAACCAGCTACAGTTTACTGCAGGCTTGCGCCATTGTCTTTCCTGACTGGCAAATACCTGCTCTGCTAGAGTTAATAACTCTGCTACACTATAGTTGTGTGACACTTTTTGAGGGCCACACCACAGATATTAAACTTCTTGTTCATTGAATATACGCAGTGGGTGCTTCCCTTTGCAAAAAAGGAAAAGAAATTATATTTGGCCTGCCTGTGTCAGTCCTAAGGTCTCCGTGTACCTGTGTGCTGCGTGGACAACGTACAAAAATCAGACGCAACCAGCTACGGTTTACTGCAGGCTTGCGCCATTGTCTTTCCTGACTGGCAAATACCTGCTCTGCTAGAGTTAATAACTCTGCTACACTAAAGTTGTGTGTCACTTTTTCAGGGCCACACTACAGTTCTAAAAGTTATTGTTCATTGAATATACGCAGTGGGTGCTTCCCTTTGCTAAAAAGGACAAAAAATTATATTTGGCCAGCCTGTGTCAGTCCTAAGGTCTCCGTGTACGTGTGTGCTGCGTGGACAACGTACAAAAATCAGACGCAACCAGCTACGGTTGAGTGTAGCCTTGCGACAATTTCTTTCCTGCCTGGGAAATCAAATCACTGGTAATACAGCATGCTGAGGGGTAGGGGTAGGCCTAGAGGATGTGGATGCGGCCGAGGACGCGGAGGGCCAAGTGAGGGTGTGGGCACAGGCCGAGCCAGTGCGGTGGCCAGGGGTAGAGGCAGGGCCAGACCGAATAATCCACCAACTGTTTCCCAAAGCGCCCCCTCGCGCCATGCCACCCTGCACAGGTCAAGGTGCTCTACGGTGTGGCAGTTTTTCACAGACGCCTGACGACCGACGAACAGTGGTGTGCAACCTTTGTCGCGCCAAGATCAGCTGGGGAGGCACCACCAACAGCATGCGCAGGCATATGATGGCCAAGCACCCCACAAGGTGGGACGATGCCCGTTCACCGCCTCCGGTTTGCACCACTGCCTCTCCCCCTGTGCCCCAACCTGCCACTGAGATCCAACCCCCCTCTGAGGACACAGGCACTACCGTCTCCTGGCCTGCACCCACACCCTCACCTCCGCTGTCCTCGGCCCCATCCAGCAATGTCTCTCAGCGCAGCGTCCAGACGTCGCTAGTGCCACAGTTGAGCGCAAGCGCAACTACGACGCCACGCACCCGCACGCTCAAGCGTTAACGTGCACATTGCAAAATTGATCAGCCTAGAGATGCTGCCGTATAGGCTTGTGGAAACGGAGGCTTTCAAAAGCATGATGGCGGCGGCTGCCCCACGCTACTCGGTTCCCAGTCGCCACTACTTTTCCCGATGTGCCGTCCCAGCCCTGCACGACCACGTCTCCCGCAACATTGTACGCGCCCTCACCAACGCGGTTACTGCCAAGGTCCACTTAACAACGGACACGTGGACAAGCACAGGCGGGCAGGGCCACTATATCTCCCTGACGGCACATTGGGTGAATTTAGTGGAGGCTGGGACAGAGTCAGAGCCTGGGACCGCTCACGTCCTACCCACCCCCAGAATTGCGGGCCACAGCTCGGTGGTGGTATCTGCAGCGGTGTATGCTTCCTCCACTAAAGCACCTTCCTCCTCCTCCTCCTCCTCCTCCAACGCAACCTCTGTCTCGCAATCAAGATGTGTCAGCAGCACGTCGCCAGCAGTCGGTGTCACGCGGCGTGGCAGCACAGCGGTGGGCAAGCGTCAGCAGGCCGTGCTGAAACTACTCAGCTTAGGAGAGAAGAGGCCCACGGCCCACGAACTGCTGCAGGGTCTGACAGAGCAGACCGACCACTGGCTTGCGCCGCTGAGCCTCCAACCGGGCATGGTCGTGTGTGACAACGGCCGTAAGCTGGTGGCGGCTCTGCAGCTCGGCAGCCTCACGCACGTGCCATGCCTGGCCCATGTCTTTAATTTGGTGGTTCAGCGGTTTCTGAAAAGCTACCCCCACTTCTCATACCTGCTCGGAAAGGTGCGCCAGCTCTGCGCACATTTCCGCAAATCCCACACGCACGCTGCGGACACTGCAACATAGGTTTAATCTGCCAGTGCACCGACTGCTGTGCGACGTGCCCACACAGTGGAACTCTACGCTCCACATGTTGGCCAGACTCTATGAGCAGCGTAGAGCTATAGTGGAATACCAACTCCAACTTGCGCGGCGCAGTGGGAGTCAGCCTCCTCAATTATTTACAGAAGAGTGGCCCTGGTTGGCAGCCATCTGCCAGGTCCTTGGAAAATTTGAGGAGTCTACCCAGGTGGTGAGCGGCGATGCTGCAATCATTAGCGTCACCATTCCTCTGCTATGCATCTCGAGAAGTTCCCTGCAAAGCATAAAGGCAGACGCTTTGCGCTCGGAAACAGAGCCGGGGGAAGACAGTATGTCGCTGGATAGTCAGAGCACCCGCCTGTCTATATCTCAGCGCGTTGAGGAGGAGGAGGAGGAGCATGAGGAGGATGAGGAGGAGGGGGAAGAGACAGCTTGGCCCACTGGTGAGGGTACACATGCTGCTGGGCTGTCATCCTTTCAGCGTGTATGGCCTGAGGAGGAGGAAGAGGAGGAGGAGGAGGAGGAGGATCCTGAAAGTGATCTTCCTAGTGAAGACAGCCATGTGTTGCGTACAGGTACCCTGGCACACATGGCTGACTTCATGTTAGGATGCCTTTCTCGTGACCCTCGCGTTACACGCATTCTGGCCACTACGGATTACTGGGTGTACACACTGCTCGACCCACGCTATAAGAAGAACCTTCCCACTCTCATTCCCGAAGAGGAAAGGGGTTCGAGAGTGTTGCTATACCACAGGGCGCTGGTGGACAAACTGATGGTAAACTTCCCATCCGACAGCGCTAGTGGCAGAAGGCGCAGTTCCGAGGGCCAGGTAGCAGGGGAGGCGCAGAGATCAGGCAGAATGTACAGCGCAGGCAGGGGAACATTCTCCAAGGCCTTTGCCAGCTGTATGGCTCCCCAGCAAGACTGTGTCACCGCTCCCCAGTCAAGGCTGAGTCGGCGGGAGCACTGTAAAAGGATGGTGAGGGAGTACGTAGCCGATCGCACGACCGTCCTCCGTGACGCCTCTGCCCCCTACAACTACTGGGTGTCGAAGCTGGACACGTGGCCTGAACTCGCGCTGTATGCCCTGGAGGTGCTTGCTTGTCCTGCGGCTAGCGTCTTGTCAGAGGGGGTGTTTAGTGTGGCTGGGGGAATCATCACGGATAAGCGTACCCACCTGTCAACCGACAGTGCCGACAGGCTTACACTCATCAAGATGAACAAAGCCTGGATTTCCCCAGACTTCTCTTCTCCACCAGCGGACAGCAGCGATACCTAAGCAATACGTAGGCTGCACCCGCGGATGGAAGCTACGTTCTCTCTCACCATCCAAAACGGGGACATTTCTGCTTCATCAATCTGTGTCTAATATTCCTCCTCCTCCTCCTGCTCCTCCTCCTGAAACCTCACGTAATCACGCTGAACGGGCAATTTTTCTTAGGGCCACAAGGCTCACTCATAATTTTTCTAAACAATTTTTATATGTTTCAATGCTCTTAAAAGCGTTGAAACTTTAACTTGAACCAATTTTTCGTTAAACTGGGCTGCCTCCAGGCCTAGTTACCACTTAAGCCACATTAACCAAAGCGATTAATGGGTTTCACCTGCCATCTTGGTTGGGCATGGCCAATTTTTTGGATGTACATTAGTACTGTTGATACAGCAATTTTTGTGGGCCCTCGCCTACAGTGTAATCAAATGAATTTTTAGCCCACCTGCATTACAGCTGACGTTACATCCGCTGTGTTGGGCAATGCAATGGGATATTTTTGTGTATCGCCGGTGGGTTCCAGGGAGCCACCCATGCTGTAGGTGCACACGGAGTTTAACCTACATCTGTCCACTTGTAAAGAACCCCAGTCTGACTGGGGCATGCAGTGTGGGCCGAAGCCCACCTGTATTAAGCACGACATTACTACCTCAGCTGTGTTGGGCAATGCAATGGGATATTTTTATGTACCGCCGGTGGGTTCCAGGGAGCCACCCATGCTGTAGGTGCACACGGAGTTTAACCTACATCTGTCCACTTGTAAAGAACCCCAGTCTGACTGGGGCATGCAGTGTGGGCCGAAGCCCACCTGCATTAAGCACGACATTACTACCTCAGCTGTGTTGGGCAATGCAATGGGATATTTCTATGTACCGCCGGTGGCTTCCTGGCACCCACCCATGCTGTGGGTCCACAGGGAATTATAAATGCATCTGTTTCCACTTGTAAAGAACCCCAGTCTGACTGGGGCATGCAGTGTGGGCCGAAGCCCACCTGCATTAAGCACGACATTACTACCTCAGCTGTGTTGGGCAATGCAATGGGATATTTCTATGTACCGCCGGTGGCTTCCTGGCACCCACCCATGCTGTGGGTCCACAGGGAATTATAAATGCATCTGTTTCCACTTGTAAAGAACCCCAGTCTGACTGGGGCATGCAGTGTGGGCCGAAGCCCACCTGCATTAAGCACGACATTACTACCTCAGCTGTGTTGGGCAATGCAATGGGATATTTTTATGTACCGCCGGTGGGTTCCAGGGAGCCACCCATGCTGTGGGTCCACAGGGACTTCACAATAGGGAGTTGTACCTGCCTGTGTCTATGAATTAAAAACCGCGGTCTGACTGGGGCATGCAGACACCTTGACAGAATGAATAGTGTGTGGCACAAAGGTTCCCCATTGCTATGCCCACGTGTGCAGCTCCTGATGGCGGTGGCACAGGATTCTATTTCTCATTGCTTCTGTACAGCATTGTGGGCTATCGCCCTGCCCCTTTTAAAGAGGGTCGCTGCCTAGCTGTGCCAACCCTCTGCAGTGTGTGCCTGCGGTTCCTCGTCATGGCAGACGCACTTCTAAATAGACATGAGGGTGGTGTGGCATGAGGGCAGCTGAAGGCTGCGCAGGGACACTTTGGTGTGCGCTGTGGGGGGGAGGGGGGGGGGTTGGGCAGCATGTAACCCAGGAGAAGTGGCAGTGGAGTGTCATGCAGGCAGTGATTGTGCTTTGTTGGAGGTAGTGTGGTGCTTAGCTAAGGTATGCCATGCTAATGAGGGCTTTTCAGAAGTAAAAGTTTTTGGGAGGGGGGGGGGGGCCCCACTCTTGCCGCTATTGTGGCTTAATAGTGGGACCTGTGAACTTGAGATGCAGCCCAACATGTAGCCCCTCGCCTGCCCTATCCGTTGCTGTGTCGTTCCCATCACTTTCTTGAATTGCCCAGATTTTCACACAAGGAAACCTTAGCGAGCATCGGCGAAATACAAAAATGCTCGGGTCGCCCATTGACTTCAATGGGGTTCGTTACTCGAAACGAACCCTCGAGCATCGCGAAAAGTTCGTCCCGAATAACGAGCACCCGAGCATTTTGGTGCTCGCTCATCTCTAGTAATTGTACTTTGAAAAAAAACGTTCAACATGTTTTAGGGACATGGCAAAAGTTTTGATTGGTGGGGTCCAGGTGCTGAGTCCTTTACTGATCACTAGCAGAGGTGCTCGTTCTGCTCACAAAGGCCCCCTTCCACGGCTGCGGGGGATGAGGAGAGAGAGCTGACAGGTTTCAGCGGTGAGCCTATCTAACAGATAGGCTCACTGCAGAGAATCGCGGCAAATCGCAGCATGCCACGATTTAAATCCCACAAGCGAATCATCGCCCGTGGACAGGCAGCCTTAGTGAAGTTGGGTTCATCAGAAAGTCTATGAGAAAGGCTATTGTCATCATTAACCTTGAGCAGCTGTTTTTGTCTTACGACAATGACCAACTCAGATATACTATAATAATACAAGGGACTTTTTAGATTTTCCGTGGCAAAATATGACTTGCAGAAGAAAATATGATGTCATCTATATATATAAAATTGAATGTATGTCTGTGTGTCCGTCTGTCTGTTTGTCCTTTATGCGCTACTACACCATTCATCCAATCGCCATGAAACTTTGGGAAGTTGTTGAGTACACTCCTGGGAAGATTACTGGCATAGTAAATCTATCCTATGATAAATGGCGCACGTGCGAGCGTCGTCGACAGTTACGCCCCCCCCCCCCACGTAGATCGTTCGATTTCCATCATTGCCACTAATTCTCTCACTTCTCAATGTCGTAGAAACATGAAATTTGGCACGAGCATTGATTATGTCATAAATAGTAAAAGTTAATGGGTCCCAACTCGATTATTTAATTCTAAGCGCAAAAGAATTAGCATCCAAATTTTATGTACGGAATCTAATTCTCTCACTTCCCAATGTAATAGAAACTTGAAATTTGGCACGAGCATTGAATATGTCATAAATAGAAAAAGCTATTAGGTCCCAACTCGATTATTCAATTCTAAGCGCCAAAGAATTAGCGTCGAAATTTTACGTACACAATCTAATTCTCTCACTTTCCGATGTAATTTGGCACGAGCATTGATTATGTCATAAATAGGAAAAGCTTATGGGTCCCAACTTGATTATTCAATTCTAAGCGCCAAAGAATTAGCGTCCAAATTGTACGTAGGGAATCTAATTTTCTCACTTCCCAATGTCATAGAAACTTGAAATTTGGCACGAGCATTGATTATATCATAAATAGGAAACGTTAATAGGTCCCAACTCGATTATTCAATTCTAAGCACCAAAGAATTAGCGTCCAATTTTTATGTACGGAATCTAATTCTCTCACTTCCCGATGTCTATAAAACTTGAAATTTGGCACAAGCATTGAATATGTCATAAATAGGAAAAGCTAATGGGTCCCAACTCGATTATTCAATTCTAAGCGCAAAAGAATTAGTGTCCACATTTTACATACGGAATCTAATTCTCTCACTTCCCAATGTAATAGAAACTTAAAATTTGGCACGAGCATTGATTATGTCATAAATAGGAAAAGCTAATGGGTCCCAACTCAATTATTCGATTCTAAGCGCAAAAGAATTAACGTCCAAATTTTACGTACGGAATCTAATTCTCTCACTTCCCTATGTTATTAAAACTTGAAATTTGGCACAAGCATTGATTATGTCATAAATAGGAAAAGTTAATGGGTCCCAACTCAATTATTCAATTGTAAGCACAAAGGAATTAGCGTCCACATTTTACGTACGGAATCTAATTCTCTCACTTCCTGATGTCATCTATATATATATAAAAATGTCTGTCTGTCTGTCCTTTATGCATTACTACACCATTCATCTAATCGCCATGAAACTTTGGGAAGTTGTTGAGTACACTCCTGTGAAGATTACTGGCACAGTACATCTGTCCTACGATAGGTGGCGCACGTGCGAGCATCGTTAACAGTTATGCCCTCCAGACATAGATCGTTCGATTTCCATCTCAAGCACGAAAGCAAAAGGCATTACGAGCCAGCGTGTTAAACTACAAAATGATGCATCCGCCGAACGTTTCGCAAGACAATTGCTGGATATTGAGAATGCTGAGGTAAAATGAAAGCTGTGCTGTGATTGGTTGCTATTTATTATACTGCTGAGGTAACATGAAAGCTCTGCTGTGATTGGTTGCTATATATTATACTGCTGAGGCAACATGAAAGCTGTGCTGTGATTGGTTGCTACTTCTTATACTACTGAGGTTACTTGAAAGCTGTGTTGTGATTGGTTGCTATATATTATACCGCTGAGGTAAAATGAATGCTGCGCTGTGATTGGTTGCTATTTTTTATATTGCTGAGGCAGAATAAAAGTTGCGCTGTGATTAGTTGTTATTTCTCTTACTGCTGAGGTAACATGAAAGCTGCGCTGTGATTGGTTGTTATATATTATACTGCTGAGGTAACATGAAAGCTGCGCTGTGATTGGGTGCTATATATTATAAAGCTGAGGTAACATGTAAGCTGCGCTGCGATTGGTTGTTATATATTATACCACTGAGGTAACATGAAAGCGGCGGGGCTGTGATTAGTTGTTATCTAGATATATAAAAACGAAAGTATGTATGTCTGTCTGTCTTTGCAGCAACGCACGACGGGTAAGCTAGTCTATATATATAAAAATGAATGTCTGTCTCCATCTGTCTGTCTGTTTTGTCCTTTATGCATTGCTACACCATTCATCCAATCGCCATGGAACTTTGGGAAGTTGTTGAGTACATTCCTGGGAAGATTACAGGCATAGTATATCTATCCTATGATAGGTGGCGCGCGTGCGAGCATTGTCGACAGCTATGCCCCCCAGACGTAGATCGTTCGATTGCCATCATTGCCACTAATTCTCTCACTTCCCGTTGTCGTAGAAACATGAAATTTTGCACGAGCATTGATTATGTCATAAATAGGAAAAGGTAATGGGTCCCAACTCGATTATTCAATTCTAAGCGCAAAAGAATTAGTGTCCACATTTTACATACGGAATCTAATTTTCTCACTTCCCAATGTCATAGAAACTTGAAATTTGGCACGAGCATTGATTATATCATAAATAGGAAACGTTAATAGGTCCCAACTCGATTATTCAATTCTAAGCACCAAAGAATTAGCGTCCAATTTTTATGTACGGAATCTAATTCTCTCACTTCCCGATGTCATTAAAACTTAAATTTGGCACAAGCATTGAATATGTCATAAATAGGAAAAGCTGATGGGTCCCAACTTGATTATTCAATTCCAAGTGCAAAAGAATTAGCGTCCAAATTTTACGTACAGAATCTAATTCTCTCACTTCCCAATGTAAGGGTGCGGGCAGACGAGCGCATAAACGGCGCGTTTTTGCGACCAAACGTATATACGTGACCATCTGAGGCAATGGTTTCGAATGTATTCGTTCACATGGGCGATTTTACGGCGCGTAAAAACGGCAATTCGAAAAAAAACAGAACATATGCGACCGAAATACGCGCCAAAGCATATTCGATCGCCGAAAAGACCGTTTGCAAAGTAGGAACAAACGAAAATACGCTTTCTAGCTCTGGTCATGATCGGTGAAAAACGATCGCTCGGGCGATTATACGTTGCGCTCGTGCGAACGTAAATACGCCTACGCTCGTCTGCCCGCACCCTAATAGAAACTTAAAATTTGGCACGAGCATTGATTATGTCATAAATAGGAAAAGCAAATGGGTCTCAACTCAATTATTCAATTCTAAGCGCAAAAGAATTAACGTCCAAATTTTACGTACGGAATCTAATTCTCTCACTTCCCTATGTCATTAAAACTTGAAATTTGGCACAAGCATTGATAATGTCATAAATAGGAAAAGTTAATGGGTCCCAACTCAATTATTCAATTCTAAGCACAAAGGAATTAGCGTCCACATTTTACGTACGGAATCTAATTCTCTCACTTCCTGATGTCATCTATATATATAAAAATGTCTGTCTGTCTGTCCTTTATGCATTACTACACCATTCATCCAATCGCCATGAAACTTCGGGAAGTTGTTGAGTACACTCCTGTGAAGATTACTGGCACAGTACATCTGTCCTACGATAGGTGGCGCACGTGCGAGCATCGTCAACAGTTATGCCCCCCAGACATAGATCGTTCGATTTCCATCTCAAGCACGAAAGCAAAAGGCATTATGAGCCAGCGTGTTAAACTACAAAATGATGCATCCGCCGAATGTTTTGCAAGACAATTGCTGGATATTGAGAATGCTGAGGTAAAATGAAAGCTGTGCTGTGATTGGTTGCTATTTCTTATACTGCTGAGGTAACATGAAAGCTCTGCTGTGATTGGTTGCTATATATTATACTGCTGAGGCAACATGAAAGCTGTGCTGTGATTGGTTGCTACTTCTTATACTACTGAGGTTACGTGAAAGCTGTGTTGTGATTGGTTGCTATATATTATACCGCTGAGGTAAAATGAATGCTGCGCTGTGATTGGTTGCTATTTTTTATATTGCTGAGGCAGAATAAAAGTTGCGCTGTGATTAGTTGTTATTTCTCTTACTGCTGAGGTAACATGAAAGCTGCGCTGTGATTGGTTGTTATATATTATACTGCTGAGGTAACATGAAAGCTGCGCTGTGATTGGGTGCTATATATTATAAAGCTGAGGTAACATGTAAGCTGCGCTGCGATTGGTTGTTATATATTATACCACTGAGGTAACATGAAAGCGGCGGGGCTGTGATTAGTTGTTATCTAGATATATAAAAACGAATGTATGTATGTCTGTCTGTCTTTGCAGCAACGCACGACGGGTAAGCTAGTCTATATATATAAAAATGAATGTCTGTCTCCATCTGTCTGTCTGTTTTGTCCTTTATGCATTACTACACCATTCATCCGATCGCCATGGAACTTTGGGAAGTTGTTGAGTACATTCCTGTGAAGATCACTGGCATAGTATATCTATCCTATGATAGGTGGCGCGCGTGCGAGCATCGTCGACAGCTATGCCCCCCAGACGTAGATCGTTCGATTTCCATCATTGCCACTAATTCTCTCACTTCCCGATGTCGTAGAAACATGAAATTTTGCAAGAGCATTGATTATGTCATAAATAGGAAAAGCTAATGGGTCCCAACCCGATTATTCAATTCTAAGCGCAAAATAATTAGTGTCCACATTTTACATACGGAATCTAATTCTCTCACTTCCCGATGTCGTAGAAACTTAAAATTTGGCACGAGCATTGATTATGTCATAAATAGGAAAAGTTAATGGGTCCCAAATCTATTATTTAATTCTAAGCGCAAAAGAATTAGCGTCCAAATTCTACATACGGAATCTAATTCTCTCATATCCCGATGTCATAGAAATTTGAAATTTGGCACGAGCATTGATTATGTCATAAATAGGAAAAGTTAATGGGTCCCAAGTGAATTATTCAATTCTAAGCGCAAAAGAATTAGCGTCCAAATTTTACGTACGGAATCTAATTCTCTCACTTCCTGATGTCATCTATATATATATAAAAATGAATGTCTGTCTGTTTGTCTGTCTGTCCTTTATGCATTATTACACTATTCATCCAATCACCATGAAACTTTGGGAAGTTGTTGAGTACACTCCTGGGAAGATTACTGGCATAGTACAATCTATCCTACGATAGGTAGCGCGCATGCGAGCGTCGTCGACAGTTATGTCTCCCAGATAAAGATCGTTCGATTTCCATCTCCATGCAAAAGGCATTACGAGCAAGCATGTTCAACTACAAAATTATGCATCCGCCGAACGTTTCGCAAGACAATTGCTGGATATTGAGAATGCTGAGGTAAAATGAAAGCTATGCTGTGATTGGTTGCTATATATTATACTGCTGAGGCAACATGAAAGCTGTGCTGTGATTGGTTGCTACTTCTACTACTGAGGTTACATGAAAGCTATGCTGTGATTGGTTGCTATATATTATACCGCTGAGGTAAAATGAATGCTGCACTGTGATTGGTTGCTATTTTTTATATTGCTGAGGCAGAATAAAAGTTGCGTTGTGATTGGTTGTTATTTCTCTTACTGCTGAGGTAACATGAAAGCTGTGCTGGGATTTGTTGTTATATATTGTACTGCTGAGGTAACATGAAAGCTGCGCTGTGATTAGTTGCTATTTCCTATACTGTTGAGGTAACATGAAAGCTGCGATGTAATTGGTTGCTATTTCTTATACTGCTGAGGTAATATGAAAGCTGCGCTGTGATTGGTTGTTATATATCATACTGCTGAGGTAACATGAAAGCTGTACTGTGATTGGTTGTTATATATTATACTGCTGAGGTAACATGAAAGCTGCGCTGTGATTGGATGTCATATATAATAAAGCTGAGGTAACATGCAAGCTGCGCTGTGATTGTTTCTCTAGATATATAAAAACAAATGTATGTATGTATGTATGTCTGTGTTCGCAGCAATGCGCGACGGGTTAGCTAGTATTTATGTAAAGTCTCTGGTGCCCCTCACCCACTAGTCTCATCACTGAAGCTGTTTTAATTTATTAATTATACTACCTGAGATAATAGGATATTAAAACTCTTTCAGCTTTTAATTCTTTAAGAAACACAATGAATCTGTGCAGGTCTTATTCACCTTGCCTGCCCAATTGTACATTTTTATAGCTAAAAGGAAGGGATGACTAGAAGAAAATGCACTCATAATTGAACCCCGTTCACACCCTAGTATAAACCAAACAGCTTATCACCTAAGGATGAAAGGGGTTACACCAAACTAATTGAACGTGTAAACAACAAAAGAAAACCAGGGCCATCAGACCTGAACCACACCAGGCAGCCAAATACCAATGTATTACACACCAAGATAGATGGAAATATGAATATGTACAAGGGATTGGTTTATATTTCAGTCAAAATACATCAGCTCTTAAGCCCACGCCAAGGGTCCTAATTATCTTGTGAGTCCCTACTAACAAGATAACTAAACCACAGGAAAGGGAACCTTGCCTACAAGCAAGGCGATCATCCCAATAAGGACAGTCCTACACTGTAACCTAGGGAACACCTGTCTTGTTCCAGATAGGAACACCAGAAAATGAGGAGTCTGCACACCTACAGAGTGACACTGAACAAGACATTGTTCTCACCAGGTGCCTGCACACCTACAGACAGACAGTGAGCAAAACATTCTTCATGCCAGTTTGCTGCACACTAACAAACACTGAACAAGACACTGTTCACACCAGGTGCCTGCACACCTACAGACAAACACTGAGCAAGACATTATTAACATCATGTGCCTGCACACTTATAGACAGACACTGAACAAGACATTCTTCACACTGGGTGCCTGCAAATCTATAGACAGACATTGAACAAGACACTGTTCACCGCAGGTGCCTGTGCGCCAACTAACAGACACTGAACAAGACATTGTTCATACATAGTAACATAGTAAGTTAGGCTGAATGAAGACAATATCCATCTGGTTCAGCCTATTTCCACCCCCTAGTTGATCCAGAGGAAGGCAAAAACCCCAAGAGGCTGAAGCCAAATAGCCCATTTGGGGAAAAATTCCTTCCCAACTCCATAATGGCAATCAGAATAATCCCTGGATCAACCTTGATAGTTCCTACCTGATTGTTAATCCCGGAATAACAAACCCGCTGGTCACCGAATGTCTATATCTAGAGATGAGCGAATACTAAAATGCTCGAGTGCTCGTTACTCGAGTCGAACTTCCCGCGATGCTGGAGGGTTCGTTTCGAGTAACGAACCCCATTAAAGTCAATGGGCGACTCGAGCATTTTTGTATATCGCAGATGCTCGCTAAGGTTTTCATTTGTGAAAATCTGGGAAATTCACGAAAGTGATGGGAACGACACATGTTGGGCTGCATCTCAAGTTCCCAGGTCCCACTATTAAGCCACAATAGCGGCAAGAGTGCCCCCCCCCCCAGCACTGTCAGCATAAGGATCGTTCTCCTCTGCCACAGCTGTAACAGCTGTGGCAGAGAAGAACGATGTTAGCCCATTGAATTCAATGGAGCCGGCAATACAGCCAGATCCATTGAAAGCAATAGGCTGCCGGCGAGCGCGGGATGAATTTTCGGGAAGGGCTTAAAAATATAAGCCCTTACCTGAAAATCATCCTAAAATGTGTAAAAAAAAAAAAATTATGTCAGCATAAAGATCGTTCTCCTCTGCCATAGCTGTAACAGCTGTGGCAGAAAAGAACGATATTAGCCCATTGAATTCAATGGAGCCGGCAATACAGCCGGCTCCATTGAAAGCAATGGGCTGCCGGCGAGCGCGGGAGTGAGACACCCCCCCCCCCCCCCGCACTGTCAGCATAAAGATTGTTCTCCTCTGCCACAGATGTAACAGCTGTGGCAGAGAAGAACGATTTAAGCCCATTGAATTCAATGGAGCGGGCAATACAGCCAGCTCGATTGAAAGCAATGGGCTGCCGGCGAGCGCGGGATGAATTTTCAGGAAGGGCTGAAAAATATAAGCCCTTACCTGAAAATCATCCTAAAATGTGTAAAAAAAAAAATAAATGTATACTCACCTTTCCGCTGAAGCCGGAGTTCAGCCGCGTCTGGCTGGCAGTTCTCCTGAACTGCTCTGTGTAGTATTCAGCAGCCAGGGATTTAAAATCCCTGCCTGCTGAATGAGCTGCCTCTGATTGGTCTGAATTCATGAATGGGTGAGTGCTGCCTCTGATTGACAGCTGAGAGCTGCCCCTGATTGGTCCCAGGTCTTTTTCCATTTCACTTTTCCCTAGCTGTGCCCGATTTAGTGCTTATTATTGATAACCATTTCTCCTGCCCATGTGTATAACCTTACATTTATCCACATTGAACTGCATTTGCCATTTTTCTGCCCAAGCCCCCAGCTTGTCTAGATCCGTTTGTAGCCGCACATTGTCCTCCGTTGTATTAATTGTCTTATATAGTGTTGTATCATCTGCAAATATTGATATTTTACTGTGCACTCCCTCTATCTGCTCGTTGATAAATATATTGAACATAATGGGGCCCAGTACTGAGCCCTGCGGCACCCCCCTAGCGACGGTAGCCCAATCTGAGTACAAACCCTTTATTACCACCCTCTGTTTTCTATCTCTGAGCCAGTTATTTACCCAGATACACACGTTTCACCAGGTCCAAGCTGCCTCATTTTATATATCCACCTATTATGCGGCACAGTGTAAAATGCTTTAGGGTAATCAAGATATACGAGCGCAATAGATGCTTTAGAGTAATCCAGATATACGAGATCAATCGACTCTTTCAGTTCCAGCCTAGAACTTATTTACTTGTAGAAGCTGATCAGATTGGTCTGACATGATCGACCGCTCATGAACCCATGCTGGTGAGGAGTTATTCCGTTGTTTTCCTTGAGGTATTCTAGGATGCTATCTCAGAAACCCCTTGAATATTTTTTTCCAGTTTTTGAAGTGAGACTTACCAGTCTGTAGTTACCAGGCTCACTGTTGGACCCGTTTTTGTCAATTGCAACTACGTTGGCAATGCGCCAATCCAATGGTACAACCCCGGTCTTGATAGTGTCCATAAATATAGGAAATAGTGGTCTAGCTATCACATCACTTAGTTGCCTTAGAACCCTTGGGTGTATTCCATCTGGACCTGGCGATTTATCAGTTTTAATCCTCTTTACCTGGCTCTGCACTTCCTCCTGTATTAGGTATGCAATATGTAGCGGGAGGTTTGTTTTATTTCCCTGCATCTCATGTGACATTTCCTTTTTGTTCGTGAATACACTTGAAAAGAAACCATTTAATAGATTTGCCTTCCTCCGATCGTCTTCTATGATTTCTCCTGCATTATTCGTTAAAGGGCCAGTGCTCTCAGTGCAAATCCCTTTGCTGTTAATATAGTTGAAGAATAGTTTCGGGTTGTTTTTGCTCTCTTTGGCGATCAATCTTTCTGCCTCCTCCTTAGCAATCTTGATCTTTCCCTTACATATTTAGTTTTTTTCCCTGTATGATTTTAGCGCTTCTTCGCTGCCTTCTTGTTTTGAGTAGTTTAAACACTTTCTTTTTTTCGTTTATTGCTCCCCCCCACCCCCCTTACAGTCTTGTCGAGCCACATTGGTTTCCTTCTACTTGTGGTACCTTTTTTTAAAGGTATGAATTGCTCACATGAGATAATTAGGATGTTTTTAAACTGTTCCCATTTGTCATCTGTACTGGTATTTTTGAGGATGTTTTCCCAATTAATGTTACCTAAAGTAGTTCTGAGCTGATCAAATTTTGCTTTACTAAAGTTTAGTTTTTTTGTCGCTCACTGATAAGGTTTTTTAATTGAATGACAGCTGGAAATTTGTTATATTGGGGTCATTATTTCCCAAGTGTCTCTCAACCTGCACCCCCATTATTCAGTTCGGTTTCTTAGTACTAAGTCCAGAGTGGCCCTCCCTCTAGTTGGCTCCTGCACCAGTTGGGTAAGGTAGTTATCTTTAATTGTTCTCAGGAAGTTAACACCCTTGTGAAATTTACAGGTTTCATTTTCCCATGTTATATCTGGATAATTAAAGTCCCCCATAATAATTCATTGCGATTTGACACCTCTTCTATCTGCCTTAATAATAAGATTTCAGTTTCTTCTGTTACTTTTGGTGGCCTATAGAAAACCCCTATCAGTATTTTCTTATATTTTTTCTTCCTGTACTTCTAACCACAGAGATTCCATGTGTTCATCTCCTGCCCCTATATCCTCCAGTAGCCTCAGCATTAAGTATGATTTAATGTACAGACACACCCCTCCCCCTTTCTGTTCACCACGGTCTCTTCTGAAGAGACTGTAACCCTGTAAATTCACCGCCCAATCGCACTTATTATCAAGCCATGTTTCCGTTATTCTAACTATATCGTAGTTTTCATCAGTCATTCTTGCTTCAAGCTCATCCACTTTGCTGATCAGACTTCTTGCATTCGTAGCCATACAATTTATACGGTTGTTATTGTTCTTTAAATTCATTTAGCTACTAAGGGTACTATTGACTGTTCTGTCAGTTCTAACTGTACTAACCCCACCCTTTGCTCGACACTGTCTCTGTCTACCCCTCTGTTTATCTTTTTGCCCCCCCCCCAGTCCCTAGCTTAAACACTTCTCCAGCCTTTTAGCCATCTTCTCCGCAGCACAGCTGCACCCTCCCCATTGAGATGCAGCCCGTCCCTATGGTGGAGCCTGTAGCCGACATCAAAGTCAGCCCAGTTCTCCAGGAACCCGAACCCCTTCTTCTTACACCAACTCCGGAACCACTTGTTTACCTCCCTAAGATCCTGCTGCCTTTCTAGTGTGGCTTTTGGTGCAGGTAGTATTTCCGAGAAAACTACTCTGGAGGTTCTCGCCCTAAGCTTCAAGATCAACAACATGGGAGGATAAACAGGCTGGACTGGATGGACATGGTCTTCATTTGGCCTTACATACTATGTTACTATGTAAGCTTGGATCTTAGATCCCTGAAATTGTTTTTGAGGGCCCTCCATTGACCTCTAATGTGTTCATTGGTGCCAATGTGCACCATGACTGCTGGATCCTTACCAGCCCCTCCCAATAATCTGTCATTCCGATCCGCAAGGAAGACAAAATACTGTTCGACAATCCCGGTCTTTATGGCAGATTGCCCTATCTGTTCCCCTTATAATTGAGTCCCCCACCACTAGGACCTGTCTAGTCTGCCCTGCGCTCCCTGTCCCCATCTCACTGGAGCAGTCATCTCTCTGGCGTTCAGAGGGCATGTCGTGCTGCAACGGTGCTGGCTCTGTAATGGCATCCACCTCATCTGCCAACTTTGCAAACTTGTTGGCTTGTGCCAGTTCAGGACTAGCCTCCCTGGTTCTCTTCCCTCTACCCTTTATAACTGTCACCCAGCTAGCTGTCTGCTCCCCCTACTCTTCTGTACTACCATCTGCTCTCGCCTCTACCCCAGTGAGTGCCTGCTCAGTGAGCAGCAAACTCCTTTCCATGTTGTCAATGGATCTCAGTGTTGCCAGTCTCTCATCTAGATCCAGGATTTGGGCTTCCAAATGTGCGACAAGCACAGGTGCCTGCACACCAACTAATAGACACTGAACAATACACTGTTCACACCAGGTGCCTGCACAACTACAGACAGACACTGAACAAGAAATTGTTCACATCAGGTGCCTGCACACCAACTAACAGACACCAAAAAAGACATTCTTCACACCAGGTGCCTGCACCTCTACAGACACACAGGAATCCCACCAAGAAACTCATGCATGCATACATACACAGAAAGAGGATATAGTTTAAACATCCACACATGTAAGAAGCAGAGCGTCAGAGATCACCCATCTGATGGAGTAGGTACTAAAAAGGATATCCAATATCTGGAACCACATTTGACCGAAGGGTAAGAGAGCAGGGGCCTGCAGACCACATGAACGGGGGATCAAGTGTCCTGACCATCTTCAGGGAGTCTGTGGGAGAACAACTCAAACAAGCCCTAGCACAAACCACTACAATGTTCCAAAACATCATGCATGACACCCAATCTCAGGCAAGATACTCATGAATTTTGCATACATTCTTAGGATGGATTCAGACTAGGGTTGCCACCTTTGTCACGGAAAAATACCGACCATGGTAAAAAGGGGTGTGTCGGGGTGTGACTTGGGAGTGTGGCTTATCACAGCATTTTTTCCCACTTTTCTCCTGGATCCCGTCCAGTGGCTGTGCGGGATCCCGTCCAGCGTGCTCTTGCGAGTAGATGATGTTTAGTGTGATTCACACATCATCAACTCGCGAGTACACGCTGCAGACGCTCGCATCGCATAGAATCTACGCATATATAATTATATACATGAGATACCCAGGTTACTCCAGCATGGTCCATATCAATATATACAGGAGATATATCTCCCCTGTATATAGTGATGCTGATGTAAGGTAGATATGTCTGTATGTAATTATATGTACAGCTGGTATAACGTATACCACCTAAACATACAAAATTGCATGACATACATGGTGCATACCTTGTACCGCATGTACTCCTCCTCCACTCTCCTCCTCGGGTCCCGATATGTCACTGCAGCGCCGGCCGGACATCCATCCTGACCCCCACACATCGCACACACACAACTCCAATACAACCATCCTGATCCCCAGACATCACACACACAGCTCCACTACATCCATTCTGACCCCCACATACATCACACATACAGCTCCACTCATTCACTCAATCCATCCATCCATCTATCTATCTATCCATCCAGAACCCACAAGCTCTTAAACACACACAGCTCCACTACATCATCCTGATCCCCAGACATTACACACACAGCTCTACTACATCCATCCTGACCCCCAGACATCACACACACAGCTCTGCTACATCCCTCCTGATCCTCACACATCACACAAACAGCTCCGCTACATCCATTTTGACCCCCACACACATCACACACACACAGCTCCATCCTGACCCCACACATCACACACACAGCTCCACTACATCCACCCTGACCCCCACACACATCACACAAACAGCTCCGCTACATCTATCCTGACCCGCACACAGAGCTCCACTACATCAATCCTGACCCCCACACACATCACACACACAGCTCCACTACATCAATCCTGACCTCCACACACATCTCACACACAGCTCCACTACATCCATTCTGACCCCTACACATATCACACACACAGCTCTACTCACTCACTCGCTCAACCAATACAGAACCCAACAGCTCCAACACTCTCACACAGCTCAACTACATTCATCCTGACACACACACACACACAGCTGCAGAGTCCTACATTTACTTAGCCCAAATGGTCAAGTGATCCCTGACTCCTCCCACACAGGGTATCACATGACATAACATCATCGGAGGCCCTGGAAGCTGTCGGCTCTGCAGGTCTGTGTTTCCCCTCCCGGAGGAGAGTTAACTGGTGCTAGGGAGCAGTGCAGGCTCTAAAAATACCAGCCTGTAATAGGGCCGGTAAAAAAAAAATACTGTCACCAGCCTGGCAGAAAAAATACCGGCCAGGTGGCAACCCTAATTCAGACGAGCATGTTTTTCCCCCCTTCTAAGATATGCGAGAATTATGGCTCTATAAGGGGACAAAACCAGACCACTGATATCAATTGGATTTCGGTGGATTCATTCTCACTGTGGGGATTTCTCGGCTGCGAATACTACAGCAAAGAAAAGATAGGACCTGCTATATCTTCCCCGCAGGTAGGGAATACATTGTGCAGAGAAGGTTGGGCAGCGCCATCTTCCCATGGTTATTTTCAAACTCCTGCGCTCTGTCAGTGTGTTTAAGCCCTTGCTATTTTTTTATTTCTTGCTGCGATTTGCACTACTACTGGCCTATATGAACATTTGCTTGTGTTCTGCTATCTTGTGACCATAACAATTCTAAAGTATTTAAATCTATTATTTTTCCACAGGTAATAATGGAGGTATCTGTTCCAAGTTTTCCAAATTAAAAGATGGACGTGACATCATAGAGGGATCGCTAAACACTGGAATAGTAACAATACAAAAATACGGGCAATATTTGCCAGCAAAGCTTATCCATATCATTCTGGCACATGAATTTGGACACAGCTTGGGCTCTCCTGTAAGTAAAACTACAGCAGATTGTCTTAAAAATGAATAAAAAAGTTGTACTAAGTTGGGAATATAAGGCCGTGCTCACAGGCACCATTTTACCACCGCGTGGACCTGCGTATTGTCACGTATTGTCGTATTTTTTTTGCCTGCGTACTCACCCAAAAAGGATAATGGGGCTCCATCGCACATAATACACGGTAAAAAAGAACATGCATCATTCTTTTTTTCATGCAAGTTATATGCAATTGACGTATGGAACAACAAAAATCAATATATTTGTATTGCTGTAATTTAGCACGCATTGCACACACGTAGAATCATAGAATGGTAGAGTTGGAAGGGACCTCCAGGGTCATTTGGTCAACCCCCCTGCTCAGTGCAGGATCACTAAATCATCCCAGACAGATATTTGTCCAGCATGTGTTTGAGCACATTCATGTGAATGAACCCATTGAGATGAATGGGTTCTATTCACTGCACATTTATGCAAGCCTATTGATATCAATTGGGTCTTGCGATGTGCAAATGCACACAAGATAGATCATGTTGTTTATTTTTTCATGTGATCGCTCATCGGGTGAAAAGATACGTTCATGTGAATGAACCCAATGGGTTCTATTTTCTCCATTGAAGGAGAACTCACCACCTACCAAGGCAACCTGTTCCACTCATTGATCACCCTAACTGTCAGAAAGTTTTTTTCTAATATCTAATTTGTGTCTCCTCCCTTTCAGTTTCATCCCATTGCTTCTAGTCTTTCCTTGTGCAAATGAGAATAGGGCTGATCCCTCTGCACTATGACAGCCCTTCAGATATTTGTAGACCGCTATTAAGTCTCCTCTCAGCCTTCTTTTTTGCAAGCTAGACATTCTCAGATCCTTTAACCGTTCCTCATAGGACATGATTTGCAGACCGCTCACCATCTTGGTAACTTTTCTCTGAACTTGCTCCAGTTTTTCCATGTCTTTTTTAAAGTGGGGTGCCCAGAACTGGACACAGTACTCCAGATGAGGTCTGACTAAGGAAGAGAAGAGGGGAATAATTACCTCACGTGATCTAGACTCTATGCTTCTTGTAATACATCCCAGGATTGTGTTTGCCTTTTTGTCTGCTGCATCACATTGTTGACTCATGTTCAGTCTATGATCTATTAGTATACCCAAGTCTTTTTTTACATGTGCTGCTGCTTAACCCAATTCCTCCCATTCTGTATGTCATTTTTTTATTTCTCTTGCCCAGATGTAAGACTTTGCATTTCTCCTTGTTAAATACCCTTCTGTTAGTTGCCGCCACTGTTCAAACTTTTCTAGATTTTTTTGAATACTCCCTCTTCCCTAGTGTCAGCTATCCCTCCTAGATTTGAGTTGTCAGCAGATTTAATCAGTTTCCCATCAATTCGCTCCTCCAGATCATTTTTTAAAAATTTGAGCAACATTGGACCTAGGACAGAGCCCAATAGCACAAAAAATATCAGTTGATGTTCCATCTACTTTCTGAAAGAAAACCGATACAACATAGGAGTTTACAAGTTCAGCCTTCTCAAAATCATTCTTAGCCACTTCACCATTTCCATCTTGTAAGCATCCAATAGCATCTTTGATTTTTCTTTTGCTTTTGACATACCCCAAAATCCTTTTTATTTGCTTTTGGCCTCTGTTGCAAGCCTAAATTCATTATTAGCTTTAGCTTTTCTGACACTTGCCCTACAATTTCTGCAGACCACATTATATTCTTCAACATATATTTCCCCCTCTTTCCATTTGATAAACATATTTTTATGTGTGCAAGTTCTGTGTTCATCCACCCTGGTCTCTTTAAATGCTTCCCATTCTCCTTTTTTAAAGGGATTGTTAACGATTGTGCTTTGAGAATCTCCTTTCGCAAAATTTCCCAACTTTCTTGGACATTTCTGTCCTTAAGAACATCCAGCCATTGGATTCTTCCTACCCTCTTTCTGAGTTCATTAAAATCTACCTTTCTGAAATCCAACCTTCAGGTCTGAGTTTTCTCAGGTCTTTCTCCCCTTTTTCCTCGCGTAAATCATGCGTGCAATACACAATTCAAATACACTTGTGTGAGCCTGGCTTCAGACTGATTCATACTGATCGTCAATGAAAATTTGCAAAAGACATGGTTAGTAAGGACAACCATGTGAAGCTAAGAATGTAGAGAATATATAGGTATAGGCCAGTGATGGTGAACCCTTTAGAGACCGAGTGCCCAAACTGCAACCCAAAATCCACTTATTTATGGCAAAGTGTCAACATATCAGGGGGCGGGGCTTATCACGATGTATGATTTTTACTAGAGATGAGCGAGTATACTCGCTAAGGCTAACTACTCGAGCGAGTAGTGCCTTAGTCGAGTATCTGCCCGCTGAGGCAAAATGAAAAATTGTTCTGTGGTCAGATAAATCGAAATTTGAAATTCTTTTTGTAAATCATGGACACTGTGTCCTGCCGATTCAAGAGGAGAGAGACTATCCAGCTTGTTATCAGCGCACAGTTCTGCATCTCTGATGACATGGGGTTACATTAGTTCCTATGACATGGGCAGCTCACACATCCTGAAAGGATGCTGATCAGTATGTAGAGGTTGTAGAACAACATATGCTCCATACAAGCAACGTCTCTTTCAGGAAAGTCCTTGCATATTTCAGTAAGACAATGCTAAACCGCATACAGCATGGCTTCACAAAAGAAGAGTCCCAGGGAAAATGGGCCACCTGCAGTCCACACCAATAGAAAACATTATGTAATGAAAAATTTAGCAAAGACAGCCCAAGACTGTTGAGCAGCTAGAATCCTACATCAGACAAGAATGGGACAACATTCCTCTCCCAAAACTCCAGGAACTGGTCTCCTCACTTCCCAGAAGAGGGAAGGGGTGGTACACAATGGTAGACACGGCCCCGTCCCAACTTTTGTGAGATGTGTTTCTGCCATGAGTTATTATTTTAAATGAAATGGAAAACGATCTCGCCTCCCACTTCTTATATGTGTTCTATGTTCTTTTGTGAATAAAATATGGTTGTATGAGCTCTCCAAATCATTGCATTCTTTTTATATAAATTCTTCATTTGTAAATTTTTTGGGGGTTGGGTACAAAACAGAAAAAAAGGGGGGGGGGGAGATACAAAAGAGATGCATCTTTAATTCAGATTTCTTTTTTGAATTATAATGGGAGGTGGGGAGCAGAGACACATGATGAAGTGGAAACCATTTCCTCTGCAAACGTGCAGAACACAAACAAGTAAACTAAATAACTATGGACATTTCTGTTTCAAGATCCAGGTGTGTTTGAAAAAAAAAAAAGTAATGTGTATAGCTAAATATTATTCAAACCATGAGATGGAAGCATGAATAAACATGTTATTTAGGGGATATATCCCCAGGTATTCCAGAAATCATGTTAGAATAGCGCCAGCGGCTTTTTCTATTCTGTGTCCACCTCAGTCTTGTGTGTCTCTGCTCGATATGCGCAGCTGCTTCTAAAGCTTCTCTGTTTGTCAGATTCCAGAAAAGTGGGGAAGTGCTAATGTGATGACAGTTGATAAACGTTCTAACTTTCTTTATAAGCTGTTGTCTACCAATCATCCACTTATATATTGTTTCTCTTTCAGCATGACGAAAGCAGTGAGTGTGCAAGCTTTACCGTTTTCAGCCCCAATGGAAATTACTTGATGTTTCCTTATGCCACAGATGGAAATCAATACAATAATGACAAATTTTCTGTCTGCTCAATTCAATACATAGCATCTCTTTTGCAAGTAAAAAAGGACAAGTGTTTTATTGGTAAGCAAATGATATTTATGCACATCTGACAATTTAACAAGCAAGGAAGTGTATATATTGATAAATCTACAAATAGTAGGAAGCACAAATTAAGGGATCGTCCACATGTGAATACTAAGTTGATTCACAAATAATATTGCATGAGGCTACAAGGAATGTGGGGAACTTGGAAGGGTCATTTCCCAGCATTCCCGGCAAACAGCTGATTTTGCTAGAGAGACATGAGGCCGGCCAGATGGATAGTGGTTTTCCATTATGTTCATACTATACATGCAAGTTCATAGCATGGGACCCCCCCCCTCTGTGACGTCCATATGCCCCAATAGGATATATACTGTAGGAAGGTGTTGCCGTAATGAAGGCCCCTTTACTAATCTTTATCAGAATGAAATTTCACATAAAAATACATTTTACGATTCCTAATATATGTTTGTGTGCTATTCTTACAGAGAGTGGACAGCCAATTTGTGGTAATCAAATAGTAGAACCTGGGGAAAAATGTGATGTAGGTGATCAGGACAATGACGAGTGCTGTTATGGTGTCAATGCAGGAGAACGTTTGCAGTGTACATTAAAGCCAGGGAAACAGTGCAGGTATGCTATGCTCTACATTTCCCGCATAAGACCAGACGTACAGAAAAATTATATTTGTTATATGTGCAGCAGTATACAACAAATATATAAGCTGGTAAATGTGTTCATACAATGACCTCAAATTGTTTATATGTAATGTGATATTGAATGTACAAACAAGGACCTCGATTTGAACCGTGTTGAATTATAGTGTCTTATGTGTATCAGTATTTAAAGTGATTAAAGGGGTTGTCTCGCGAAAGCAAGTGGGGTTATACACTTCTGTATGCCCATATTAATGCACTTTGTAATATACATCGTGCATTAAATATGAGCCATACAGAAGTTATTCACTTACCTGCTCCGTTGCTAGCGTCCCCGTCTCCATGGTTCCGTCTAATTTCGGTGTCTTCTTGCTTTTTTAGACGCGCTTGCGCAGATGGATCTTCTCCCTTCGGCTCGGCTCGGAAGCATCAGCGTTTTGGCTCCGCCCCCTTGTACGCGTCATAGCGTAGCTCCGCCCCATCACGTGCCGATTCCAGCCAATCAGGAGGCTGGAACCGGCACACGTCATGGGGCGGAGCTACGCGATGACTGGTTGTTTGACGATGATTTGTGTTCAGAGCTGTAAACTACTGTGGGTTTTCGGTGTGGCAACCTGTGACATCAGCAGCCGCTGCGCTGCCCACTGTCAGTGAATGGAGTCATTCATTTGCATTCAGCAGTGAAAGGGTTCATCCTGCGTGTTGCGCCGCTTCCTGCTGGTGCTGCAGTTCTCCGAAGCTGTAAAATGAGTGTTAGGGGCAGAGTGACCGTCCTGAGCTCATTGCCATCATAGTCTGGGATGGGCAGCAGCGTTACCCGCCTGTAACCTGCTGCATAACCACACATAGTGCCCAGATCATAAGGGCTGCCACGTACAGCTGAGGGCTTGGATGTCCAGTACTGAGGCAGAGGGGTATATGTCAGAAACACAGTGATCAATACAGCACCAACCGCCTGGTACCTAGTGGTACAGCAGTCCTGTGCCAGCATCTACAACCTGGTAGCAGAGCAGACCTGTGCTAGCCTCAGCACCCACAACCTGGTAGTAGAGCAGACCTGTGCCAGTCCCAGGACCTACAGCCTGGTAATAGAGCAGTCCTGTGCCAGCCTCAGCACCCACAACCTGGTAGTAGAGCAGACCTGTGCCCCCTTGTACGTGTCATCGCGTAACTCCGCCCCCGTCACGTGCCGATTCCAGCCAATCAGGAGGCTGGAACCAGCACACGTCATGGGGCGGAGCTACGCGATGATGCGTACAAGGGGGCGGAGCAAAAATGCCGATGCTTCCGAGCCGAGCCGAAGGGAGAAGATCCATCTGCGCAAGCGCGTCTAAAAAGCAAGAAGACACCGAAATTAGACGGAACCATGGCGACGGGGACGCTAGCAATGGAGCAGGTAAGTGAATAACTTCTGTATGGCTCATATTTAATGCACGATGTATATTACAAAGTGCATTAATATGGCCATACAGAAGTGTATAACCCCACTTGATTTCGCGAGACAACCCCTTTAAGGATATTGGGTCTTTATCTGACATGCATACATATACCATGGCATGATAACCTCTATGAGATGTGATCATTCTAGAAACATTTTTGTTTCAATGAAACTTTCTCGACCTCCATAGGGTTGGCAATAAGACATAGGCCTGCCCCCAGCACTTTAGCCACCTCCGATGAAGCTAGGGCTTAGCAGGGCAGTCATAATTACTAAATCATGGTAAAGGGAGAAATCTCTTGAAGGGGTTGTCTTTTGTATAATCTTCCTTTATTGGTTGATTTCATAAAGAATAGGGTACAGCTTTCCAATGCAAGGGAAAAACACATGATAAAAGTGAAAACAAATTACATGTCTGAGCTTGTAACAAAGGAAAGTGTTGGATCACAGAATCACACTCTCACAATGCTTCAATGGTAAACAACAGACTAAAAGAATGAAGACACATTTATAAGGATCTAATAAGTATTTATATGCACTGTTTATGTTTTACGCATAAGCTAACCTAAAGCACTGGGCAAGCTATATTATCAAACTACTAAGGACCACTAATCTGTGAGTATGTGAGTGCTTCTTATGCGCTAGTCCTGGTGATGTCATGGCTCCGCCCCCTGGTGATGACATCAAAGGTCCTACAGCATACATAAACACAGAGCCTGACCGACCGAAAAAGAACAAAGTTAGGGCTCTTGGAAGGGGAGGACTAAAATAACAAAATGAGAATACAACTAAGACGTTATTATCTCAGAATACACTGACCTACCTCCCCCACAGAGATCCAGTGATCATCCTGTGGTGGCTTCACTGCTGTGGGCGGAGCCATTCTGCAGAATGTAGAAAATACTATGTGTGTGTTTTTCTCATGCTCCGCCTCCTGTGTGACGTCATCCCAAGTCCTATATGATATATAAAACAAAGACTGACTGACAGAAGAACAACACAGTTAGGGCTATTGAAAAGGGGAGGACAAAAATAACAAAATGAGAATACAACTAAGCTGTTATTATCTCACATACAACTCAGTGGTCCTGACAGAAGACAACCACCTACCGACACTTCAGAGATCTGGCGTGCTAAAGGACCTGTATTGATGTCACTACTGTGAGAGCCCTATAATCCTCCAAAAAGTCCTCCATTAAGATTGGAAAAACCTTTCCAAAAATGTCACCTTTTTTATTGTAGATTTTGATTTTATGACTTAAATAAATGTAGTAATCAGAAAATGACCTATTATATAAATCACATTTTTGTGTTATACATATTTTTTTTTAAATGTTTGTGACTTTTTAAGTTATCAAATAAGGGAGGCAAAAAAGGGCATTGTGAGTTCATTTAGGGCAGGAGCCACATTATGAGTACATTTAGGCCCTGGGGGCATTATCAGTTGATGGAGGCCAAAAGGCAGACAAGTTGTGTCTAAAAGAAGAAATCGAGGCATCTGGGCTGTATGGAGATGAAAAGGGATTGTAAACAACCCCAGTCAGAAAGGAAGTCAACTGTGATCACTGGATATAGTGGTACTTTAATCACTTATACGGTCTGCAGACCACTTGTGTAGAACTCATATTTACCGCTATATGGTAACTGTATGGGGATAATATTTGTCTTTGTATAGTGTATTTTTCACAACACTGTGGTAGCATTATGTGGTCATGGCCTAGGGATAAATCAGGCCCTTATATAGTGTTATTATTGGTAATATTGATTAATTCAGTGATAGTATGTTAGTATTAGGCCTCATGTCCACGAGCAAATTAACAATTTAAAATCCGCAGTGTTTCTCCCGCACGCAGATCCGTGCCCCATAGGGATACATTAGACACCCGCAGGTAGTTAAATACCTGCGGATGTCATTTTTCCCTGCAGGCGCGGGTCCCGCGTGCAGGAAAAAAAATGGACATGCTCCATTTTAGTGCGGGTCTCCCGCGGGGACGGCTCCCGCAGGCTTCTATTGAAGCCTATGGAAGCCGTCCGGATCCACGGGAGACCCGCACCTGAATTAAACTCACCTGCTCCGGGCGATGCAGGTCTTCCTTCCTTCGCGGCCGGAAACTTCTTTCTTCGGCCCGGCGGATGTGCCCGGCGCATGCGCGCGGCACGCAGCCGCCGTGCCGAGCACATCCGCCTGGCCGAAGAAAGAAGATCCGGCCGCGAAGAAGGGAATACCTGCACTGCCCACAGCAGGTGAGTTTATTCTTATTTTCAGCCCTCATGTCCGCGGGGCAGGAGGGACCCGCTACGGATTCTCCATAGCGGGCCTGATTTTCCCTGTGGACATGAGGCCTTAGGGTGACTACCCACTACAGTTTTTTTTCACAGCGAAATTTGCACGTTTTTTTTTCTGCAGGGGTCTATGGGACTTGTAATGTTAAAATCACTAGCGCGCAAAAACGCAATTTACTGCAAAATTGCGATTTTGCACGATCACGATTTTAACATTATGAGTCCCATAGACCCTTTCAGAAAAAAAACCCGCGGTGAATTTCGCAGTGAAAAAAACTGTAGTGGGTAGTCACCCTTAAAGGGAACCTGGCACAGCATGAAGATGGGATAGGGATGTACCGTATGCCCATGTGTTTGTTATTCTGAAACACTGCAGCATTTCAGAATAATCATACTTAAAAGTTTGACACAAAAGGGCACTCTGAGTCAGGGGGTAGCATTGTGCCAGCCTCTACCTTATGTAGAGTGACAGCTCTCTTGCTGTTTGGGTATAAGAACAGAGCTATCACATTACATGATATAGGCAGGCAGAGGCTGGAGCCCACCTGTAAGCTAAAGGTAGGAGTGAGTCCAAAACATCTAGGAGGCACAAAGTTTTCCATTCTACTTTTCTTTCTGTAGATTACACTGCTCCTGGTTTTGGCTTACAAATACTGATGTAAAATGTTGACCAAAATACTGCTGTGTAAATGAGGCCTTAAACTGAACTCTGACCTTGTGTTCATTCAAAACTGTAATGGCATTTTTCACATGAATGAGCAGAATTTTGAAAAAAAAAAGTGTATGAAGCGCCGCCTATGCTACAATTAATTGCACCTATATTTTGTGTTATAATCAGTATTGGATGACAAACCCTTACAAAGAGTCCCAAAAAGGAGTTTGCATAGACAAATGAAAAAACACAATATTTCTTTGAATTCCTACTAAAAGGAATAAATATATGTAATAGCTAAAAACCACATCTAATCTCAGTTTTCCCATGGTACTAGACAATTTTGCTGTGCGCTCAAATAACAGAAAAATAACGCTAATCTGGGTACTCACTCTGAAGAGGGAGGTTCCCCAGTGGTTGGATACTAGGGTGTAACCTCCACCCTTGGAGTCCCAGGACAGCCTGTCAATCACTGTAGGTAATCCTTCGTCGAGATTATGCAATATCACCCGGAGGTAGTTTAACTTCTTTATTCCAAATGTCACAGTACACAAGTAAACTAACATTATCCCTCGCATGGGAGGTCAAATGGCAGATGCAATGCGTTTCGGCCACCTGATGGCCCTTGTCAAGCATAAAAAATGATATCACAATGCAGATATATATAGCGATGCCTACTCACCGAGTTTACAGCATGACGTGGTGTTCCTTCGCTTTGTGATGACATTGTACACAGGGTATGCATTATCGCATCAAACACAGCGATTTTGGGACGCATAACGTGCGGTCCAATGCGGCGTGATGACAACACTTCGCTTTCCTTTGTGCTGGCTTCATTCAATATGGAATAAGACAGAAAAAAGGAGGGGGGGGGGGGGTTAAATTGGTAATTGGTATAATGCTCTCACCGTCCCAGGGTCTGTTCTTTTTGGGCCCTGTTTGGTCCTGGATCTTGACTGGCTGAAAAGTTCCAAAAGGTATCATGCTATTTGTTGAATTATTTGCAGTAGAACTTAAACGTTTTCCAATGTTTCATTCAGGCCAAAAGAAACCAGGGTGTTTAGTCTAAAAATCCAGAACATTTCGCACGTTTTTAAATGGCTAAAAGATTTTGATGAGATGCGTTCCAATGGTGTTACTTTTAAGTGACTCATAACACAATCATGCTTTTCAAAGAAATTTCTGGATACACTATGCCTAGTGTATCCCTTAAGTAGGTTAAACCTGTAATTGTTGACCATACATTGAAGAGTGTTGGTTGTGCAGCCTATATACCGTAGGCTGCACGTACATTTAATTAATCCTACATGATTAACTTCTCAGAATACAAAGATACATAGTAACATATTATGTTAGGCTGAATGAAGACAATGTCCATCTAGTTTAGCCTGTTTCAACTCCTTCCTTGTTGGTCCAGAGGAAGGCAACTCCATAATGGCAGCGAGACTAGTCCCTGAATCAACATGTGAGATCAACAACCCTGCTGGTTACCTAATGTCTATATACTGTAATATCATAGCGCTCTAGAAAGACATCTAGTCCCCTCTTAAACTCCTCTATGGATTTTGCCATCACCACGTCCTCAGGCAAAGAGTTCCACAGTCTCACTGCTCTTACAGTAAAGAACCCCTTTCTGTGTTGGTGATGTAACCTGCTTTCCTCTAGATGTAGCAGATACCCTCTGGTTACGGTCGCAGTCCTGGGTATAAACATCATAGGAGAGATCCTTGTATTGTCCCCTCATGTATTTATACATTACACATTATAATACAATAATTGTTTATAGAGAGAGGAGAACAAGGCACAATGACCTGAGACATTCAATTTAGGGCCTTGGAATTTTCTAAGCATCGAGGTCCCTTCTTATCTTCAATACATTTTAGCAAAAGTTACAAAAGGAAAAGTACAAAATAATTAACACAGAAGATGGCTACACTATTCACTAACACCAATGTATAGTGACAGCATGTGCCCGATCAGCTAATTGGTCAGGTCCCCAGTGGCAGACTCCAGCTAATCAAGTATTGATGACCTATACTGAGGATAGGTCATCAATAGAGATGAGCAAGCATGCTCTTCCGAGCTTGCTACTCGTTCGAGTATTAGGGTACTCGAGACGAACACCACGCGGTACTCGAGTCAATTGCATTTCCCTCCCCGCATGTTTAGCGCCATTTTCTAGCCAATAAACATGCAGGGAAGGCATTGCCACTTCCTGCTGTGACGTGCCAGCCCTCTGTCCACCAACAGTAGTGAGTGGCTGGGCCGATCAGGTGACCGCTGAGTACTTAAACTGGTCCTGCCCACGGCTCACCTCAGACGCATGCTGGCAGAGGTTAGGGAAAGTGCTGCTGCTTATACAGGGATAGTGTTAGCGTAGCATCCAGTCTTCAAGAACCCCAATGGTCCTTCTTAGGGCTACTCCTCATCGTGTGCATTACTGTTGTGGGTGGCTGGGAGCAGTAGTGCACCAATTTTTATTTTTTTTAAGCATCAAGGGCTGTGCAGGGAATTTCAGCTATAGCGTTCTGTGTGTGCAGTGCATTAGGCAGAGTTTAGGGACAGAGCTGCTCATATAGGGAAAGTTTTACAGTCAAGATCCTCTCTACAAGAACCCCTAACGGTCCTTCTAAGGGCTACTTCTCACCATATGCATTATAGTTGTGGCTGGCTGGAAGCTGTAGTGCACCAATTTTCCCTCTGCAGAGCATTGCAGCTATAGCATGAAGTGCATTAGAAAGAGGTCTCACCGCTAAACACTACTGTAATATTTCCTGGGCCGCTGCAAAGTATTTCAGTTATACCATTCTATGTCTGCAGTACATTAGACAGAGGTCTCACTGCTAAACAGTACCGTTATATTTCCTAGTACACTGCAAAGCCTTTCAGTTATAGCAATCTAAGTCTGCAGTGCATTAGACAGAGGTCTCACCGCTAAACAGTACTGTAATATTTCCTGGACCACTGCAAACTGTTTCAGTATCACCGTTCTATGTCTGCAGTGCATTAAACATAGGTCTCACCGCTAAACAGTACTGTAATATTTCCTGGGCCACTGCAAAGTATTTCAGTTATAGCAATCTAAGTCTGCAGTGCATTAGACAGAGGTCTCACCGCTAAACAGTACTGTAATATTTCCTGGACCACTGCAAACTGTTTCAGTATCACCGTTCTATGTCTGCAGTGCATTAGACAGAGGTCTCACCGCTAAACAGTACTGTAATATTTCCTGGGCCACTGCAAAGTATTTCAGTTATAGCGGTCTATGTCTGCAGTGCATTAGACAGAGGTCTCACTGCTAAACAGTACTGTAATATTTCCTGGGCCACTGCAAACTATGTCAGCTCAGCCACTGTGCAAAGCATCTCACAATACCCTTTCCTTGGAGGGGTTGAGATAGCCGTAGTTACCAGCACTATCCACTGGCTTTAGAGTCTTCCCCCACTCCACACAGCCTCTATTATCTACAAGTCTCTGCGAGCGGTAAATTACCCCTAGGTATCGGCGCAAGACAGCGGGTTAATTTTTTCAAGTCACAGCATAGAGCCTCCGCTATCTACAAGTCTCTGTGTGCGGTGAATTAGCCACAGTTGTCAGTGCTGTACAGTGGGGTACTGGGTAAAAGTTTATTTGGGTACTGCTCTATCCTTAATCCGCCATGATGAGGAGTAGGGGTAAGGGTCGAGGACGTGGACGCGGGCGTCCAAGTGAGGGTGTGGGTAGAGGCCGAGTTGCTGGGCTGGGTGAATTATAGCCGGCTGCTGAGAGATTAAGAGAGAGGCAAGTTTCTGGGCTCCCCAGCTTCATATCACAATTTGGCAGAAACCGCTACTGAAAGGTTTGAGGGGTTCACCTATACTCTTGCTGCAGAAATGTTACTGGGGTCCGAATATACACTTGCTATAGAAAGGTTTGAGGGGTTCACTTATACTCTTGCCGCAGAAATGTTACTGGGGTCCGCCTATACACTTGCTACAGAAATGTTACTGGGGTCCGCCTATACACTTGCTACTGAGATGTTTGAAGGGCCTGCATATACTCTTTCTACAGTAAAGGTTACTGGGGTCCGCTTATACACTTGCTACAGTAAAGGTTACTGGGGTCCGCCTATACACTAGGTACTGAAACATTTAAGGGGTCCGCCTATACTCTTGCTACATAAATGTTACTGGGGTCCGCCTATACTCTTGTTGCATAAATGTTACTGGGCCCGCCTATACACTTGCTACAGAAATGTTATTGGGGTCTGCCTATACTCTTGCTACAGAAATGTTACAGGGGTCCACCTATACTCTTGCTACAGAAATGTTACTGGGGTCCACCTATACTCTTGCTACAGAAATGTTACTGGGGTCTGTCTATACACTTGCTACTGAAACGTTTAGGGGTCTGCCTATACTCTTGCTACTGAAATGTTACTGGTGTCCACCTATACACTTGCTACTAAAAGGTTTGAGGGGTTCACCTATACACTTGCAACAGAAAAGTTTCAGGGGTCTGTCAATACACTTGCTATTGAAAGGTTTGAGGGGTTCGCCTATACTCTTGCAACAGAAACGTTTCAGTGGTCTGCCTATACTGTGGGTGCACAAAGGTTTCCCATAGCTGTGTTCAGCTGCCTGACACATACACAGAATGAAGTTCACAGCTGTACTAGCATCCGAGCCTGCTTGAGGTCAACGATTACTGAGGGTGTGGGCAGAGACCAAGGTCCTGCGCTAGGTTTGGCCTGTGGAACTTCTTTGTGGTTCATCCAGTCTTTGGAGCGATGAAAGCAACCGTAACTGATTTAAGGAGACATTCACAGCTGTACTAGCATCCGTGTCCGCTTTATGCCCACGATTACTGAGGGTGTGAGCCAAAGCCGAGGGGCTTGGTGGGGTGAAACTGCCTTGTTTGGGTGCTCTGATTTCTTTATGTATTACCATCTTTGAGTTTCATGAGCTCGCCTATGCTGTGGGTGCACAAAGACGTCCCATTGCGTTGGTTTACCTGTCTGGTACAAATACACAGACTTACTTGGCTAGGTTACAGACGGCTTTCCCATTGCGGTGTTTTACCTATCTGGCACAAATACACTGACTGACTAGGGCAGAAGTGTGGGCCAAGGTCCTGGGTGGGGTGAAACTGCCATGTTTGGGCACTCTGATTTCTTTATGTGTAATACCGTCTTTGAGTTTCAAGGGCTAGCCTACGCTGTGGGTGCACAAAGACTTCCCATTGTGTTGTTTTACCTGTCTGGCAGAAATACACTGACTGACTTGGCTAGGGTGCAGACGCTCTCCAATTGCGGTGTTTTACCTATCTGGCACAAATACATTGAATGACTAGGGCAGAAGTGTGAGCCGAGGTCCTGGGCGGGGTGAAACTTTGCCATGTTTTGGCACTCTCTTTGAGTTTCATGGGTGCACAAAGGCTTTCCCGTTGCATTGTTCAGCTATCTGACACATACAAAGAATGAATTGGGCAGAAATGTGGGCCGAGGCCGAGGTCCTTGGCGGGGTGAAACTCTGCCATGTTTGGGCACTCTGATTTCTTCATGTGTAATACCGTCTTTGAGTTTCTTGGGCTTGCCTATGCTGTGGGTGCACAAAGATTTCCCATTGCGGTGTTTTACCTATCTGGCACAAATACACTGACTGACTTGGGTAGGGCGCAGAAGGCTTTCCCATTGCGTTGTTCAGCTATCTGACACCTACACAGAAGGAATTGTGTGGGGACACATGGATTTCCCATTGCTATGTAACTCGCGGCACCTTGGGTCACACAAGGTGGAGGCTGTGACCGAGCCTGACCCTGGGCCCGCACACGTGCTTCCTACCTCATGGTTTCTCGGCCTTATTATGCCACCTCCTCCTGCTTGGGGTCTGGGGATCAGCATAACCACAGTTATGTGAGATACTGGATTGGAGCATTCACAACGTTAGTGATTTCATGAGACTTTAACAGGGTCACTGTATACCTGTGGTGGCTACTTTTGCGACACTTCCTGCTTCAAACCAATCTTTGGTGTTAGTATGTCCTGCTGCATTGTTGAGATGTGTAGATGTGCTGGCACCTGATTCCCTTTCATGCCCACGTTTGCAGATCCTGACAATTTCGTGACCAAGGTGGCATGGGATTGGAATGATGATCGTATGTTAATTTATCATCATTTGTCATCAGCATTGTGGGCTATCGCCCACACTTTCAAAGAGGGTCGCTGCCTGGCCCTGCCAACCCTCTGCAGTATATGTCTCCTCCTCATCGCAGACGCACTTATAAATCAACATGAGGGTGGTGTCAGGATGTGCTGCTGGAATCTGTTGTACTATGTACTCCTAGCAGCACAGCTACAGGTGGTTGAGGGTTAATTAAGCTGGCTGGGTGTTGTATTTCCTGCTAGCCAATCTCCTGGGTCTGTACTCACATATAAACCCAGCTCCTGGTCAATCTGGCTGGGTCCCAAGGTGAGCAGTCATGTTACTTCTGTCGTCTGTAACTTGTTATCAGTCATGTTCAGCTTGTCCCCATTCTGATCTGTGTTTGTAAGTTGGTCTGTTGTGTCTCTCTGCTTCCAGTGTGTCAGTTGGTAGAGTCTGTGATGGTAGAGTCCGTGCCCTGGTTGTCTGCCCTGTTGCAAGCTTGCTGTTTCATCTGTGACCTGCTGATTCATGTCCATTTGTACGGTTATTTCCTGACAGTTTTCTGTCGGCTCGATGTGTGCCCTGTGCTCTGTCCTGTTCCTTATGCAAGTTTGCTGTGTGATCTGTGTCTTGCTGGTTCACGTCCGTCTGTATGTTTAAATTCTGTCAGTTTGTGTCAGCTTGCTGTATGACCTGCTATATGTGTCTTGTCCTGTTGCAGCGTTCTGTGTGAACTCTGTCCAGTTCTGCTGGACTCCTGGTTAGTGTAGGGACTAGCGGTATAGCCAGGAGCCGGGAAGTGGCCCGCTAGCTTCCATGTCTTGTACAAAATGTCAACTAATACCTGGTATTTATATTCAACTTCCTATCTGTTACTAGTGGTTGCATTTTGGCTGCTGTATGCTGTGTATTCTGGCTCTGTGTATCCTGTTCTGTCCCTGTCATGTGGCATGTGAATGCGTCCTGTTCTGTGGCATGGTTCCTAGGATCCGCTAGGGCCCAGTTCCGAAGACCGCTAGGCTGCCTTTATTGGGGCAATGTTCCCTGCTTAGGTAGGGCCTCTGTCATTCCCCTTGTAGTTCAGGGTAAGTTTGCCTGAATCCCGTGTGAAACCGTGTTTCATCCCCCTTTTTGGTCACGATCGTGTGGGCCCCGTGCTTAGTTTTGCCCACACGATCATAACAGGTGGTGTGGCTATGAAGCGAGTGTGTGGCATGAGGCCAGCTGAACACTGCATGTGGACACAGGGTCGTGCGGGGGGTTGGACAGCAATGCCAGCATGTATCCCAGGAGAAGAGGCAGCGGTGTCACCCGCAGGCGGTGATTGTCCTTGGTTGAAGCTTGTGTGGTGCTTAGCTAAGATGTGCCAGCACGTGTGCCTTGCTAATGAGGGTCTGTCCCAAGTAAATAGTTAGGGGAGTGACTGCCAGGCTCTTGCCCCCCTTTTGGCTTAATTGTGGGACCTGGGAGCCTCAGATGCAGCCATGCATGCTGCCCCTGCCGTTCCCTATCCGTTTCTGTGGTGTTTCCATGACTTTCTGATGTTTCCAGGTGTTTCACAAGTCATCCGCTATGCAGAGCATTGGTCCCATACAAAAATGCTCGAGTCGCCCATTGACTTCAATGGTGTTCGTTAATGAAACGAGCTCTCGAGCATTACGAAAAGTTCGACTCAAGTACCGAGCACCCAAGCATTCTGGTGCTCGCTCATCTGTACTCATCAATAGTATTTGTGCCTGGAAAATACCTTTAAGCAATCTGTGAATAACCCTGTATGGCCGCCTCCAGACGGGCGGAAATTCTGCGGCGGGATTTTCCGCGAAATTTCCGCCCCTGGAAGCTTCCATAGGATTGCGTTAACAAACGCAATCCTATGCAGAAGGCCGCGATTTGGCCGCTCGAAATGTCGCGCGGCAAACAAATCGCGAAATGCTCCATTTCAGCAAGCCCCGCACAGAAACGTCACTCACCAGCTGTTGGCTCCACTTCGCTCTGCGCATGCGCCGGCTGCCCGGCAGCTGGCACATGAAAGAGCCGGGAGTAGGCGAGTGTCACGCTTCTCTCTGCAAACGCTCGGGTCCCGCTGCGAGAATTCTTGCAGCCGGATCCGACCCGGCCGTCTGCAGGCGGCCTATGCCACTTTTTTTGTATCTTAGTGCACAAAATTATAAGCAGCTCCTCCCAGTTCCTCATAATGAATTCAAATGCATCTAATGCCACTGAAATATCATTATCACCTTATATTATTTGTAGACTATTCCATCATTTTTTTTTTCATTTCCATTGTAGTCCAAGTCAAGGACAGTGTTGTGATAACTCTTGCTCACATAAGCGGAAAGGAGAACTTTGTAGAGAAGAAGCTGAATGTACTTTTAAAAGTTTCTGCACAGGGGAAACTTCTGTATGTCCAACTTCCCCTCCAAAAGACAACTACACCTTATGTAATGCAGGAACAAGAATATGTCTGGATGCGGTGAGTAATAATGCCCCTCATTACCCAGTTTAATATTATTGCCCCTCATGGCCCTGTTTATTAATAATGCTCCTAATCACCCCATTTAATAAAAAAGAAGCTCTTCATGGTTCCAGTAAAAAAAAAAAAAGAATGCCTCGCATTACCCCACTTAGTAATAATGCCCCTCATAGTCCTGTTTAGTTGTAATGGCCTAAATGGCCCTGTTTAGTAATAATGCCCCTCATTTTAATATTAATGCCTTTCATGGCCCTGTTAATAATGACTCTCATGGTCACTTTTATTAATAACTAGCTTACCCGTCGCGCGTTGCTGCGAAGACAGACAGACATACATACATTTGTTTTTTTATATATAGATAACAACCAATCATAGCGCAGCTTTCATGTTACCTCAGCAGTATAATATATAACAACTAGAGATGAGCGAACGTGTTCTTAACGAACACTTACGCACCCAGACACCGGCTTATCCGAGGACTTCAGTGTCCGCGCGTAAGTATTCGGCCGGCGCCGGGCGGCGGGGGGAGGTGCGGCGGCGCGGGCGGCAGCAGCGGGGAACAGGGGGGAGCCCTCTCTCTCTCCCTCTCCCCCCCACTCCCCGCCGCACCCCCCCGCGCTGCCACGGCGACCCCCGAACTTTTTTCGCCCGAGCACGGAATTGCTCGCAAAGTTCGGTGCTCGGGTGAAAAGGGGCGGAGCCGAACACGTTCGCTCATCTCTAATAACAACCAATCACAGCACAGCTTTCATGTTACCTCAGAAGTATGATATATAACAACTAGAGATGAGCGAGCACCAAAATACTCGGGTGCTCGTTACTCGGGACGAAATTTTCGCGATGCTCGAGGGTTCGTTTCGAGTAACGAACCCCATTGAAGTCAATGGGCGACCCGAGCATTTTTGTATATCGCTGATGCTCGCTAAGGTTTCCATTTGTGAAAATCTGGGCAATTCAAGAAAGTGATGGGAACGACACAGCAACGGATAGGGCAGGCAAGGGGCTACATGTTGGGCTGCATCTCAAGTTCCCAGGTCCCACTATTAAGCCACAATAGCGGCAAGAGTGGCCCCCCCCCCAACAATTTTTACTTCTGAAAAACCCTCATTAGCAATGCATACCTTAGCTAAGCATCACACTACCTCCAACAAAGCACAATCACTGCCTGCATGACACTCCGCTGCCACTTCTCCTGGGTTACATGCTGCCCAACCCCCCCCCCCCCCTGCACGACCCAGTGTCCACAGCACACACCAAATTGTCCCTGCGCAGCCTTCAGCTGCCCTCATGCCACACCACCCTCATGTCTATTTATAAGTGCGTCTGCCATGAGGAGGAACCGCAGGCACACACTGCAGAGGGTTGGCATGGCTAGGCAGCGACCCTCTTTAAAAGGGGCGGGGCGATAGCCCACAATGCTGTGCAGAAGCCATGAGAAATCCAATCCTGTGCCACCTCCATCTGGAGCTGCACACGTGGGCATAGCAATTGGGAACCTGTGTGTCACACACTATTCATTCTGTCAAGGTGTCTGCATGCCCCAGTCAGACCGCGGTTTTTCATAAATAGTCACAGGCAGGTACAACTCCGCAATGGGAATTCCGTGTGCACCCACAGCATGGGTGGCTCCCTGGAACCCACCGGCTATACATAAATGTATCCCATTGCAGTGCCCTGGACAGCAGAGCTAACGTCAGATTAAATGCAGGTGGGCTTCGGCCCACACTGCATGCCCCAACCTGACCGGGGTTTTTAATTCATAGACACAGGCAGGTACAACTCCCTATTGTGAGTCCCTGTGGACCGACAGCATGGGTGGGTGCCAGGAAGCCACCGGCGGTACATAAATATATCCCATTGCATTGCCCATCACAGCTGAGGTAATGTCATGTTTAATGCAGGTGGGCTTCGGCCCACACTGCATGCCCCAGTCAGACTGGGGTTCTTTAGAAGTGGACACATGCAGTTACAACTCCGTGTGGACCGACAGCATGGGTGGGTGCCAGGAAGCCACCGGCGGTACATAAATATATCCCATTGCAGTGCCCAGCACAGCTGATGTAACGTCAGCTTTAATGCAGGTGGGCAAAAAATTTATTGGATTACACTGTAGGCGAGGGCCCCCAAAAATTGGTGTACCAACAGTACTAATGTACCTCAGAAAAATTGCCCATGCCCAACCAAGAGGGCAGGTGAAACCCATTAATCGCTTTGGTTAATGTGGCTTAATTTGTAACTAGGCCTGGAGGCAGCCCAGTTAAAATAAAAATTGGTTCAGGTGCAAGTTTCAACGCTTTATTGAATTGAGAATTGAAACGTATAAAAATTGTTTACAAAAATTATATGACTGAGCCTTGTGGGCCTAAGAAAAATTTCCCGTTCGGCGTGATTACGTGAGGTTTCAGGAGGAGGAGGAGGAATATTATACACAGATTGATGAAGCTAAAAGGTCCACGTTTGTGATGGTGATAGAGAACAATGCTTCCAGGAAAGAATTTTGCGCAAGCCTGCTGTAACACTTAGCTGGCTGCGTATGAATTAGGACAACTACCCCCAGCAGAGACGCAGTACAGTCAGGACGGTCACAGACAGCCCAAATAGATTTTTTTCCCCAAATTTTTTTGGAAAAGCCCACTGCCTATATAGACTGGATATGTCTTTCACTGTCCCTGCCTCACCAGCACTACTGGCCGTGGACTATGTAAAATTACTGCAGACTGTTTCACTCTGGACAGGATGACAGCGGTGATGTAAGAGGCAACGCAGAGGCAGGAAAGAATTTTGCGCAAGCCTGCTGTAACACTTAGCTGGCTGCGTATGAATTAGGACAACTACCCCCAGCAGAGACGCAGTACAGTCAGGACGGTCACAGGCAGCCCAAATAGATTTTTTTCCCCAAATTTTTTTGGAAAAGCCCACTGCCTATATAGACTGGATATGTCTTTCACTGTCCCTGCCTCACCAGCACTACTGGCCCCAGACTATAATAATAATAATAATCTTTATTTGTATAGCGCCAACTTATTCCGCAGCGCTTTCAGGCATGGATAAATGCAAAACAATACAACAATTACAATATAAGGTACATTGGGTTAGACACAAATGGGTTGAGGGTGGTACAGGAGGTGCAGGGGGTGGGGACTATGTAAAATTACTGCAGGACGCAATGCTCTGGACGCAATGCTCTGCACGGCGGATATACAAAAAAAAAAATGTGCAACACTGCAAAAAGCAGCCTCAACAGTACTGCACACGGTCAGATGTGGCCCTAAGAAGGACCGTTGGGGTTCTTGAAGCCTAAAATCACTCCTAACACTCTCCCTATAGCAGCTCCGGCATCAGCAGCACTTTCCCTGATCTCTGTCAGAATGCATCTGTGGCGAGCCGCGGGAGGGGCCGATTTATATACTCGGGTGACACCTGATCTCGCCAGCCACTCACTGCAGGGGGGTGGTATAGGGCTTGAACGTCGCAGGGGGAAGTTGTAATGCCTTCCCTGTCTTTCTATTGGCCAGAAAAGTGGGCTAACGTCTCAGAGATGAAAGTGAAAGTAACTTGAACATCGCGTGGTGCTCGCCTCTAGTAACAAGCATCTCGAACACGCTAATACTCGAACGAGTATCAAGCTCGGAGAAGTACGTTCGCTCATCTCTAATAACAACCAATCACAGCGCAGCTTTAATTTTACCTCAGCAGTATAATATATAACAACCAAGCACAGCTTTCATGTTACCTCAGCAGTACAATATATAACAGCAAATCCCAGCACAGCTTTCATGTTACTCAGCAGTAAGACAAATAACAACCAATCACAGCGCAACTTTTATTCTGTCTCAGCAATATAAAAAATAGCAACCAATCACAGTGCAGCATTCATTTTACCTCAGCGGTATAATATATAGCAACCAATCACAGCACAGCTTTCATGTAACTGGCATTGATCTATATATATATATATATCTAAAGACGAATGCCCTGACTGACAGGCAGACTTGCCACTAATTCTCTAACTTCCCGATGTCGTAAAACATGAAATTTGGCATAAGCATAGAATATGTCCAAAATAGGAAAAGTAAAGTGGTCCTAACTCGATAATTCAATACTAGCGCAAAAGAATTAGAGTCCAAATTTTACGTACGTAATCTAATTCTCTCACTTCCCGATGTCGTAGAAACATGAAATTTGGCACGAGCATTGATTATGTCATAAATAGGAAAAGGTAATGGCTGCCAAATTTGATTATTCAATTTTAGCACAAAAGAATTAGTGTCCAAATTTTATGTACATAATCAAATCTCTCACTTCCCTATGTCATAGAAACATGAAATTTGGCACAAGCATTGATTATGTCATAAATAGGAAAAGTTAATGGGTCCTAACTCGATTATTCAATTCTAAGCACAAAAAAATTAGCGTCCAAATTTATGTACGTCATCTAATTCTCTCGCTTCCCGATGTCATTTTATATAAAGGAAACGTCGCATGGTTACCTCCACGTGGTGTTTCCTGGGTAACACAATGAACCTTGCAAAATGGTGAACATATTTTTTTCCCGGTATCTCTAAAGTAACCATGACTTCATAAGATTTTCCGTGTGAACACCAGATAAACACCAGTACCAAATTAACTTGGGCGAAGCCGGGTATATCAGCTAGTTTATTAATAATGTCATATTTGTAGATATTAAAATAAAAAAACAGGTATACTCCCCTCACCTGGATCGGTCCTCCGGCTCCCGTCCTCTGCAGTCAGTGTTGCTAGTTCCCCACTGACTTCCCAGTAGCTTTAATGCTATTTTTAAGTCCCCAGCATCATCGTTAGAGAAGCTTGGGACTGGCCATAGCAATCAAGTGTTTGTCATTTGATTGATCTACCCAGAAGGAGGTTGAGGGACCAGCGCCGTGGCACATAGTGCAAGGGGAGTAAAGGTGAATAAGGCTGTTATTTTATGTTTATAGCAGCGGTAGATTATATTAATAGGGGAAGTTTGGGCAGCTATGGGCCCCTATTGCTCCTATTATAATCCTTCATTGGTAGGTCCCTCCAGATGCAGTGGGCACCGACACCATAGTGCTGGCCCTGGTATTGCGCATGCATGACCAGTAAAACAGCAGAACATGCAGGTTGTAACCACTGGATAGCAATAAGGAGCTAATAGGAGGGGTAGATTACAGTGTAGTGGCCCAGAACACCATCCTGGTCCCCTACATAAATGTCATCATGTTTTGTCCTATGTAAATGAACTGTGCAAAGCTTATCTTGTTATATCCTGTGTGTGTGTTGCACAGTTGCTGCGCTTGAGAGGTCAAAAGCAATAAAATCATTGCCTGCATGTAGATGTAGCAGTTTGTCATGTCATGTGGTATGAGTGAAGCTGCAACAGGCAAGAAAAAAATGGGGAATGTGTTCGGGGAGAATATATACACCGTTATTCTATGCGGCGGAGTAACAAAACACTGGACAAGTGTATCATACTTCGGATCCTCAGGAACAGCTGAAACCCAGTAAAACTTCACTTAAACATTGTAAGCAGGCAATTACAGGTATCATACACGGCAGCAGTTACAGACAAAAGCAGCATATGAGCGGTTGCACAGGCGTGTAAGCGGTTGAGCGGTTGCAGCAGCGTGTGAGCGGAGTGTGAACAAGTCTATCTTCACTACTTCCACAAGTAAATTGTAGATCCCCATTAGGATAAGCTTCATGCCTGGCAATGCCATCCAGTGTGCTACTTGTGCAATGTATGCGGTCCTTGATCAGCTGATCGAGGGTGCATACTGTTGCGCAAGATGCGTGCACGTCGCACATTTAGAAGCCCAAATTCTGGATCTAAATCAGCAACTGGCAACACTGAGAGCCATTGACAACATGGAAAGGAGTTTGCTGCTCACTGAGCAGACACTCGCTGGGATAGAGGTTGGGGCGGATGGTGCTACGGAAGAGCAGGGGGAGCAGGCAGTCAGCTGGGTGTCAGATAGAAGGAGGCGTAGAGGGAATAGATCCAGGGAGGCTGGTCCTGAACTGGCACAACCCAACATGTCTGCAACGTTGGCAGATGAGGGCGATGCCATTACAGAGCCAGCACCGCTGCAGCACGACAGGCCCTCTGAACACCAGGGGGATGACTGCTCCAGTGGGACGGGGAGTGCAGGGCAGGCTAGACAGGTTCTAGTGGTGGGGGACTCAATTATAAGGGGGATAGATAGGGCAATCTGCCATAAAGACTGGGATCGTCGAACAGTATATTGTCTTCCTGGCGCTCGAGCTCGACACATCGCGGATCGGATTGACAGATTACTGGGAGGGGCTGGTGAGGATCCAGCGGTCATGGTGCACGTTGACACCAATGAACAAGTTAGAGGTCAATGGAGGGCCCTCAAAAATGATTTCAGGGACCTAGGGTCCAAGCTCAGGGCGAGGACCTCCAGGGTAGTTTTTTCGGAAATACTACCTGTACCTAAAGCCACACTAGAAAGGCAGCAGGATCTTAGGGAGGTAAACAAGTGGCTCCGGAGTTGGTGTAAGAAGGAGGGATTTGGGTTCCTGGAGAACTGGGCTGACTTTGCTGTTGGCTACAGGCTCTACCGTAGGGACGGGCTGCATCTTAATGGGGAGGGTGCAGCGGTGCTGGGGGATAAGATGGCTAGAAGGCTGGAGGAGTGTTTAAACTAGGGACTGGGGGGGAGGGTAAAATGAGAAATAGTGGGGTAGCCAGTGTAACTAGCGACCCGGGTCCAAGCAAAGGGAATGGGGGTCGAGCAGGGGCTGGGGTTAGCACATTTAGAAGTGATAGATCAGCCATAAGTATGAATAGCAACAAAACAAATTTAAAAAACAAAAAAATGATATAAATTGTATAACCACGAATGCAAGAAGTCTGATTGGTAAAGTGGGTGAGCTTGAAGCGAGAATGACTAATGAAAATTATGATATAGTCGGAATTACGGAAACATGGCTGGATGATAAGTGCGATTGGGTGGTGAATTTGCAGGGGTACAATCTCTTCAGAAGGGACCGAAGGAACCAGAAAGGGGGAGGGGTATGTCTGTACGTCAAATCGAACTTGAAGCCGAGGCTACGGGAGGATATAGGGATAGGAGAAGAACAGGTTGAATCTCTGTGGGTAGAAATACAGGGAGGAAAAAATAACAAAATCTTGATAGGGGTCTTCTATAGACCACCAAAAGCAACAGAATAAACTGATAACTTACTATTAAGGCAGATAGAAGAGGTGTCAAACCGCAATGAAGTAATTATCATGGGGGACTTTAATTATCCAGATATAACATGGGAGAACAAAACCTGCAAATCTCACAGGTGTGATAAGTTCTTGAGAGTAATTAAAGATAATTACCTGAACCAACTTGTGCAGGAACCAACAAGAGGGAGGGCCATTCTGGACCTAGTACTAACTAACAAACCGGAACGTATAAAGGGGGTGCAGGTTGAGGGGCACTTGGGGAACAGTGACCACAATATAATCAACTTCCACTGTCATTCAATAGGAAGCCCTATCAGGGAGCGTCAAAGAAACTAAACTTTAGTAAAGCAAAATTTGATGAGCTTAGAACTACTATCGGTAACATTAATTGGGACAACATCCTCAAAAATAACGGTACAGAGGACAAATGGGAAAAGTTTAAAAGGATCCTAATCACCTCATGTGAGCTGTTCATTCCCTTTAAAAATAAAAGAAACTCAACCAAAAGGAAACCAATGTGGCTCGACAAGACGGTAAGAGGGGCAATAAATGAAAAAAAGAAAGCGTTCAAACTACTAAAGCAAGAAGGCAGCGAAGAAGCGCTAAAATCATACAGGGAAAAAAACAAAATATGCAAAGATAAGATCAAAACTCCCAAGGAGGAAGCAGAAAGACTGATCGCCAAAGAGAGCAAAAACAATCCGAAGCTATTTTTCAACTATATTAACAGCAAAAGGATTTGCAGGGAGAGCACTGGCCCTTTAAAAAATAATGCAGGAGAGATCATTGATGATGACGAAGGGAAAGCAAATCTACTAAACAGTTTCTTCTCAAGTGTATTCACAAACGAAGAGGAAATGCCACATGAGATGCAGGGGAATAAAATGAACCCATCACAAAACATCTCATACCTAACGCAGGAGGAGGTACGGAAGCGACTAAAGAAGACTAAAATTGATAAATCGCCGGGCCCAGATGGATTACACCCAAGGATACTAAGGGAACTAAGTGACGAGATAGCTAGGCCACTATATCTAATATCTCTAGACACTATCAAGACCGGTGTAGTACCATTGGATTGGTTCCAATTTACAAAAAAGAGAGCAAAAGTGAGCCTGGTAACTACAGGCCAGTAAGTCTCACTTCAGTAACGGGAAAAATTTTCGAGGGGATTCTGAGAGACGCCATCGATGAGCACCTCAAGGAGAACAAGGGAATAACTCCTCACCAGCATGGATTCATGAAGGGTCGCTCATGTCAGACAAATCTGATCAGTTTCTACGATGAAGTAAGCTCTAAGCTGGACCAGGGAGAATCTATTGATCTCGTATATCTGGACTTCTCTAAAGCCTTTGACACCGTGCCACATAATAGGCTAATATACAAAATGAGGCAGCTCGGACTGGGCGAAAACGTGTGTAAGTGGGTAAAAAATTGGCTCAATGATAGAAAGCAGAGGGTGGTAATAAATGGTTCGTACTCTGATTGGACCACAGTCGCTAGCGGGGTGCCACAGGGTTCAGTATTAGGCCCCACTCTGTTCAACATATTTATCAATGACCTGATCGAGGGGCTGCACAGCAAAATCTCAATATTTGCAGATGACACAAAATTATATATACAATATAATTAATGCAACGGAGGACAATGTGCGGCTACAAATGGACCTGGATAAGCTGGGGGCTTGGGCAGGAAAATGGCAAATGAAGTTCAATGTTGAAAAATGTAAGACTATGCACATGGGCAGGAGAAACGGATGTCACCAATATTCGATTAATGGAGTACTGCTAGGAAAAAGTGAAATGGAAAAGGATCTGGGGGTATTAGTAGATAGTAGACTAAACTGGAGTAACCAATGCCAGTCAGCTGCTGCAAAGGCAAATAAAGTCTTAGGGTGCATTAAAAGAGGTATAGGGGCAAAGGATGAGAACATTATCCTTCCATTATATAAGGCACTAGTCAGGCCTCACATGGAATACTGCGTACAGTTCTGGTCACCGGTGCTCAGGAAAGATGTCACAGTGCTTGAGGGGATTCAAAGAAGGGCAACTAAACTAATACATGGAATGAGGGGACTGGAATACCCAGAGAGGCTATCAAAATTGGGATTATTTACTCTAGAAAAAAGACGGCTAAGGGGTGATCAAATAACTATGTATAAATACATGAGGGGACAATACAAGGATCTCTCCCATGATGTGTTTACCCCCAGGACCGCGACGGTAACAAGAGGGCATCCCCTATGTCTAGAAAAAAGCAGGTTTCATCACCAACACAGAAGGGGGTTCTTTACTGTAAGAGCGGTTAGACTGTGGAACTCTCTGCCGGAGGAAGTGGTGATGGCAAAATCCAGGGGAGTTTAAAAGGGGACTTGATGTCTTTCTGGAGAGGAAGGATATTATAGGATATAAATCTTAGGTTAATTGTCAATCTGGGTATACAGGCAGGTAAGAACTATTAGGGGTTGATCCAGGGAACAGTCTGATTGCCATTAGGGAGTCGGGAAGGATTTTTTTCCCCAAAAGGGCTATCTGGCTTCTGCCCTTGGGGTTTTTTGCCTTCCTTTGGATCAACACGGGAGGATAGACAGGCTGGACTAGATGGACAATTGTCTTCATTCAGCCTTACATACTATGTTACTATGTTACTATAAGCTCAGAGGTTGGGAGGAATATTACACAGGAACAATACGGCCCTATAGTGCACGTTATGTATATGTCACCGATCCTGGACATTAAATATATTCCGGAGGAGGTACAAAGACAAGAATCTCTCCACAAACACTCTGGCAATAAATTACTTAGAAGAAGGCTTAGCCTAGATGCACCCCGCACATTCTTACGTGGTTGTCACAATCACGTACCTCTGTGTTGTGATCCTATTGGCGGATGGCCACACAGGAAAAATAAACGCCTGTAGTGTTTTAGTGAATTGGGATTTGTTGCGCTAGCTCTCTCTCTGAACTGCACTCACTCCTATATCATCTACCCTGCAGACGCTATGGGATGTCGTTTCTCTTCACCCATCTTCACCAACATGGCAGCTGAAGGTGCTTCCATGCGGTTCTGTCTTAGTGCCTGTACCAGGTAAGATGGACCCCTGCTCCAACACAGACTGAAGAAGACAGGCAGACCTTTTCCTGCTCTCAGACACTCACTTTTATCACCTCAATTGTACCACATGACCCAGTAGGATAGATACATTCAGCAGCAGAGCTGACAGGCAATGATTTAATGGGAGTTAACCCTTCAGACGCCGCAACTGTGCAACATACATACAGGAAATTGACATGACAGGTTTGCACAGTGCATCCATGAGACAACACATGTATGACAATTATGGAGGGGACCAGAATGCTGTTCTGAGCCACGACAAAGGTATAAATAGGAGTGATTGAGAGCGGAAAAAGAGTACCATCTTGTCTGCTACAGAATACTAACACAGAGCCACATGGAAGCACCTTCAGCTTCAATGTAGGGGAAGATGGAGGAAGAGGAGCGATATCCCGTAGTGAGTGAAGTCTGGATGTGAATGGAGTGAGTCCCACCATCAGAGAGAGAGAGCAACCCAATAGCTCTGTATAGAGGAACCCATCGCACAGATACCAGTTCAAACTACAGGCTTTTACTGTGCAGCCGTTCAGAGTTAGGATCACCGCACAGAGGTACTCTACTGAGGCACACCCACGTACCTGCTGTGCGGGGTGTTTATTGTGTAAGCCTTCCTTTAAATTGTCTTCCAGAGTGTCTGCGGAGTGACCCCTACCCTCCTTCCTCCTCTGGAGTCCTCCCAGTCCAGGAGTGGTACCATATAGATAACGTTGACTGTAGGACCATTTGCATCCTGTGTATCCTCCCTACCTCTGAGCTCTAGTCTTCTGTCACTTAAAGATAACTGTACCTGCATTACTTTAAATACCTGTTTTGTAAAGTTTATTTCTGCAAGTAAAGTTATACTGGGCCTCCAGCGTTCCTGGGTACCCAAGATACTATACACAAGTCTCTGTGTATAGTATGCGAGGCATACCGGTGTGTAGGAATGGTGGCGTCATGAGTGATAACTACTACCCCCTTCATCTGGTTTATTGGCATTCCCTATCATAGAGGTGTCGAAGCTGGCCTGCGATTCTGCTCTGGCCTTGGCTGTGTGTCATCCCTCAGGGACCAGAATCTGGTAAGTGCCGCCGTGACAAAACAGCACTTATCCTTCCCAGCTCTTCACATCAGCCAGGTGCTCAGGGTCATTCCTCTGGGGTGTTGCAACAGGTAAAGCAATATCTCTGCAGCTTTGTAAGCAAGTTATAATATTATATTGCAAAACAACATATTATCACTCTATGAAGGGTATCATTTTCACTTCGAATCACCGGAATATTTCTTTACACAAGAATCCTGCTGAAAGTCCTTGAATTAGAAACTCCAGTTTTTATCTGAGAAGGGTGAACATTTCTCCTGCTCTTATGTTCTCTTTTGTTATCCAAAGAAGGCAAATCTCTTCTGGCCACCAATGACCACCAGCTATATATTGTAGAAACTCTGCTTAACGACTCCGCATATCTCAGTCTACCGAACCCCATTGAGTGTGACAGTGTAATAGGTTGTTCTCAGTGAGAGAAACCAAGTAATCTTGTAGATATGATACCTTTTAATGGCTAACAAAAATACATGATGTTACAGCAAGCTTTTGAGGATATCTTGCCCCCTTTGTGAGTCTAACGCAGTGAAATGGAGTCACAGCTACGTGGTCAAGGATTGTGAATGGAATTAGAATGTAGGATATTTTAGAAGTAAGCACTGCGCTCTTCACCATAAAATATTCATATTTCTTTATTTCAGATGTGTCTCCAAACAGTTTGTGCAAAGTATCATTTAGAGCAATGTGAATGTGATACCCATTCCTTGTATGAAAAGTGCCAACTTTGCTGTCAAATACCAGGTAGGAAAAAATAGAGTATTGCAAAATGTAATTATCATGATATACTGTACATATGTTTATTCTAAAAATAGTTATTCTAAAAACTGTTTATTTATGGAGTCTGTACAAAATTGGGGTTTTGTCTTTAATACAAGTAGAAAAATAAAGTAATAAGTAATCTGATAGTATACATGTTGAACAGGACCTGAAAGGTCCGTTAGTTAGACAATGCAATAATTCTAAAAATCATTGGACCTTTTGTATTTCACAAGTTTTTTGATTGGTGAGGGTGTGGGAGCTCAATTGATTGTACTGATTGTTGGAAATAAAGGGGCATTGTCAGCACCATAAATGAGTAGTGAATAGAGATGAGCGAGCACGCTTAGATAAGTTAGTTACTCGAGCGAGCATCGCTCTTCTCGAGTAACTGCATTCTTGTCCGAGCAGCCTCGGGGGGGGGGGGGGGGGGGGGAGAGATCTCTCTCTTTCTCCCCCGCTAACCCCCTCTATCCCCCGCCGCCCACTGCTTTCCCCCCGCCGACACCCCCGAGAATGCAGTTACTCGAGAAGAGCGATGCTCGCTCGAGTAACTGACTTATCCGAGCGTGCTCGCTCATCTCTGGTAGTGATGGGGAGATGGGTGATGGGGTTTTTATACTCAGCCACTCACCAATTCTTGCAGTGTCCTCCCATGGAGTCTTTTCAGACCACTGTGCACACCCTCTCCTCTAGTTGTCTCTGGAAGAGCACATACACTGTGGTTTGAAAAGAATCAAGCTCTCAGACTGCGTGTGGACTTCACAAGAGGACGTCACAGAGACTGGGGAGTCGGTGAGTATAAAAAACACTTCCTGAACAGCACCATAACTTATGCTGACAGTGTCCTTCTAAGAGACCTTTCCACACGACAGAATATTCCTTAAAGGGGTTGTCCCGCGAAAGCAAGTGGGGGTATACACTTCTGTATGGCCATATTAATGCACTTTGTAATGTACATTGTGCATTAATTATGAGCCATACAGAAGTTATCAGAAGTTATTCACTTACCTGTTCCGTTGCCAGCGTCCTCGTCTCCATGGTGCCGTCTAATTTTCAGCGTCTAATCGCCAGATTAGACACGCTTGCGCAGTCCGGTCTTCTTCTTTTCTGAATGGGGCCACTCGTGCCGGAGAGCGGCTCCTGGTAGCTCCGCCCCGTCACGTGCCGATTCCAGCCAATCAGGAGGCTGGAATCGTCAATGGACCGCACAGAAGCCCTGCGGTCCACCGAGGGAGAAGATCCCGGCGGCCATGTTCAGCCGGTAAGTAAGAAGTCACCGGAGCGCGGGGATTCAGGTAAGCACTGTGCGGTTTTCTTGTTTAACCCCTGCATCGGGTTTGTCTCGCGCCGAACGGGGGGGCTATTGAAAAAAAAACAAAAACCCGTTTCGGCGCGGGACAACCCCTTTAACATCTTGGCAGAATATTTAGCACCCAAATCTGCACGGCTAGTGTACATATTTTGATGAAGAATTGAAAATAGCAGAATTCTGCCTGCAATGTAAAACAGAAAAAGTTTAGTATGGTGTTAGTCTGTAAAGTGTGATTCTTCTCAGTAAGAGAAACCAAGTAATCTTGTAGATATGACCTTTTAATCATGTATTTTGTTAGCCATTTAACCCTTTCCAATCCAATTTGTATCCTGGTTTTCATAGGGGGCTTACTCTTTTTTCTGCCGTTTTACAACGGCGCTATATGCTGGCTTAAGCCAGTACTGCATGCGGTGACACGTTGGATAGGCTCCGACAGCAGAGAGGCTGGCAATATACAGTAAGAGAACCCCGACGGATGTCTTCCTTCATCAGAGCTGTACAACCTTAAATCATAATGTCTTCAGACGTCAGACAGTGGATTGGAAAGGGTTAAAGGTCTCATATCTACAAGATTACTTGGTTTTTCTTACTGAGAACAATCACACCCTGCCAGCAATCCACATCAAAATCTACAGTTAGCTGCGCAGATTTTGGTGCAGAATTCCAGGACTTCATATTCTGCAATGCCATTGTGGAATAATCCATCTTGTGCGAAAGGTCAAAGTGCTTGGCTTCGCGCCAAGCAAAGGTACAAGCTCATAGGGAGTCTATAGCCTGAAGCAACCTCAATGAGTCTGTAATATGGGGTTAGGACTGTAGTATATAATCTTTCACATAGGTGACAGAAGTTTATTCTAAGAAATGTGCACTTTCCAAAAATCTTGTACCTGTTGTAAAAACTGAGCATGTTTTAGACCACAATATTGCTTAGTTTATAGACTGCTTTACAATATTCTGAAGTAACGAGTTAAATGCTTGACAGATGATGCGAATTCCTGCAGAAGTACACACTCTTCACAGCTGGGACCTCTATTTAATATGACTGCAATACATCTTCCTGCTGGTGCACCATGCAAGCAGAGGCAAGGTTATTGTGATAAACTTTATATCTGCCGACTTGTTGATGCAGATGGGCCCATTGCCAGACTGAAAAATTCATTTTTGACTTTAATAGAGTTTGACCCTGCAGCCTGGATGAAGGTAATGACATCATTAAGTGATTACTGAATGAGTACATTGATAAATAAAATGTACTGTGTGTAGTAATGTATTCACTAAAGGTTCTGGCCTATGAACAACATTTATGTGAATAGGTCATATATACCTTTGTGAGCCGCCCCCTTTCATTACTTGGATATTGTTATTTCCTGCATCTCTATTCTATAGGGCTGTGTCATCATAAATTGTCTTCTAATTAGAACTACAGATTTTTATCTTAAAGGGGTTGTCCCGCGCCGAAACGTTTTTTTTTTTTTTTTTTAACCCCCCACCCCCCCCCCCCCCGTTCGGCGCGAGACAACCCCGATGCAGGGGTTAAAAAAGAACACCGGAGAGTGCTTACCTGAATCTCCGCGCTCCGGTGACTTCTTACTTACCTGATGAAGATGGCCGCGGGGATCCTCTCCCTCGGTGGACCGCAGGGCTTCTGTGCGGTCCATTGCCGATTCCAACCTCCTGATTGGCTGGAATCGGCACGTGACGGGGCGGAGCTACACGGAGCTACACGGAGCCCCATTGAGAAAAGAAGAAGACCCGGACTGCGCAAGCGCGGCTAATTTGGCCATTAGACGGCGAAAATTAGTCGGCTCCATGGAAACGAGGACGCTAGCAACGGAGCAGGTAAGTGAAAAACTTCTTATAACTTCTGTATGGCTCATAATTAATGCACAATGTACATTACAAAGTACATTAATATGGCCATACAGAAGTGTATAGACCCACTTGCTGCCGCGGGACAACCCCTTTAAATGTTTATCCCATCATAGACATACAGTTCCCTCCTCAGGGACCTGCAACACTGGTTAGTGCAGAAGTAAGGTCACTGGCCACTGCATCAGATAGACAATGAGAGGAAAATTGCATGTGCGTGACTCTCTTACGTACCCTCTACATTCTTACGGATGCATACTCAGATATTCCCAGCTGTAATGCAGATTACAGCCTAAACGATGAGCGATGATCCTGAATGATGATCAGTACTGAATGGCATCTGTGTTAAGTGAATGGAGACGGGTGGGGGAGAGCGAGGAGTAACATCTCCTCCTGCCATCCCGGCCCCCTGCTGGCCGCTCTGTCAGAGAGCCAGCGATACTCGCTCCTGTGTGACAGCATGGGAGCGAGTACACACAGGGACGAGTGCCGGGCATCGTTTGCCTGACATTCGTCCCGTGTAAATGGGGCTTAAGGCTGGTCTCACACGAATCAATAGTAATTGCGGATTTCATGAGCATATGATCTGCGGTAATACGCGGATCAATCAAATATATTGGATTACGCAGTTCCGCTCACATTAGTGAGTCGAAATTGCATAATCCGCTTGCAAAAAATAGAACACAGTATGTTCTATTTTACCCCAAAATCTGTGAGAGAGAGACCATTGTGCTCTCTGGACAAAGATATACCCGCAGCCCATATGCAATTATATTGTGCATGGGACTGCGTCATTGCTAAGCAACAGCACGGGAAATATAAACAAACAAAAAAGCTGTACTGCACATGACCGCCTGCATGCGTTTGCAGTCATACCCAGTACATTACGCATCCATACACAGGGACACGGCCGGGCTCACAGCTGGGATCTGCTGCGTGAGCCCGGCCAAAATGACTTGGGATAAGGAAATCAATATTTGATCTACTGATGGTAGACCTTAAAGGGGTTGCCCCGCAAAACAAAGTGGGGTCATACACTTCTGTATGGCCATATTAATGCACTTTGTAATGTACATTGTGCATTAATTATGAGCCATACAGAAGTTATAAGAAGTTTTTCACTTACCTGTTCCATTGCTAGCGTCCTCGTTTCCATGGAGCCGTCTAATTTTCAGCGTCTAATCGCCAGATTAAACGCGCTTGCGCAGTCCGGGTCTTCTTCTTTTCTGAATGGGGCCACTCGTGCCGGAGAGCGACTCCTTGTAGCTCCGCCCCGTCACGTGCCGATTCCAGCCAATCAGGAGGCTGGAATCGACAATGGACCGCACAGAAGCCCTGCGGTCCACCGAGGGAGAAGATCCCGGCGGCCATCTTCAGCAGGTAAGTAAGAAGTCACCGGAGCGCGGGGATTCAGGTAAGCGCTGTCCGGTGTTCTTGTTTAACCCCTGCATCGGGGTTGTCTCGCGCCGAACGGGGGGGCTGTTGAAAAAAAAAAAAACCCGTTTCGGCGCGGGACAACCCCTTTAAACAAGTCACTTGTCACTTATAAAAGAAATGGATTCTCCAGTGTAAAATGCTATATAATTTAGTGCACGAACCATTTTATTATATTGAACTCCATTAGGCCACTCACACAGGCGTTTTTTACAACATTTTAGCGACCTGTAAAGCACCCGCTAAAAACAAACAATGTACTGAGCCTCCATTGATTTCAATGGGGCTTCTCAGATGAGTATTTGAACACGGCATTTCTAGCGTCATACTTTTTGAATGCTGTCTATTCTAGTGCGTTTCAGTGATTTTTTACGCACATCACCCACTGCAATGATGGGGTGTGTTAAAAATGCTGCTGAAAGCGTTCGAAAACACCATTAGAAAATGCTGTAAAACGCATTTAAAACCCCAGCGTTTTCACTAACGCTTGTGTGAGACTGGTCTTACAGTTGCCAAAAACGTAGGTGAACCTTTTGAAATTACCTGGATTTCTGCATTGATTACTAATAAAATGTGGTCTAATTATTATGTAAGTCATTATTATAAATAATCACAATCTAAAAGATTACAAACGTTTTAAGACAAATGTACAATTTTATGTTTCGAGGCAAAAGATAAACCTTTTCCCACATGTACATCATAGTGGAGATAGCATTATGGCTGGGCTCTGCTTCTCTGCCTCAAGGGCTAGATGCATTACAATCATTGATGGAACACTGAATTCTAAAGCGCATGAAAACATTTTACAGGAGACTATAAGGGCATCAATGACCTTAAAGGGGTTGTCCCGCGCCGAAACGGGGTTTTTTTTTTCAACAGCCCCCCCGTTCGGCGCAAGACAAACCCGATGCAGGGACCTAAAAGAAAATTCGCACAGCGCTTACCTGAATCCCCGCGCTCCGGTGACTTCTTACTTACCGGCTGAACATGGCCGCCGGGATCTTCTCCCTCGGTGGACCGCAGGGCTTCTGTGCGGTCCATTGACGATTCCAGCCTCCTGATTGGCTGGAATCGGCACGTGACGGGGCGGAGCTACACGGAGCCGCTCTCCGGCACGAGTGGCCCCATTGAGAAAAGAAGAAGACCGGACTGCGCAAGCGCGTCTAATCCGGCGATTAGACGCTGAAAATTAGACGGCACCATGGAGACGAGGATGCCAGCAACGGAACAGGTAAGTGAATAACTTCTGTATGGCTCATAATTAATGCACAATGTACATTACAAAGTGCATTAATATGGCCATACAGAAGTGTATAGACCCCACTTGCTTTCGCGGGACAACCCCTTTAAGCTGAAGAGGTGTTGGGTGATACAACAAGCCAATGACCCAAAGCACACAAGTAAATCAACCAAAGAGTGGCTGAAAAAGAAACAACACGAATCGTTTGGTGATTGCTGCTAAAAAGATAGACAGGTTATTCAATTCAGGGGTTCACTTACTTTTTCTCCCTGCACTGTAGAAGTTTTCTCAATGTGCTCAATAAAGACATAAATGATAGAACTATTTTTGTGCCATTCGTTTAGTTGGATTCTGTTTGTCTGTAATTGTGACTTGGATAACAATTAGACCACATTTTATAATAATCAAAGCAGAAATCATGGTTATTCCAGAGGGTTCATTTGCTTTCCTTGCAGCTGTATAATGACTATTTTCCAACTAAAATGATAATCAAAATCTCACTCGTACTAGAAGTATCATACTGTTCATATTTGCACAGTTCCAAAAAATGAAAGTTTTTTTTCTTTGTTATATTGTTTTATTATTCTTATGTGCCATAATGGAAAGAGCTCTCTGTATAGGAATACTGAGCTGTGCTACTCAGTGCCAGCATCATGACGTGCTGCTTTATTGAGCAGTATTTTTGTTTTGAAATAGGAAAAGTGGGTTCATGCAAGTTTTTATGGAAAGTTGTTCAATTTTAGTTATATCACTGGCCTGACAATAATCAAAGCTTCTTGAAACACATACTAGGCTAGTTTTATATCTGTGTTGGAAGCTCCATTTGGAGCCTCCAGCATAGATCTGACATACAATTCTGGATGAAACAGCACAGCATGCCGGAGGACTAGAAGGCAGCAGGACAAACCCCATCACAGTGAATGAGGTCAGCTCGGTTCATTTATCTCCATCATTGAATAGATCCAACTCCCATATGGGGGTGTGATGCCCGCATTATTGGATATGTATGACTAGACCAGAACATCTGTTTCTTCTTGCTACAAAATCAATATGGTGTGTCCAAAATATTTTGTGTACAAAGATTCTCCATTTTTTGACAGTATATGTACAGTGAAGAATATGTATCAAATTGTTTATATATGTATTTTCCTTTTCTATATTACAAAGACAAGATGGTGGGCCATTCTTCTGATTATATTAATGCTGGGAGCTATAATGGCTGGAACAATACTCATATTTGGCCGGACTCTGGACTCTAAGGAAGGTAATGGGAAATATAAAAATATATTAAAATATGAAACGGAAAACCATGGTGCCAAGGTTGAGCAAATAGAAAAAAATCTGATATACTCAGTGTGAGTTCATGTGCATTTGTATATTTTATCTATACACTAGCTGATATACCTGTCTTTGCCTGAGTTAATTTGGTACAGATGTTTACCAGAAAATTGAATGAAGTCGTGGTTACTTCAAAGGAATCGAGGAATAAATGTATACACATAGAGGAGCATTAGATTCTCCACAGACTGCATGCCAGAGACTCCACAGAATATGCCATCCCTCCCACTCTCCTCACTTTTTACTCTTAGGCCTCATGTCCACTGGCAAAATCGAATTGCGGATTGTGCTGCGGAGTCCACATTCAATTTTGCCCATAGGGATCCATTAGCCAATTAAATTGTAATTTGCACCCGCGGATGGCATTTTAATGGATTTGCATTTTCTCCCGCACGTGAGAGAAAACGCAGCATGCTCCATTTTCTGCGGGTCTCCCGCGCAGACGGCTCCCGCAGGCTTCCATAGAAGCCTATGGAAGCCGTCCGGTCCCATGGTACACCCGCAGCTGATTTTCTGCTCTCCAACGCGGGAGAGCAGGAGGTCAAAAAAAAAAAAAAGAGTGCACGGCGCATGTGCGCGGCACGCTGTCGGCGTGCCACATGCATCCGCTGGGCAGAGAGAAAGAAGATCCGGCCGCAACGGACAGGAACCCGCAGCGTCCGGACAGGTAAGAAAAATCTATTTTCAGACCTCATGTTTCCGGAAAAGGAGGGTCCCGCTGCGGGATTCTGCATGGAGAATCCGCACGGGCCCGAATTTCCTAGTGGACATGAGGCCTTAAAGGTAACATCCCTCTTTATTCAAATTTACAGCCTTTCAGTATATACACATAGAGGTGAGGTAGATTCTCCTGAATATATACACACATAGGTCAGTTAGATTCTCCTCAGTATAAACACATAGGGGTAAAGGATATTCTCCTTGGTAAATACCCATAGAGGTCAGTTAGATTCTCCTCAGTATATGTACATAGAGTGAGGTAGATTCTCTTCAGCATATACGCACAGAGGTCAGTTATATTCTCCTCAGTATATACACACACAGAGGTCAGTTATATTCTCCTCAGTATATACACATAGAAGTCAGTTATATATATATATATAGTTATACACTATACAGTCCTGATCCTCCATGCAAGAACCCCAATGCTCCTTCTTAGGGCTACATCTGGCCATGTGCATTATAGTTGTGGCTTGCTGGGAGTAGTAGTGCATCAATTTTTGTATTATGCATCTAGGCCAGTTCCCAGCCTTTCAGTAATGGCGTTCTCAGCCTGCAGCGCCGTACAAACAGCTCTCACCGTGAAACTGCTCTCTAACATCTCCTAGCCTTTTGCAAGTGACTTCATTTAGACATTTAGACCGTTCTGTGTCTGCAGTGCATTAGACACAGGTCTCAACGCTAAACAGTACTGTAATATTTCCTGGGCCGCTGCAAAGTATTTCAGCTCAGCCACTGTGCAGAGCGTCTCACAATACCCTTTCCTTGGTGGGGTTGAGATTGCCACAGTTACCAGCACTATCCACTGGCTTTAGAGTCTTCTCCCACTCCACACAGCCTCTATTATCTACAAGTCTCTGTGAGCGGTAAATTACCCCTAGGTATCAGCGCAAGACAGCGGGTTAATTTTTTCAAGTCAAAGCATAGAGCCTCCGCTATCTACAAGTCTCTGTGTGCGGTGAATTAAGCCACAGTTGTCAGTGCTGTACAGTGGGGTAATTTATTTGGGCCCTGCTCTATTCTTAATCCGCCGTGATGAGGAGTAGGGGTAAGGGTTGAGGACGTGGACGTGGACGTCCAAGTGAGGGTGTGGGCACAGGCCGAGTTCCTGGTTGTAGTGAATCACAGCCGGCTGCTGCGGGATTAGGAGAGAGGCAAGTTTCTGGGCTCCCCAGCTTCATATCACAATTTACAGGTCTGCGTGGTAGACCTTTATTGCAAACATAGCAGTGTGAGCAGGTCCTGTCGTGGATGGCAAAAAATGCGTCCAGCAATGTATCGAACACCCAGTCTTCTACGCAGTCCACTACTCCCGGCCTAGGGACTGCAACTCTGAATCCTCTGGCTGCTGCTCCTCCTTCCTCTAAGCCTCCTCACTCTATGAAATCTACCTCTCAATTAAGAAGTGTGAGCACGTCGCCAGCAGTCGGTAACGTGCGGCGCGGCAGCACAGCGGTGGGCAAGCGTCAGCAGGCCGTGCTGAAATGAATCAGCTTAGGTGACAAGAGGCACATGGCCCCCGAGCTGTTGCAGGGTCTGACAGAGCAGACCGACCTCTGGCTTTCGCCGCTGAGCCTCCAACCGGGCATGGTCGTATGTGACAATGGCCGTAACCTGGTGGTGGCTCTGCAGCTTGGCAGCCTCACACACGTGCCATGCCTGGCCCACATCTTCAATCTGGTAGTTCAGCGGTTTCTGAAAAACTACTCCCACTTGTCTGACCTGCTCGGCAAGGTGCGCTGCGTCTGCGCACATTTCCGCAAGTCCACCATGGATGCTGCCACCCTGCGGACCCTGTAACATCAGTTTCAGCTGCCAGAGCACCGACTGCTCTGTGATGTGCCCACACACTGGAATTCTATGCTGCACATGATGGCCAGGCTGTACGAGCAGCGTAGAGCAATAGTGGAATACCAGCTCCAACATAGTGGTAGTCAGCCTCCGCAATTCTTTACTGAGGAGTTGGCATGCATGGCAGATATCTGCCAGGTCCTCGGAAACTTTGAGGAGTCTACCCAGATGGTGAGTGGCGATGCGGCAATCATTAGCGTTACCATCCCACTGCTTTGCCTGCTGAGAAGTTCGCTGCATAAAGGCTGACGCTTTTTCGGTGGGAACAGGAGATGGGGGATGACAGTATGTCGCTTGATAGCCAGACCACCCTCATGTCTATAAATCAGCGTGTTTTGGAGGGGGAGGGGGAGGAGCAGGAGGAAGAGGGGTAAGAGACAGCTTGGCCCACTGCTGAGGGTACCCATGCTGCTTGCCTCTCATCTGTTCAGCGTGTATGGGCTGTAGAGGAGGAGGATCCTGAAAGTCATCTTCCTAGTGAGGACAGCGATGTGTTGCGTACTAGTACCCTGGCACACATGGCTGACTTCATGTTAGGCTGCCTTTCCCGTGACCCTCGCATTAGATGCATTCTGACCAACACGGATTACTGGGTGTACACCCTTCTCGACCCACGGTATAAGGAGAACCTTCGCACTCTTATTCCCAAAGAGGAAAGGGGTACGAGAGTGATGCAATACCACAGGGCCCTGGTGGAAAAAGTGATGCTAAACTTGCCATCTGACAGCGCTAGTGGCAGAAGACGCAGTTTCGAGGGCCAAGTAGCAGGGGAGGCACGGGGATCAGGCAGCATGTCCAGCGCAGGCAGGGGAACACTCTCCAAGGCCTTTGCCAGCTTTATGGCTCCCCAGCAAGACTGTGTCACCACTCCCCAGTCAAGGCTGAGTCGGAGGGAGCACTGTAGAAAGATGGTGAGGGAGTACGTAGCCGATCGCACCACCGTCCTCCGTGATGCCTCTGCTCCATACAACTTCTGGGTGTCAAAGCTGGACACGTGGCACGAACTTGCGCTGTACACCCCGGAGGTTCTGGCCTGCCCTGCCGCTAGCGTCTTGTCAGAGAGGGTGTTTAGGGCAGCTGGGGGCATCATCACGGATAAGCGTACCCGCCTGTCAACTGCCAGTGCCGATATGCTGACACTCATAAAGATGAACGAAAGCTGGATTTCCCCAGACTTCTCTTCTCCACCGGCAGAAAGCAGTGGACCCTAATGATTTTTTTCACTGCAACAGGAGAAAAAAGCCTTCTCTAACGCCAGAAAAAAAGGGGGAATTAGCTTTGTCAATCACTCTCGGATATTATTACTCCTCCTCCTGAAACAGCATGTCATCATGCTGAACTCCCAATTTTTCTGTGGTCCAAAAGGCTCTGCCTATATTTTTTTTACAATTTTTAAAAGTTTCAAAAGTATTGATACTTTAACATAGAGCAATTTTTTTCCCAGGGCTGCCTCCAGGCACTGTTACAAATTAAGCAATAGTGAGCTGTTTTTTTAAAAAATGTTTATGGGTTTCACCTGCCCTCCCAGTTGAGCAATTTTTCAGGGGTGTACTTGTACTCTTGATACACCAATTTTTCTGGCCCTCGTCTATACTGTTATCTAACTAATTTTTTCAGCCTTCTCCTACACTCATGGTACACCAATGTTTCAGGGGTTTGCCTATACTCTTGCTACAGAAATGTTACAGGGGTCTGCCTATACTTTTGCTACAGAAATGTTACAGGGGTTCGCCTATACCTTTGCTACAGAAATGTTACTGGGGTCTGCCTATACTTTTGGTACACCAATGTTTCAGGTGTTCGCCTACACTCTTGCTAGGAAATGTTACTGGGGTCTGCCTATACTTCTGCTACAGGAATGTTACTGGGGTCCGCCTATACTTTTACTACAGGAATGTTACTGGGGTCCGCCTATACTTTTACTACAGGAATGTTACTGGGGTCCGCCTATACTTCTGCTACAGAAATGTTACAGGGGTCTGCCTATACTTCTGCTACAGGAATGTTACAGGGGTCTGCCTATACTCTTGCTACAGAAATGTTACAGGGGTCTGCCTATACTGTGGGTGCACAAAGACTTCCCATCGCGGTGTTTTACCTATCTGGCGCAAACACACTGACTGACTAGGGCAGAAATGTGGGCTGAGGCCGAGGTCCTTGGCGGGGTGAAACTCTGCCAAGTTTGGGCACTCTGATTTCTTCCTGTATAATACTATCTTTGTGCACTGACAGCATAGGCGAGCCCAAGGAAATCAAAGACTTCCCTTTGCGGTGTTGAGCTATCTGACACCTACACAGAATGAATAGTGTGTGGACACATGGATTTCCCATTGCTATGTAACTCGCAGCACCTTGGGTCACACAAGGTGGAGGCTGGGAGCGAGCCTGACCCAGGGCCCGCTTACATACTTCCCACACAGACTATTGCAGGTCCTACCTCGGCATGCTTTATTGGCCTTGTTATGCTACCTCCTCCTCCTGCTTGGGGTCAGGGGATGATCAGCACTGGGCAACATGTATTTTCTCTTGTGTTACCACAGTTATCTGAGACACTGGTTTGGGCCAAACAAAAGGAGCGTTACTGCATTAATAAGACGTTCACAGCTGCTGATTACTGAGGGTGTGAGCCGAGGTGGAGGTCCTTGGCATGGTGAAACTGCATTGTTTGGGCGCTCTGACTTCTTTGTGTAATACTTTTTGGGGTTCCAGGGGCTCCTCTATGCTGTGGGTGCACAAAGACTTCCCATTGCATTGTTTTACCTGGCACAAACACACTGACTGACTAGGGCAGAAATGTGGGCCGAGGCCCTTAGCAGGGTGAAACTCTGCCATGTTTGGGCGCTCTGATTTCTTCTTGTGTAATACCATCTTTGTGCACCGACAGCATAGGCGAGCCAAAGGAACTCAAAGACTTCCCATTGCGGTGTTGAGCTATCTGACACCTACACAGAATGAATTGTGTGGAGACACATGGATTTCCCATTGCTATGTAACTCATGGCACCTTGGGTCACACAAGGTGGAGGCTGGGACTGAGCCTGACCCTGGGCCCGTTCACGTGCTTCCCACACAGAGTATTGCTTCATTGTGGAGATGTGTAGAAGTGCTGGCTCCTGAGTCCCCTTTATACCCACGTTTGCGGCTCCTGACAATTTTGTGACGGAGGTGGAACAGAATTGGAATGATGATCGTACATCAATTTATCATCAATTCTCAACAGCATTGTGGGCTATCGCCCACACTTTCAAAGAGGGTCGCTGCCTAGCCCTGCCAACCTTCTGCAGTTTGTGCCTCCGGTTTCTCAGCATTTCAGTACGCGCTTATAAATAGCTATGAGGGTGGTGTGGCTATGAAGCGACCGTGTGGCATGAGGGCAGCTGAAGGCTGCGCAGGGACACTTTTGTGTGCGCTGTGGACGCAGGGTCGTGCGGTGGAGGGGGGGGGGAATTGGACAGTGAAGCCAGCATGTAAGCCAGGAGAAGAGGCAGCGGTGTCCCCCGCAGGCAGTGATTATCCTTGGTTGCAGGTAGTGTGGTGCTTAATTAAGATGTGCCAGCGCGTGTGCCTTGCTAATGAGGGTTTGTCCCAACTAAATTGTTAGGGGGTGGCGCCAGACTCTTGCCCCCATTTTGGCTTAATAGTGGGACCTGGGAGACTCAGATGCAGCAATGCATGCTGCCCCTGCCCTTCCCTATCCGTTTCTGTGGTGTTTCCATGACTTTCTGATGTTTTCTGGTGTTTGACAAGTCATCAGCTATGCAGAGCATCGGTCCCATACAAAAATGCTCAAGTCGCCCATTAACTTCAATGGTGTTCGTTATTCGAAACGAGCTCTCGAGCATTACAAAAAAGTTCGACTCGAGCAACGAGCACCCGAGCATTCGCTCATCTCTTTACAAGTGTTATATTAAACTGCTGTTACTATTTAATATTTATTGCATTACTTAGTTTATATGACTCAGTTTATTTTTTGCCTTTTCCAAAATGATTTCTTTTTCTTAAATTATATAAATATTCCTGCCTTATTTCCCAGTGGAAAAAACAAGGAAACCAACTGGGAGAGTTGATCCAAGAAGATCCGATGCTCTTCAGCAATATTTTATATATACCCGGAAAGAACTGCATATGGCATCCATTTATATGCAGTCTGAGACGAGAATCTAGAATATATTACTTATGTATGTTTTGGTTATGTGGCTATCAGGGAAGGAAGCAGCACGAATTCATCCAAGCTATGGTATTGCATATTGCTGTTATTAATAAGATGGAATATGACCGACTCTACAATTCAACACTGCTGATGGCCATGATATGATTCAGTATTTACAGTACATGTAAAGAGTAATTTAATGCTGGCAAAGATCATACATACAATAAAATGCATTATATCATCTTGCTTTCTTTAAACGGAACACATAGTCCATAATAAAACAGAATCAAATGGAAAGCATTGTGTTTTTTATTTGCAAATGCATTGAAATCAATGGAAAGAAATGAAAATACTTATTTGCATTTGAATTCCATTTTCCGCTCTAAGGCCCCCTGCACACAGGTGGAAATTCGCAGAGGCCCGCACAAAAATGTCACTCCCGGGCCACCAGCTCCGCTCTGCGCATGCGCCGGCTGGCAGGCAGCCGGCACATCAGGGAGCTGGAGCTGCGGGACAAGGTGAGACCCGTACTGGTCCCTGCAGGGGCGCGGGTCGGGTCCCGCTGCGAGAATTTAGGCCGTCTGCAGGCGGCCTAAAGATAGAACAGACGGGTGGAGTTTAAATGGAAATAGTAAACGAGCTCTGCGCCCACATCACACTGGAGTATGCTTATTTGCATGCACATAAGCACAGCATTTTTTGCGGAATGGACTATGTTTTTTACAAGCACATTGGCATATTTTACTGCACTTTTTCCATGTGCAAGGCATGTGCATCTGTGTGCGGCAAATAAATATGCACCGATGCAAATAGCTAGTTAGTCTAATGAATTCCAGATGTGTTCTTCCTTGTAATTACACAGTGGTTCATGCATCTCCTAGCGTATTTGCAAATCCCCATAGACCTTTATGGAGGCTTTTAATGCACAAATGCCAGGAAAATAGACACGCTGCTTTATTTTTGCACGACAGAAATGTGCAGAAAAAATATGTGCATATTGTGTGCGCAAATCTTGCATGCGCTTATGTGAGCAAATGCGCCCATGTGATGCCGGTGTAACACAGAGTAAGGGCTCATTCACACAACTGTAATTTCATTGCTTATTACACGTTAGTGTGTATACATTTCAAGTAGATACACACATGAAAAACATCACTGCATGTTTTATTTCCCCACGTATCACGCAGCGACAGCCCTATTCTTTTCTATGGGCAGCGTGTGCAACGCTGTACATACGCAATATTTTGCATACGGGCGGTGATACATACACAACTCCGCTATGAGACAGAGCGAGGAATTAAAAAACACAAAAAGACAAAAAAGTCACACTGCGCATGACAATATTTCCGCCAGCTTACACAGAATGGTGAGAAGCTGCGCAACCCATCTTGTGTTTTACGCATATGGTCAGGTGAATGAGCCCTGATTAACTCTGTATAAATTACACTCAGAGGTATCGCAGGGCAAAACAGAAACACTAAGTGCTACAAAAGAGGATAAACAGTAAAAATGAATACCAGCACCAATTTCTAAATGAATGAAAAATGAGTTATTAGTTATCCAGTAGAAAAGCGCCTACTGCCACACAGAGACAAATATACTCCATACATCTCCCTACTGAGGATCACAAACTCTTGTTTTGTTTCTTTCAAATCTGACTAAATTGCACCAAGAGGAAAGGTAAGGAAAGGTAGGGTACTTTATAAGTAGCATAAAATAATCTAGCATCTGGCCGAGACCACTGTTCCATCTAAGCTGTGTACTCTGAAAATGAGACTTCAAAAATACACTCATTGAAGAAAAATAATAATGCGCTTAAAGGGGTGGTCTCGCGAAATCAAGTGGGGTTATACACTTCTGTATGGCCATATTAATGCACTTTGTAATGTACATCGTGCATTAAATATGAGCCATACAGAAGTTATTCCACTTACCTGCTCCGTTGCTAGCGTCCTCGTCTCCATGGTTCCGTCTAAATTCGCTGGCAGCTTGCTTTTCTAGACGCGCTTGCGCAGTCCGGTCTTCTCCTTTCAGCACAAGCCGCTTCAGTGTGCTCCCCGCTACAGCTCTTCTGCGCATGCGCAGACGAGCTGTCACTGCTCGGGAGCGCGCTGGAGCGGCCATTCTGTACCATCCTCTGTTAGAGGAAGGTGCAGAGCCGCCCAGCTGTCCCGAGAAGCCGCCCAGCTGTCCCGCCGTCCTGGTAAGTGATGGGCCGGGGGGGCTGCTGCTGCGCTGGGGGTGGGCTGCGCCCGGGGGGGGGGGGGGCTGCCGCTGTGATGGGGGGGCTGCGCCGGGGGGGCTGCCGCTGTGATGGGGGGGCTGTCGCTGCCATGGGGGGGCTGTCGCTGCCATGGGGGGGCTGTCGCTGCGATGGGGGGGGCTGCCGCTGTGATGGGGGGGCTGCCGCTGCGATGGGGGGGCTGCCGCTGTGATGGGGGGGCTGCCGCTGCCATGGGGGGGCTGTCGCTGCGATGGGGGGGGGGGGCTGCCGCTGTGATGGGGGGGCTGTCGCTGCGATGGGGGGGACTGCCGCTGTGATGGGGGGGCTGCCGCTGTGATGGGGGGGCTGTCGCTGTGATGGGGGGGGCTGCCGCTGCGATGGGGGGGGCTGTCGCTGTGATGGGGGGGGCTGCCGCTGCGATGGGGGGGGCTGCCGCTGCGATGGGGGGGCTGCCGCTGCGATGGGGGGGCTGCCGCTGGGGGGGGGGGGGCTGCGCCGGTTACCTGCTGCCTGGCGGCGGGTGACTGGTCGGCCGTGTTCACTCCAGGGATCTGGTCGGCGGCTGCGGGGCGTCTGGATGTCAGGGAGACACAGCTGGTAGCGTCTCGGGAGCGCGCACTTCGGGCTACAGCAAGCGACGGGAAAAGAGCCGGCGGCCATCTTGGGAAAATTTTTATAAGTTGCTGAAACGCTGGAACGGTAAGTACAAACCAGCTAGAAAAGTCATTTACAGGGGGGCTTAGTAATGTATGCTTAATTAGGGGGACTGGGCAAAAAAAAAAAATCCACTCCTGCCTCGAGACATCTCCTTTAAGTAGATATGTTGAATTGCTGCAAAACTCATCCTGCAATTATGTCTCAGGCATGAGTAAATGATTACAGTCGTGGTCTGATTAGACACGGGGGTCTCGCCACCAGAGGCTGCAGAAGTTCTTCCCCCACTACCCTATAGAAGGCTCTCAGAAGCTGCTATTGTGTATTTGTATATGATACCTCTTGTTACGAGTTTGTGGACTGCTAGACGCCTCTGTGATGCACTCTGCAGCGTCCGAGCGGGGTGCACCCATGTGGTGGGAGACCACGGGGAAGCAAGATGGATGTCACAGGTGACTCTGCGATCTCTCCAGGCAATGGTGGCAAGTGCCGGGGACCTGAAGGAAGACGCAACGGAGCTGACAGCGCTTCTTAGGTGATGTATTTATTTAGGGGTTTTTTTGAAGCTAGGGCTTATTTTAGGGCTTATACAGTAGAATTTCCGACATGAAAATCGCATTTCCGTCCGATGCGATACAAAACATAGAAAGGCTCCATAGGGAATCAAGGGCTACATAACATCACAAATTGCAGTAATATTTAGCAACCCATGATATATTTTTTTCTCGCAATATCGCAGGCTACAAAACATGTTAATGTGAAGGAACCAATAGGAAAGCATAGGCTTCACATGAAATTTGCAGCACTGTAGCATCGCAAGAAAATCACGCGATGTTGCCGCCCGTGTGAAACCGGTCTTAATTCTATTTCAGACAAAAACTGGATTTTTAGATGTATCAGAAGAAAAAGCTTTCCCTCTTGGAGGTTTAGAAGGGCAAAATCTTATGCCTTATGAATCTGTTCCCCCAGATAAAAAAAAAACAGAAAACACAACAGCCCCTTCAAACTAAATGGGCCCGTAAGGTTCATTGGAGACTACTATAAATACATTAGGGAGAATAGAAGGATCTCTCCCATGGTCTGTTTATACCCAAGGACTGCGACGGTAACGAGGGCATCTGCTAAATTAATAAATGGAATGAGGGGACTGGAATATCCAGAGAGGCTATCAAAATTAGGATTATTTACCCTGGAAAAAAGACGGTTAAGGGGCGATCAAATAACTATGTATGAGTACATTACGAGCAATACAAGGATCTCTCCCATGATCTGTTTATACGCAGGACTGTGACGGTAACAAGAGGGCATCCTCTACGTCTAGAAGAAAGCAGGTTTCATCACCGACACAGAAGGGGATTTTTCACTGTAAGAGTAGGCAGAGTGTGGAACTCTGTGCCTGAGGATGTGATGATGGCAAAATCCATAGAGGAGTTTAAGAGGGGATTAGATGTCTTTCTATAGTGCATGATATTACAGGATATAGACAGTAGGTGACCAGCAGGTTGTTGATCGAGGTCTTACATTCAGGTAGGAACTATCAAAGGTTGATCCAGGGATTATTCTGATTGCCATTATAGAGTCGAGAAATAATTTTTTCCCTTGAATAGGCTAATTGGCTTCTGCCTCTTGGGGTTTTTTGCCTTCCTCTGGATCAACAAGGGGGTTGAAACAGGTTGAATGTCAGGACCAGCGGCTCACGGGTCCCTCGTGCCCTCACCACCGGTCCTGTCACACGGGCGGCTGCCGTGCGGCCCAGGGGAGATCCGGTCCTTATCACCTCCCCTGGCTGCCAGGTTCCTCCCCGCCGCCAGGTTGCTAGGGACACGGCGGGTGTTGCCCCGCTCCGTGTCCTCGGTACCATGGCAACCCGGCATGCTTCTCCTTCTCTGCCTCCTGCAGGGCTGGGGGTGGGTTCCCTAGCGCTCCTGGGTGTTCTCAGCTGCTGTCAGACTCCACCTCCAATCAGCTGCTGGGACGGGAGTTCTGACAGCATTTAAACCTGCTTGTGTCTGCAGACCAGTGCCAGTGTTAGTTTGGTCTTCCTGCTACACCTGCATACTTCGTGCTTTGACTCGTGTTTTGACTCCCTGTTTTTGGACCGGACATTGCCTTTGCCTGACCCTCTTGTACTGCATACCCTCTCATTGCCGACCCGGAAAGTCTGACTCGCCTTGCTGTTGTTTGTCCCAGTGTCTGTCTGTTCGTTAGTCCCTGTGTCCCCCCTCCTTAGTAAGTGTAGAGACCGTCGCCCAGTTGTCGCCGTAGGGCTTAACACAGGGGGGTAAGTAGGTAGGGACAGGGTTTGCGGTTTTTTTTCAGAGACCTCCAGTATCTCAGACCCCAGTCCTGACACTGAACTAGATGGGCATTGTCTTCATTCAGCCTAACATACTATGTTACTGGGAGAAAACTCCCAAAGAGAGCATCTGCTTTGACATTTTTACAACCAGGGAAATATATGACAACAAAGTCAAAGTGAGAAAAGAATAATGACCACTGAGCATGTCTAAGGTTGTCTCCAAATACACGGGATGTTAGTGGTCAGTATAAACTGTCCACGGGCGTAGCAATATCCCGCGGTGGATCTCCACCGCTGGAGCCGCCACCGGGGAGCAGGGAGAGCTGACGGATAGGCTCACCGTGGAGAACCGCAGCTAATCACAGCATGCTGAGATTTAAAACCCATAGGTGTAGAGTCACTATGATTCTACGCTTGTGGGCAGCAGGGCTGCGCTTTCATAATAGTCTATGGAAAGTGTTCAGTGCGTTTCCCGCGGCCAAAATATTGCCATGGGAAACGCAGTGAAGCCCGTGGACAGGCAGCCTTATGTTGAGCCCCCTCCAAAATATGTTACCACTCCTCAAAAGCCCATTTTACTAACCAACAATTACCTTTCCACAATATCATAATTTTGTTCAGCCAAAGCAAACTTTCATAAGAAGAAATCATAGGGATGGAGACCTTTCAAGTCATCAGTGTCCTGAAACAGAACTATTCCCACTCCCATATTGGGTATGAATGGTAACTAGAGATGAGCGAACGTGTTCGGCTCCGCCCCTTTTCGCCCGGACACCGAACTTCGCGAGGAATTCCGTGTTCGGGCGAAAAAAGTTCGGGGGTCGCCGTGGCAGCGCGGGGGGTTGCGGCGGGGAGTGGGGGGGGAGAGGGAGAGAGAGAGGGCTCCCCCCTGTTCCCCGCTGCTGCCGCCCGCGCCGCCGCGCCTCTCCCCGCCCCCCGGCGCCCCCCGAATACTTACGCGCGAACACGGAAGTCCTCGGAAAAGCCGGTGTTCGGGTGCGTAAGTGTTCGTTAAGAACACGTTCGCTCATCTCTAATGGTAACGGATACGAATACAGAATCTTATTAAGTTCACTGGAATCCAAACAAGGCCGAAGGCCCCCATCTTTTTCTTTAACAAAAAAAAAACCTGAAGGCTAGAGGCCACTTTGAAGAATGCATGTGCCCCTCCTTGAGGCTGTCAGTAATATAATCTTTGAGAGCCTGTCGCTCTGGACCAGTTCGTACATACGACTCTTGGGTAATTTACAATCTGGGACAAGATCAATGGCACAATCACCTCCCTATTGGGGAGACAATTTATTAGCCCCTTATTCAGCAAAGACTTCAGAAAAATTGCTAACAAACTCAGGTAATTTGCACAGAAGAAACATTAATCAATTTACAATTTTGCCAACATGCCAAATTCCACTTGATAATGTCCCCTCTAACCCAATCAATCACAGGATTGTGTAACCTAAACCTGGACAATCCTAACACCACTTGTGTAGAGAGAAATTTCATGACAAACTTTTTCCGTATAAAACAAACCTATCTTCAAATCAACCTCTGGAAGGTAAAATTTTAAATATCCTTGGGACAGCAGAGCGGAATCAATAGCAGACCTTTGGGATATCTAATGATAGGCCAAATGCTTTAAGCCTAGTCTCAAACTTTTAACCACGTCAAGCTGAATTAAATTAACCCCAGCTTCACTATCGAAAAACACTGTCACCAGAGAATTACCTGTGGTAAGAACAATCTCAGCGGGTAGAACTAGGCAGGAAGATGATAACCAGGTGAACTGTGAACCCAGACAAACCTTCACCTTAACCCCCAGGCCAGCTAGTTTTCCAGCTGGGACCTTCAGAGCGGGCACACTTGAACAAAATGATTGATGTGACTGCAGAAAAAAAACGCGACCACTGACACTTGCTTTCCTTCGCAGCTATGTATTTTAGATAATGAACCCAATTGCATAGGTTCCTCAGTAACAGGGGATTCAGTAGGTGCTACCATAGTATTCTCAGAAGTACGCACCCTCACTCGCCAACCAATACACATTACCAAGGACATAGCTTCGTCCAATGTCTTAGGGACTGTGTGTGAATGCATCAAATCCTTAATGGCAATGTAGAATAAAAAGGAGGGGGTCAGATGCTCGTAGGGTAAAGTACACTAAACATAAAGAGGAACACTTACTCTTGAGGAAGGTCTCACTGCTAGACACCTCACATGCAGCAATGTAAGCCAAAAGAAAGAGTGCCCTAGTCCAAATGGGCTTTAGTATAAAGTTTTATTTATCTGATGTTCGGGCAAGGCGTACATCAATCAAGAAGCATGCAACGCATTTTAGGGCTGCTCAGGGCCCCTTTCTCAAGCAAATATACAGTTAAAAGAACAAACAAAAATTTTAGCTTTATAGAAAATACTATGTATATTGGGGCATGTTGGCATTTGTAATGGAAACACCCGCCCGGAAATGATATCACTGTTACAGATCTAAAATCAAATCCCAAGTTGTAAGACATACATTAGGCTCAGCAGGGCCTACTGATGAGGGCATCGACTCTAAATGGTGTGTATAATTTTTAAAGGGACTACCTGTTAGTGTAGTTCCAATACAGGGAGATCCGTGGGCAGCGGCAACAGCGCCTAGCATGATGACGTGATTTCACGCAACGTTGCATGTCACGTCACGTCTCAATAATAAATAGGGGCTATGGGGAACACTCAAAAACGTAGTGATGTTAGTGGAGTACGTGATGTTGCATTCCAAACATGCGTTCCACCTTCTGGGGAATGCATTACACTAAAGGAAAGGGAAAGATTTCATTTTCTCTGAGTGTTCCAATTTTTTAAAAGGACATATTTTCTAAAAGGACAAAAAGTTACAAATAGCTAATTAGAGGGGGCTAATCAGTGCGTAAGAGATAATATATATTATATATAATACAGTAATCTAAGGTGAATTCATACGCATAAAAAATCTATGCATTATAAATAGAGATGAGCGAACGTACTCGTCCGAGCTTGATACTCGTTCGAGTATTAGCGTGTACGAGATGCTCGTTACTCGTAACGAGTACCACGCGATGTTCGGGTTACTTTCACTTTCATCTCTGAGACGTTAGCGCGCTTTTCGGGCCAATTGAAAGACACGGAAGGCATTACAACTTCCCCCTGTGATGTTCAAGCCCTATACCACCCCCCTGCAGTGAGTGGCTGGCGAGATCAGGTGTCACCCGAGTATAAAAATCGGCCCCTCCCGCGGCTCGCCTCAGATGCGTTGTGACATAGCTGAGGGACAGTGTTGTTGGTGCCGGAGCTGCTATAGGGAGAGTGTTAGGAGTTAGTGTAGGCTTCAAGAACCTCAACGGTCCTTCTTAGGGCCACATCTAACCGTGTGCAGTACTGTGGAGGCTGCTTTTTGCAGTGTTGCACATTTTTTTTTTTTGGTATATCGGCCGTGCAGAGCATTGCGCCCTGCAGTAATACTCCAGGGACAGAATTGTGGAGGCAGGGACATAAGACATATATTATTGATTGAATATACGCAGTGGTCCTTTTCAAAAAAATATTGGGCAAAAAATCTATTTGGCCTGCCTGTCACTGTGCTCAGTGTTCTGGGTCCGTGTGTGCTGGGGGTAGTAGTTCTACAAATAAATACGCAGCCAGCTAAGTGTTACAGCAGGCTTGCGCCAAATTATTTCCTGGCTCTGAAATCACCGCTCTGTTGCAGTTAATAACAGTGCAACACTCTGCAGTTCTGTGACACACACATCAGGGACAGAATTGTGTAGGCAGGGCCAGAAGACATATATTATTGATTGAATATACGCAGTGGTCCTTTGGAAAAAAATATTGGGCAAAAAATCTATTTGGCCTGCCTGTCACTGTGCTCAGTGTTCTGGGTCTGTGTCTGCTGGGTGTAGTAGTTCTACAAATAAATACGCAGCCAGCTAAGTGTTACAGCAGGCGTGCGCCAAATTATTTCCTGGCGTTCCGTAAACGAAGTCAACCTCCAACCACAGGCCAATAAGCGGCACATTTAATTACAGCGTTCTGTTTCTGCACTACTGGTAATACACCATGCTGAGGGGTAGGGGTAGGCCTATAGGACGTGGACGCGGGCGAGGACGCGGAGGCCCAAGTCAGGGTGTGGGCACAGGCCGAGCCAGTGCGGTGGCCAGGGGTAGAGGCAGGGCCAGACCAAATAATCCACCAACTGGTTCCAAAGCGCCCCCTCGCGCCATGCCACCCTGCAGAGGTCAAGGTGCTCTACGGTGTGGCAGTTTTTCACAGAGACGCCTGACGACCGACGAACAGTGGTGTGCAACCTTTGTCGCGCCAAGATCAGCTGGGGAGGCACCACCACCAGCATGCGCAGGCATATGATGGCCAAGCACCTCACAAGGTGGGACGATGCCCGTTCACCGCCTCCGGTTTGCACCACTGCCTCTCCCCCTGTGCCCCAACCTGCCACTGAGATCCAACCCCCCTCTGAGGACACAGGCAGTACCGTCTCCTGGCCTGCACCCACACCCTCACCTCCGCTGTCCTCGGCCCCATCCAGCAATGTTTCTCAGCGTAGCGTCCAGACGTCGCTAGCGCCACTGTTTGAGCGCAAGCGCAAGTACGACGCCACGCACACGCACGCTCAAGCGTTAAACGTGCACATTGCAAAATTAATCAGCCTAGAGATGCTGCCGTATAGGCTTGTGGAAACGGAGGCTTTCAAAAGCATGATGGCGGCGGCGGCCCCGCGCTACTCGGTTCCCAGTCGGCACTACTTTTCCCGATGTGCCGTCCCAGGCCTGCACAACCACGTCTCCCGCAACATTGTACGCGCCCTCACCAACGCGGTTACTGCCAAGGTCCACTTAACAACAGACACGTGGACAAGCACAGGCGGGCAGGGCCACTATATCTCCCTGACGGCACATTGGGTGAATTTAGTGGAGGGTGGGACAGAGTCAGAGCCTGGGACCGCTCACGTCCTACCCACCCCCCGAATTGCGTGCCCCAGCTGGGTGGTGGTATCTGCGGGGGTGTATGCTTCCTCCACTAAACCACCCTCCTCCTCCTCCTACGCAACCTCTGTCTCGCAATCAAGATGTGTCAGCAGCAGCACGTCGCCAGCAGTCGTTGTCACGCGGCGTGGCAGCACAGCGGTGGGCAAACGTCAGCAGGCCGTGCTGAAACTACTCAGCTTAGGAGAGAAGAGGCACACGGCCCACGAACTGCTGCAGGGTCTGACAGAGCAGACCGACCGCTGGCTTTCGCCGCTGAGCCTCCAACCGGGCATGGTCGTGTGTGACAACGGCCGTAACCTGGTGCCGGCTCTGCAGCTCGGCAGCCTCACGCACGTGCCATGCCTGGCCCATGTCTTTAATTTGGTGGTTCAGCGCTTTCTGAAAAGCTACCCCCACTTGTCATACCTGCTCGGAAAGGTGCGCCAGCTCTGCGCACATTTCCGCAAATCCCACACGCACGCTGCCACCCTGCGGACACTGCAACATCGGTTTAATCTGCCAGTGCACCGACTGCTGTGCGACGTGCCCACACAGTGGAACTCTACGCTCCACATGTTGGCCAGACTCTATGAGCAGCGTAGAGCTATAGTGGAATACCAACTCCAACATGGGCGGCGTAGTGGGAGTCAGCCTCCTTAATTATTTACAGAAGAGTGGGCCTGGTTGGCAGCCATCTGCCAGGTCCTTGGAAACTTTGAGGAGTCTACCCAGATGCTGCAATCATTAGCGTCACCATTCCTCTGCTATGCCTCTTGAGAAGTTCCCTGCAAAGCATAAAGGCAGACACTTTGGAATCAGAAACGGAGGCGGGGGAAGACAGTATGTCGCTGGATAGTCAGAGCAACCTCATGTCTATATCTCAGCGCGTTGAGGAGAAGGGGGAGGAGCATGAGGAGGAGGGGGAAGGAGGGGGAAGAGACAGCTTGGCCCACTGCTGAGGGGACAGATGCTGCTTGCCTGTCATCCTTTCAGCGTGTATGGCCAGAGGAGGAGGAGGAGGAGGGGGAGGAGCATGAGGAGGAAGGGGAAGAGACAGCTTGGCCCACTGCTAAGGGTACAGATGCAGCTTGCCTGTCATCCTTTCAGCGTGTATGGCCAGAGGAGGAGGAGGATCCTGAAAGTGATCTTCCGAGTGGCACACATGGCTGACTTCATGTTAGGATGCCTTTCTCGTGACCCTCGCATTACACGCATTCTGACCACTACGGATTACTGGGTGTACACACTGCTCGATCCACGGTATAAGGAGAGCCTTTGCACTCTCATTCCCGAAGAGGAAAGGGGTTCGAGAATGATGCTATACCACAGGGCGCTGGTGGACAAACTGATGGTAAACTTCCCATCCGACAGCGCTAGTGGCCGAAGGCGCATTTCCGCGGCCCAGGTAGCAGGGGAGGCGCAGAGATCAGGCAGCATGTACAGCGCAGGCAGGGGAACACTCTCTAAGGCCTTTGACAGCTTTATGGCTCCCCAGCAAGACTGTGTCACCGGTCCCCAGTCAAGGTTGAGTTGGCGGGAGCACTGTAAAAGGATGGTGAGGGAGTACGTAGCCGATTGCAGCACCGTCCTCGGTGACGCCTCTGCCCCCTACAACTACTGGGTGTTGAAGCTGGACACGTGGCCTGAACTCGCGCTGTATGCCCTGGAGGTGCTTGCTTGTCCTGCGGCTAGCGTCTTGTCAGAGAGTGTGTTTAGTGTGGCTGGGGGAATCATTACGGATAAGCGTACCCACCTGTCAACCGACAGTGCTGACAGGCTTACACTCATCAAGATGAACAAAGCCTGGATTTCACCAGACTTCTCTTCTCCACCAGCGGACAGCAGCGATACCTAAGCAATACGTAGGCTGCACCCGCGGATGGAAGTATCGTTCTCTATCACCATCCAAAACGGGGACCTTTTCGCTTCATCAATCTGTGTATAATATTCCTCCTCCTCCTCCTGCTCCTCCTCCTGAAACCTCACATAATCACGCCGAACGGGCAATTTTTCTTAGGCCCACAAGGCTCAGTCATATAATTTTTCTAAACAATTTTTATATGTTTCAATGCTCATTAAAGCGTTGAAATTTTCACCTCAACCAATTTTTATTTTAACTGGGCTGCCTCCAGGCCTAGTTACCAATTAAGCCACATTAACCAAAGCCATTAATGGGTTTCACCTGCCCTCTCGGTTGGGCATGGGCAATTTTTCTCAGGTACATTAGTACTGTTGGTACACCAATTTTTGGGGGCCCTCGCCTACAGTGTAATCCTAGTAATTTTTAGCCCACCTGCATTAAAGCTGACATTACCTCAGCTGTGCTGGGCACTGCAATGGGATAAATTTATGTACCGCCAGTGGGTTCCAGGAAGCCACCCATGCTGTCGGTCCACACGGAGTTGTAACTGCATGTGTCCACTTCTAAAGAACCCCAGTCTGACTGGGGCATGCAGTGTGGGCAGAAGCCCACCTGCATTAAGCACGACATTACTACCTCAGCTGCGTTGGGCAATGCAATGGGATATATTTATGTACCGCCGGTGGCTTCCTAGCACCCACCCATGCTGTGGGTCCACAGGGAGTTGTAAATGCATCTGTTTCCACTTCTAAGGAACCCCAGTCTGACTGGGGCATGCAGTGTGGGCCGAAGCCCACCTGCATTAAGCACGACATTACTACCTCAGCTGTGTTGGGCAATGCAATGGGATATATTTATGTACCGCTGGTGGCTTCCTGGCACCCACCCATGCTGTGGGTCCACATGGAGTTGTAAATGCATCTGTTTCCACTTCTAAGGAACCCCAGTCTGACTGGGGCATGCAGTGTGGGCCGAAGCCCACCTGCATTAAACATGACATTACTACCTCAGCTGTGATGGGCACTGCAATGGGATATTTTTATGTATCGCCGGTGGGTTCCAGGGAGCCACCCATGCTGTCGGTCCACAGGGACTTCACAATAGGGAGTTGTACCTGCCTGTGTCTATGAATTAAAAAGCCCGGTCTGACTGGGGCATGCAGACACCTTGACAGAATGAATAGTGTGTGGCACATAGGTTCCCCATTGCTATGCCCACGTGTGCAGCTCCTGATGGCGGTGGCACAGGATTATATTTCTCATTGCTTCTGTACAGCATTGTGGGCTATCGCCCCGCCCCTTTTAAAGAGGGTCGCTGCCTAGCTGTGCCAACTCTCTGCAGTGTGTGCCTGCTTTTCCTGTGGCAGACGCACTTATAAATAGACATGAGTGTGGCGTGGCATGAGGGCAGCTGAAGGCTGGGCAGGGACAGTTTGGTGTGCGCTGTGGACACTGGGTCATGCAGGGGGGGTTGGTCAGCATGTAACCCAGGAGAAGTGGCAGCGGAGTATCATGCAGGCAGTGATTGTGCTTTGTTGGAGGTAGTGTGGTGCTTAGCTAAGGTATGCATTGCTAATGAGGGCTTTTCAGAAGTAAAAATTGTTGGGAGGGGGGGGCCCACTGGCCCACTCTTGCCGCTATTGTGGCTTAATAGTGGGACCTGGGAACTTGAGATGCAGCCCAACATGTAGCCCCTCGCCTGCCCTATCCGTTGCTGTGTCGTTCCCATCACTTTCTTGAATTGCCCCGATTTTCACACATGGAAACCTTAGCGAGCATCGGCGATATACAAAAATGCTCGGGTCGCCCATTGACTTCAATGGGGTTCGTTATTCGAAACGAACCCTCGAGCATCGCAAAAAGTTCGTCTCGAGTAACGAGCACCCGAGCATTTTGGTGCTCGCTCATCTCTAGTCGGCAATGAATTCTTTCTCTAGTAGTTGGCATTGCTCTGCTAAGTGCTCTCCTTCTCGTGCAGTGGCTTTTTTAATAAAGGAGATTGAGGATCTTAAGCCACCTCTAAGGACTTAAATGTCTCCCATACTAACATTTTGTCTGTATGCGCCTCAAAATAGATTTGGATTTGGTCTGGTATGTGGTCATTGGGGCCGAGCAGTGAGAGCCAGAATGGGTGCACTTTTATTCTCTTAATAGTGGCCAGGCCTTGGTTTTTGAGGATCATGCGGATTGGTGTATGGTCCGAGATCCCTCGAGGTAGGAACTCTATGGAGCTGATTTTAGAGAATAGTGAGGGGGACCCGAATATATAGTCTATTCAGCTGAGTGCGTGGTTGTGGGCTGCGTGGCAAGTGAATTCCTGCAGTTGTGGGTAAAATACACGCCATAGGTCCAGCCAAACTGTCACCGAAATGATAGAAGCTAGGCGGGTCCTGCTTGTGTCTCCCTCCCTCCGAGCACCACCTCCGAATCTATCCATAAGGGGGTCCATTACCAAATTCATATCTCCCATACAGATAATTGTTGCGTCTGGTGAAGATGCTGCAAATTGGATGCCATCTGCTAGGATAGCTGTTGTTGCTGGTGGTGGGTTGTAGCAACACAAAAGGACGTACGGGTCGTTATTAATTTTGGATCTTATGAAAATGTATCTGCCTTCTGGATCTCTTTTAATTTGTTCTACTTCCCATCTTAGTGACCTTCCTATCAACAGGGACACCCCTCTGGAGTAGGATGTGTGACACGAGTGAGCGGACCACTGAACCCACGGCTTCAACAAAACTTTTGTAGTTTCAAGTGTGAGGTGGGTCTCCTGCAGGCATAGCACATGTGGTCACCAGGAGCGTATTAGAGAATTTATTGTTGATCGCTTTCTGGCTGACCCCATTCCCCTGACGTTCCAGGACACGAAAATTACCTCCGCCATAGGCAAGGACAGGTCGATCGGGTCCGGATAAATTTCCTTGTGACATTCTGCCTTTCAGGAGTTCCCCCATGACACTCAGTTACATCTTTCACATACGTCGTGCAACAGTATTTCAATACATTTTCACAGGTAACATGGAGCACTTGATGCATACAACTCTTCAACATTACTGTAATATACTACCAATTTGGAACTCAGATAACTTGTTTCCAACGAACTTTAAATGCTTCCTCTGCTGAGATAGCGTTCGTGGCCGACTAATATTTGGGGTAACCTACATAGTATAGCTTTGTCTTGGCTATACTTGTGGTATTGTTGGGTTGATGAGACAATAGTAGAAGCTGTTCTTAGCCTAGTGGGCTTTTACTAGGTGGGCCCCATTAGGAGGGGGGGGGGGTGTTGGGAGAGTGGGGAGGGGGGGACTCCTTCCTCCCCGGGTACTCCCGTTTCGGTGTTTCTCTGTATAGATATTAAGTTGTATTTTCCCCCAGGGAAGGGGGTGGGGGTGGAGAGGAGATGGGAAAAGGAAAGGATGAGGGGGAGGGAGTTATTAGCACTGTTATTAGTACTGGGGGAGAGGGTGGTCTATCATCATTTTCAGGAGGGGGTAGGCCGAGTAATTGTAGTGTATAATAGAGAGCTCAGTCCTGTGTCTCGGTCTCGTATATGGGCAAAGTATAGCTAAGGTACAGTTTCTAGTGTGCATTGGGGTAGCTTTTGTTGCATATTTGCGTGTTTACACTAGAGTCCCGGTAACCGGGGGGGGGGGGGGGGGAGAAAGATAGCTATACATATACATTACAGTCCTTCTGGTGGACGTCGGGTAGTCAGACACTCTTCTGCCTCGGTTGGTGTAGAGAAGAAACGGGTACGATCACCATCTATCACCCGCAGTCGCGCCGGATACACCATGGAGTACGGAAGCTGCAGGTCTCGTAGCTGCCTTTTAATACCGATGAATGAAGCCCGTTGTTTCTGGAGGTCTGCTGAGAAGTCGGGGAAAATGGATATTGTGTTGTCGTAGCGCAGGGGGCCTCCTTTTCTGGCAGCTTGTAGGATTATATCTCTATCTCGGAAGTTGAGTAGTTTTGCCAACAAAGGTCTAGGCGGTGCTCCTGGTATAGGCGGCTTCATAGGCACCCGGTGGGCTCGCTCAATCACGAATACTTGTGATAGTCCAGCATTAGGGAGAAGTTCGCGGAGCCATCTTTCCATAAATTCTTCAGGCCTCTGTCCTTCAGCTCGTTCTGGTAGACCCACTATGCACAGATTATTCCGTCTTGAACGGTAGGCACTCCAATATTTTAGAAGGGTTCTCTGCTCTTTGCATGCTGTTTTGCTTTTGGCTTTTTCATTGGCTTTCCTTTGGTGCACTTTGATTGAGTGGAATTGTTTTCATGCACAGGGGCTTTGTTTCAGGAAAATATTGACCTATATGAGTACAAGGTTGAGTTCTTACTTGATTGCTCTAAGATGAACATGGCGTAGCTCTGTTAGGGTCCTGGTGTTCAAGTAATCCCTGTATGCTCTCACTGTTGAGGCATGTCCTTTCTCTTTAGGTACCAGTAAGGCTGCCTGCACACGGGCGGAAATCCCGCGGCGGGATTATCCGTGGGATTTCCGCCACTGAAAGCCTGCATAGGAGTGCATTACAGTACGCACTCCTATGCAGACGGCCGCGGTTTGGCCGCGTGAAATGTCGCGCGGCAAACAAACCGCGGCATGTCCTAATTCTGTGCGGGGCTCGCAGAGCCTCGCACAGATACGTCACTCACCCGGCCGCCGGCTCCGGTCTGCGCATGCGCCGGCTGCCCAGCAGCTGGCACAAGAAAATGGGCCGGGGCCGCCAGGCACGGGTGAGTATGCGCTGCTCCCTGCAGGCGCTGGGGTCGGGTCCCACGGCGAGAATTCTCGCCGCCGGATCCGACCCGCCCATCTGCAGGCGGCCTAAAGCATTGTTTTTAGACAATGTTTTTGAAGGAAGGTTGTTTCACAAGTGACATGTCATTTCTTGATGCAGAAATGCCTCTGAATTCTGCATGTAGATTTTGACCCTTGACATGGCTAAATCTGCAGGTGGATCCACAGCAAAAAACACAGAATGCCACAGATTTTGCTATGGTTTTTAGAGACAGGATTCACACGGAAGATTGTGCAGCGAACTCCACAATGTGAACATACTCTAACTGATACACTGACAGATCAGACACAAGTGAGAGTGAGATTCTAATGTAAATAGTGGGTTCTTCTCTTCTAATCTGTCATTGGTCAGTCAGGATTGACTAATCACAGCAATCACTGTGTCAGGATGTTCTGATTGGTACTCCAGCAGCTTATAGTCACTGTCTGCTAAAGAGGTTAGCAGCCATCACTACAATATCTTTGCGATTAGCGATGCAGAGACATTTTAAATATGGCACGTAACCGCATGCACGATTGTGCTATATGCTTACTCACCAGGCTGAACATGTACACCCTGGTGTACATAATTGTTATTTCTGCAACCATATTGATGCGTACAATAAAATGAACATATGATTTAGAATGCATTTATAAAATAATAGAAGATTATATACTTTTCAATTCAATTCCCCACTGCTCTGCTCCACCTCTCTGGTCCTTAACTTTTGAATTTATTTTTGAATACTGACAACACATTTGCTATGTGCCAATCCAGTAGAACAGACCCCGTCACTATAGAGTCCTTAAATATAAGAAGCAATGTTTTATGTATCACATTACTTCATTCCCTTTGAACCCAGAGGTGTATGCGAGCAGAACCTCGTGATTTCTTTATTAATCTTTTTAAGGTGGTTCTGCGCTGGGTTAGACTGCTAACATTTAGTGAAGAGTTAACTTTTGTTGCTCTGCATTTCACCTGACATTTCACTTTCCTTAGTGAATACACTAAAAAAAAAAACGAATTAATTTGCTTTCTCCTTATCACTTTCTAGTTGTATAATTCTTCCCTCATTATTTTTTAAAGAGCCAATACTTTCTGGTTTAATATTTTTACTATTTATACACTTGAAAAGCAGTTTAAGGTTGCTTTTACTCTTTTTGACAATGAGTCTCTCTGTTTCCACCCTTTCTGCTTTTATTGGCTTTATACGTGATTTTTTGACTTTTAATTTTCAGTGCTTCCTCACTGTCTTCTTGTTTAATAGTTTAAATGCTTTTTTTGTTTGTTTTTAATTCCCTCTTTTCATCTTTACTTTTCCACATTTGTTCTCCTATTCCTAGCCCTTTTATTCCTGTAAGGTTGTAAGACAAGCAGACAAATTCAGTTACACTGATGCCATCCAACATGAAATTCTGATGGGAGATACAGTTCCAATTTTAGAAAAGTATCAACAAATTCTGTGAAACATGTATCAAGGAGAAAAATTTGTTGAGCCAAATGCTGAACACGACAGTGATTAGAGAAAGTCAAAGCCCATGAGCCACATTGGGTAGTGCTAGTAAACAAAAAAGACACATTAATCTGATTCTGTGTAGATTATTGGAAGCTGAACACTTGCACTGTTTGTGATTACTAGTAGAGATGAGCGAACGTACTCGGATAAGCACTACTCGTCCGAGTAATGTGCTTTATCCGAGTATCTCTCCGCTCGTCCTGAAAGATTCGGGGCGCTCCGCTGCTGACAGGTGAGTCGCAGCGGGGAGCGGGGCAGAGCGGGCGGGAGAGAAGGAGAGAAAGATCTCCCCTCCGTTCCTCCCCACTCTCCCCTGCAGCTCCCCGCTCCGCAGCGCGTCCCGAATCTTTAAGGACGAGCAGAGAGGTACTCGGATAAAGCACATTACTCGGACGAGTAGTGCTTTACCGAGTACGTTCGCTCATCTCTAATTACTAGCCATTTCTTTACATTGAGGAGTCCCTCCCTGCACTAGGAATGCCACAGTATTTCTCCAGCTTTGAGCTTGCCAATGAGTATTGGCAAGTGCCTGTCACAGAACAGGATGAACTGAAGACAATATCCATCCAACCAATGGGACTGCAGGAGTTTGATCATATGCCCTTCAATATTTGTAGAGCAATCTGAAATGTCTCGGGCAAGTTTTGGAGAAAATCATTTTGCATAGACTGAAAATGAAACCAAGGAAATGCCATTTGTTCCAGTGCAAAATTGAGTATTTGGGCCACATTGTTTCCCATGATGGGTTTGAACCCTCCAAAGGCCTGACGAACCACCTCATACCATAGGGGCTTTTCAAACATTGAAAGAAGCATTGGCAACTGTTCTCATCGTTGCATATACTGAGCTTGATCAGCTGTTTCTTCTTTATATTGATGGCAACTTGCACAGTCTAGACTCTATCTTGGCTCAAATTCAGGATGGTGTGAAAATGTCACTAGCTTATGCCAGTCGATCTTTTAGGGACTTTGAAAGTAATCGCAGCGACTACAGTTCCTCTAAATTAGAGCTTGTGGCATTAATTTGCGTACCTTACAGAGCTGAAGTCTATATCAAGATAGAAAATCCATTGGCTCATTTAGATACTGCTAAGCTAGGAGCGTTAGAACAGTATTGGGTAGCCCGACTTGCCAAGTACAACTACACTATATATTATAGAGGGAAAACTGAAAATACCTGATGCCTTGTACCATGCAACCCTTGAAATACTAGTAGGTAATGCAGATGACATGTTGAAGGTAAAGGAAACCCCTGATTTAAAAAAAAAAAAAAATGCCCTTCATTCTTAGTGTTGGTACAGATGAGTAAAATGGTAACCCTGCCTACTACACTTCCTAATAAAACAAATAAAGACTGGGGCTAAATTTAAGCAGATAACTCAGGACTGTTGCAAATGAAATGTTGGGTAAAATCAGCAGAAAAAAAAGAGCAAAGACCAAAAAAACTCAAGAGGTACCTGTCATTATTAAACCAGTAGGATTGGCTCCAAGTGAAAATGACTTGCTGTACTAAGCCAACTCACAAAAACAGGTAAACATGTTTGGTGGGCATCTTGCTTCAGTCATTAGGAGAGTTAAACTAAAACAATATAGGAAGGGAAGTGAGAGGCCAGGTAAAAATATACAGCTAATTAATACATTTGAGAACCCTGCTATTAGAAGTGGAAAGAAAGAACAAAGACGAAAAATTCAGAAGAAATGTAGAGGAGCAAGAGACCCCAATCACAAACTAAAATGTTTTTACACTAATGCACAGAGCATGGGAAACATATAAGGAGAATTGGAGCTCCAAACACAGGAAGAGAAATATGAAGTCATAGGCATCAAGGAAATTTAGTGAAATGATATACATGATTGGAATACAAGGCTTGAAGGATACAAGGATACCATTTCAGTAATAGTAGCAGTCAAGACAGGCCCCGATAACAATTCCGAAGCAGCAGTATAGGGGGAGCAGACACATGCAGTTACAACTCCGTGTGGACCGACAGCATGGGTGGGTCCCAGGAAGCCACCGGCGGTACATAAATATATCCCATTGCATTGCCCATCACAGCTGAGGTAACGTCCGATTAAATGCAGGTGGTCTTCGGCCCACACTGCATGCCCCAGTCTGACCGGGGTTTTTAATACATAGACACTGGCAGGTACAAATCCTTAATGTCAAGTCCCTGTGGACCCACAGCATGGGTGGCTCCTTGGAACCCACCGGCGGTACATAAATAAATCCCATTGCAGTGCCCAGCACAGCTGAGGTAACGTGAGGTTTAATGCAGGTGGGCTTCGGCCCACACTGCATGCCCCAGTCAGACTGGGGTTCTTTATAAGTAGACACATGCAGTTACAACTCCGTGTGGACCGACAGCATGGGTGGGTCCCAGGAAGCCACCGGCGGTACATAAATATATCCCATTGCATTGCCCATCACAGCGGAGGTAACGTCCGATTAAATGCAGGTGGTCTTCAGCCCACACTGCATGCCCCAGTCTGACTGGGGTTTTTAATACATAGACACTGGCAGGTACAAATCCCTAATGTGAAGTCTCTGTGGACCCACAGCATGGGTGGCTCCCTGGAACCCATCGGCGGTACATAAACGTATCCCATTGCAGTGCCCTGCTCAGCAGAGCTAACGTCACATACAATACAGGTGTGCTTCGGCCCACAGTGCATGCCCCAGTCAGAGTGGTAAAATGTACCTTAACAGTAACCGCGTTGGTGGGAATGTGGTGGCGACTGCGGACCTAGTAGCGTGGTTTTATTTAGTTGGTTTTCGGAATGTGGCCAGGATTAAGTGGGCCATGGCGGGGGGATGGTGGGTGGGCTCTCTTGTTGTGTCAGTAAAGGTGAACTTCTTGGACTGCCACCAGACGGACCAATGCAAAGGTATTTGGCAAGAATGTTTTCATTGTTGGAGGAGGAGGGGGATGTTTTTGAGGCACTACGTGTCCTCTCCACGTGTCCGTGGTTATATGCACCTTAACAGTAACCGCGTTGGTGGGAAATGGCCTCGCCACCATCATGTCTTTGGGAAGCCTCCGTTTCCACACCCCAGTGACATAGCATTAGCAGCGGTATAAGCAGAGCCCAGAATTAGTAACATTTCAGCGGTAGCATTAGGGACAGGCCCCAGTAACATATCACTAGCAGCATTATAGGGGGAGCACAGTATTAGTTCCATTTCAGTAGTAGTAGCAGTCAAGACAGGCCCCAGTAACAATTCCGAAGCAGCAGTATAGGGGGAGCACAGTATTAGTTCCGTTTCAGTAGTAGTAGCAGTCAAGACAGGCCACAGTAACATTCCCGTTGCAGCAGTTTAGGGAGATAACAGTCTCTTTCACATTTCAGTAGTTGCAGTATAGACAAGGCCCCAGTTACATTTATGTAGCAAAAGTGTGGGCCAACCCCACACACCTTGCTGTAGCATGAGTGCAGGTGAAGCCCATAAAAATTACTAGGATTACACTGTAGGCGAGGGCCCCAAAAAATTGGTGTACCAACAGTACTAATGTACCTCAGAAAAATTGCCCATGCCCAACCAAGAGGGCAGGTGAAACCCATTAATCGCTTTGGTTAATGTGTCTTAATTTGTAACTAGGCCTGGAGGCAGCCCAGTTAAAATAAAAATTGGTTCAGGTGCAAGTTTCAACGCTTTAATGAGAATTGAAACGTATAAATCATATGACTAAGCCTTGTGGGCCTAAGAAAAATTGCCCGCTCGGCGTGATTACGTGAGGTTTCAGGAGGAGGAGGATGAATATAATACACAGATTGATGAAGCTAAAAGGTCCCCGTTTTTTATGGTGATAGAGAACGATGCTTCCATCCGCGGGTGCAGCCTACGTATTGTTTAGGTACCACTGCTGTCCGCTGGTGGAGAAGAGAAGTCTAGGGAAATCCAGGCTTTGTTCATCTTTATGAGTGTAAGCCTGTCGGCACTGTCAGTTGACAGGCGGGTACGCTTACCCATGATTATTCCCCCAGCCGCACTAAACACCCTCTCTGACAAGACACTGGCCGCAGGACAAGCAAGCACCTCCAGGGCATACAGTGCGAGTTAAGGCCACGTGTCCAGCTTCGACACCCAATAGTTGTACGGAGCAGAGGCATCACGGAGGATGGTCATGAGATCGGCTAGGTACTCCCTGACCATCCTTTTACAGTGCTCCCGCCGACTCAGCCTTGACTGGGGAGCGGTGACACAGTCTTGCTGGGGAGCCATAAAGCTGGCAAAGGCCTTGGAGAGTGTTCCCCTGCCTGCGCTGTACATGCTGCCTGATCTCTGCGCCTCCCCTGCTACCTGGCCCTCTGAACTGCGCCTTCGGCCACTAGCGCTGTCGGATGGGAATTTTACCATCAGTTTGTCCACCAGGGTCCTGTGGTATAGCATCACTCTCGAACCCCTTTCCTCTTTGGTTATGAGAGTGGAAAGGTTCTCCTTATACCGTGGGTCGAGCAGTGTGTACACCCAGTAATCCGTAGTGGCCAGAATGCATGTAACGCGAGGGTCACGAGAAAGGCATCCTAACATGAAGTCCGCCATGTGTGCCAGGGTACCTGTACGCAACACATGGCTGTCCTCACTAGGAAGATCACTTTCAGGATCCTCCTCCTCCTCAGGCCATACACGCTGAAAGGATGACAGGCAAGCAGCATGGGTACCCTCAGCAGTGGGCCAAGCTGTCTCTTCCCCCTCCTCCTCATGCTCCTCCCCCTCCTCCTCCTCAACGCGCTGAGATATAGACATGAGGGTGCTCTGACTATCCAGCGACATACTGTCTTCCCCCGCCTCCGTTTCCGAGCGCAAAGCGTCTGCCTTTATGCTTTGCAGGGAACTTCTCAAGAGGTATAGCAGAGGAATGGTGATGCTAATGATTGCAGCATCCCCGCTCACCATCTGGGTAGACTCCTCAAAGTCCAAGGACCTGGCAGATGTCTGCCAACCAGGCCCACTCTTCTGTAAAGAATTGAGGAGGCTGACTCCCACTACGCCGCCCATGTTGGAGTTGGTATTCCACTATAGCTGCTCATAGAGCCTGGCCAACATGTGAAGCGTAGAGTTCCACCGTGTGGGCACGTCGCACAGCAGTCGGTGCACTGGCAGATTAAACCAATGTTGCAGGGTCCGCAGGGTGGCAGCGTCCGTCTTGGACTTGCGGAAATGTGCGCTGAGCCGGCGCACCTTTCTGAGCAGGTCCGACAAGCGTGGGTAGCTTTTCAGAAACTGCTGAACCACCAAATTAAAGACGTGGGCCAGGCATGGCACGTGCGTGAGGCTGCCGAGCTGCAGAGCCGCCACCAGGTTACGGCCATTGTCACACACGACCATGCCCGGATGGAGGCTCAGCGGCCAAAGCCAGCGGTCGGTCTGCTCTGTCAGATCCTGCAGCAGTTCGTGGGCCGTGTGCCTCTTCTCTCCTAAGCTGAGTAGTTTCAGCACGGCCTGCTGACGCTTGCCCACCGCTGTGCTGCAACGCCATGCGACACCGACTGCTGGCGACGTGCTGCTGCTGACACATCTTGATTGCGAGACAGAGGTTGCGTAGGAGGAGGAGGAGGGTGGTTTAGTGGAGGAAGCATACACCGCCGCAGATACCACCACCGAGCTGGGGCCCGCAATTCTGGGGGTGGGTAGGACGTGAGCGGTCCCAGGCTCTGACTTGGTCCCAGCCTCCACTAAATTCACCCAATGTGCCGTCAGGGAGATATAGTGGCCCGGCCCACCTGTGCTTGTCCACGTGTCCATTGTTAAGTGGACCTTGGAGGTAACCGCGTTGGTGAGGGCGCGTACAATGTTGCGGGAGACGTGGTCATGCAGGGCTGGGACGGCACATCGGGAAAAGTAGTGGCGACTGGGAACTGAGTAGCGCGGGGCCGCCGCCGCCATCATGTTTTTGAAAGCCTCCGTTTACACAAGCCTATACGGCAGCATCTCCAGGCTGATCAATTTGGCTATGTGCACGTTTAACTCTTGAGCGTGCGGGTGCGTGGCGGCGTACTTGCGCTTGCGCTCAAACAGTTGCGCTATCGACGGCTGGACGCTGCGCTGAGAGACATTGCCGGATGGGGCAGAGGACAGCGGAGGTGAGCGTGTGGGTGCAGGCCGGGAAACGGTCGTGTCTGTGTCCTGAGAGGGGGGTTGGATCTCAGTGGCAGGTTGGGGCACAGGGGGAGAGTCAGTGGTGCAAACCGGAGGCGGTGAACGGCCTTCGTCCCACCTTGTGGGGTGCTTGGCCATCATATGTCTGCGCATGCTGGTGGTGGTGAGGCTGGTGGTAGTGGCTCCCCGGCTGATCTTGGCGCGACAAAGGTTGCACACCACTGTTCGTCGGTCGTCTGCACTCTCAGTGAAAAACTGCCCGACCTTTCAGCACCTCAGCCTCTGCAGGGTGGCATGGCGTGAGGGGGCGCTTTGGGAAACAGTTGGTGGATTATTCAGTCTGGCCCTGCCTCTACCCCTGGCCACCGCACTGCCTCTTCCAACCTGCCCTGCTGCTGCACTTGGCTCCCCCTCTGAAGACCTGTCCTCAGTAGGCTTAGCAAACCAGGTGGGGTCAGTCACATCATCGTCCAGCTGCTCTTCCTCCAAATCCTCTATGCGCTCCTCCCTCGGACTTACTGCCCTTAGTACTACCTCACTGATAGACAACTGTGTCTCATCGTCATCGTCCTCCTCACCCACTGAAAGCTCTTGAGACAGTTGCCGGAAGTCCCCAGCCTCATCCCCTGGACCCTGGGAACTTTCCAAAGGTTGGGCATCGGTCACGATAAACTCCTCTGGTGGGAGAGGAACCACTGCTGCCCATTCTGGGCAGGGGCCCGAGAACAGTTCCTGGGAGTCTGCCTGCTCCTCAGAATGTGTCATTTTCATGGAGTGAGGAGGCTGGGAGGAAGGAGGAGCAGCAGCCAGAGGATTCAGAGTTGCAGCTGTGGACGGCGTAGAAGACTGGGTGGTCGATAGATTGCTGGATGCACTTTCTGCCATCCACGACAGGACCTGCTCACACTGCTCAGTTTCTAATAAAGGTCTACCGCGTGGACCCATTAATTGTGAGATGGATCTGGGGACCCCTGAAACTTGCCTCTCTCCTAATCCCGCAGCAGTCGGCTGCGATACACCTGGATCAGGAGCTCGGCCTGTGCCCACACCCTGACTTGGGCCTCCGCGTCCTCGCCCGCGTCCACGTCCTCTAGGCCTACCCATACCCCTCAGCATAGTGTATTACGAGTAGAGCAGAAACAGAACGCTGTAATTAAATGTGCCGCTTATTGGCCTGTGGTTGGAGGCTGACTTCGCTTACGGAACGCACAGCAGAGCCAGGAAACAATTTTGCGCACACCTGTAGTGACACGTAGGTGCGTATGACTGAGCTCGTGGAATTCACAGCGCAGAAGCAGTCAAGTGGCCAAAGGGCAGTGGTAGGCCTTAAGTATTTTGCTTCAATTTGTTTAAATGGTGAGCTGAAACACCAGACAGATACTGTATGCAGCGTATATTATGTATACTGTTTCCCTCTGGTGCTATGACGGCGGTGATGTAACAGGCACAGCAGAGCCAGGAAACTATTTTGCGTACGTCTGTAGTGAGACATAGGTGGGTAGGACTGAGCTAGTGGAATTCATAGCGCAGAAGCAGTCAAGTGGCCAAAGGGCAGTGGTAGGCCTTAAGTATTTTGCTTCAATTTTTTTAAATGGTGAGCTGAAACACCAGACAGATACTGTATGCAGCGTATATATTGTATACTGTTTCCCTCTGGCGCTATGACGGCGGTGATGTAACGGGCACAGCAGAGCCAGGAAACAATTTTGCGCACGCCTGTAGTGAGACGTAGGTGCCTAGGACTGAGCTAGTGGAATTCACAGCGCAGAAGCAGTCAAGTGGCCAAAGGGCAGTGGTAGGCCTTAAGTATTTTGCTTCAATTTTTTTAAATGGTGAGCTGAAACACCAGACAGATACTGTATGCAGCGTATATATTGTATACTGTTTCCCTCTGGCGCTATGACGGCGGTGATGTAACGGGCACAGCAGAGCCAGGAAACAATTTTGCGCACGCCTGCTGTAACGCTTTGCTGCGTATTAATTAGGACTACTACCCCCAGCAGACACGCAGTACACTGAAGACAGTCACAGGCAGCCCAAAGATAGTATTTTTCCCCATTTTTTTTTAAAAAGCCCACTGTCTATATAGACAGTATATTTCTTTCACCTTTCCCACTGTCCCTGCCTCACCAGTACTGCCCTATACTCTGTACAATGACTGCAGACTGAGGACGCAATGGTCTGCACGCCCGATATACAAAAAAAAAAAATTGTGCAACACTGCTAAAAGCAGCCTCAACAGTACTGCACACCGTCAGATGTGGCCCTAAGAAGGACCGTTGGGGTTCTTGAAGACTAAAATAACACCTAAAACTGTCCCTATAGCAGCATCAGCATCAGCAGCACTTTCCCTGATCTATGTCAGAATGCATCTGTGGCGAGCCGCGGGCGGGGCAGATTTTAATACTCGGGTGTCACCTGATCTCCTCAGCCACTCACTGCAGGGGGCTGGTATATGGCTGGTTTGTCACAGGAGGAAGTTGTAATGCCTTCCATGTCTTTCTATTGGCCAGAAAAGCGCGCAAATGTCTCAGAGATGAAAGTGAAAGTAACTAGAACATCGCGTGGTGCTCGTCTCGAACGAGTATCAAGCTCGGACGAGTACGTTCGCTCATCTCTAGTAAATATACAAGAAGAGAACAACAGAAAGGACACCATTATAGGCATTTACTAAAAGGCCACCTGGACAAGCAGAAGATATGGCTGAACTCTTTCTACATCAGATGGCCAAGCTCTCAAAAAAGCATGACATAATGATTATGGGAGATTTTAACTATCCAGACATTTGATGGAAATCTCTCTCAGGTAAAAGTAATGGATCCAAATAATAATTTTTCACTCTTGCTGACAACTTTATTTTCCAAAAGCTCGAAAAGAAAACAAGAGGATCTGCGATCTTGGATCTAATTCTTACCAACAGGGAGAAATGGTTAAGGAAGTATGGGTGGCTGGAATCCAAGTCTTCAGGCCCAGATGAATTACATCCTAGGATACAGAAGGAAGCAGCGGAGGTAATTGCTGAACTACTCACCGTAAACTGTAAAACTTCCTGGAGAACAGGAGAAATTCAAGAAGATTACAGAAGGGCAAATGTTGTCCCTATCAACAAAAAAAGGAAGAAGGTAGACCCAGCAAACTACAGGCCTGTGAGCCTGACTTCTATGCTGGGAAAGATCTCTGAACATATTATTAAACAGCATGTATACAAGTACTTGGATGAGAATGGAGTAGTTAATTAGAGCCAGCATGGGTTTGTAACAAAAAAGTCATGCCAGACTAAGCTAATTTCCTTCTATGACAGAATCACCGACTAGGTTGATGAGGGAAATGTGATAGATTTAGTATATCTTGACTTTGATGAAGCATTTGACAAAGTGTCTCATTCCATTCTTCTTGAAAAAAATGACCAAATATGGGATTGTTAGGTGAATTCACAACTGACTGAGTAATCATACTCAGAGTATTCGGAAATTACTGCACATCAAGGTGGAAAAATGTGTCATGTGGGGTACCACAAGGCTCAGTCCTGGGCTCAGTGTTGTTCAACATTTTTATAAATGACTTAGATGAGGGAAGAGATCAGAAACTGAACATGCATCAACAGTTCGATGCAGCGGCGAAAAATACACAAACATTCTGGGATGCATAAAGAGAAGCATAGTGTTTAGATCACATGAGATAATTATCCCCCTCTGCTCTAGGAAAGAGAAAGAGAGTATTCAAAAAGATCTAGATGGGCTGATGAATGAGTGAGGGTGATCAATGAGTGGAACAGGTTACCACAGGAGGCAGCGAGTGTTCCTTCAATGGAAGTGTTCAAACAAAGACTGGACAAATATCTGTTTGGGATGACTTTGTGAATCCTGCACTGAGCAGGGGGTTGGACCCGATGACCCGGGAGGTCCCTTCCAACTCTTCCATTCTATGATTTTATGATTCTGCTCTTCCTTAGTCAGACCTCATCTGAATAAAGAGCAAGTTCAGAGATGAGTTACCAGGATGGTGAGCGATCAGCAAACCATGTCCTATGAGCAACAATTAAAGGATCTGGGAATGTTTAGATCGCAAAAAAGAAGACTGAGAGGAGACTTACTAGTTGTCTACAAATATCTCAAGAGCTGTCACAGTGCAGAGGGATCAGTCCTATTCTCATCTTCACAAGGAAAGACTAGAAGCAATGGGATGAAACTGAAGGGAGGATGCACAGATTAGATAATAGACAGTGAGGGAGGATCAATGAGTGGAAAAGGTTGCCACCGGAGGTGGTGAGTTCTCCTTCACTGAAAGTCCTCAGAGGCTGGACAGACATCTGTCTGCAATGATTTAATGATTCTGCATTGAGCAGGGGTTTGGACCAGATGACCCTGGCAATCTTGTGAAGGCATTCCTTTGACACCATTTTGCGTGTGAGCCTGATCATTATCCTATTATTACCATTATTCGCAATGGGGACAATGTGCTGCTGCACAAAAAATGCAGGATTGAGGTACTCACCAAAACAACAATTTCTTCTGCGGGCTTGATTTTTGTTGACAAAGAGTCAACACAATTGACTTGCTTTCATCGTTTACTTCGTTGTTACTGTCTTTTGCCACTAGAGTGCACCAAAGACTGCCATATGGATGGATAAGACAACTTTATGATTATTCTATTACTTTTAGTGTTACCCTTTATTAGATAGATTTTAGTTGTTTTTTCATTTGAAATTAAATCACTCAAATGTTCTCTCTTAGCTTTACAGTGCCGTTGGGATCTATCCTCTGGGAAGTTAGAAATGTAACTTTGCAGGCAATGCTTCCACTTGGGAATTCAGTGCAATTAAATTAAAAATAGAAAATAAAATAGACTAAAGGAGGAGTAAATATGAGTAGCAACACTGAGATACATTGTCAATATGGAAAGGCGTTTGCCACTCACTGAGCAGGCACTCGCTGGGGTAAATGCAGGGGAGGATGGTAGTTTGGGAGAGCAGGATGAGCAGGCAACTATCTGGGTGTCAGAAGGGGTAGGGGGAAGAAAAATTAGGGATGCTAGCCCTGAACTGGCACATCCCAACAAGTCTGTAAATTTGTCAGATGAGGGGGATGCCATTACAAGCCCAGCACTGCTGCACCATGAGATGCCCTCTGAATGCCAGACAGATGACTGCTCCAGTAAGAAGGGGAAGGGGAGCAATGGGCAGGCTAGACAGGTCCGAGTGGTGTGAGACTCAATTATAAGGGGGACAGATAGGGCAATCTGCCACAAATACCGGGATCGTCGTTCAGTGTGTTGTCTTCCTGGCACTTGAGTTCAGCACATCATGTATCGGGTTGACAGATTACTGGGAGGGGCTGGTGAAGATCCAGAAGTCACGGTACACATTGACAACAATGACAAAGTTAAAGGTCAATAGATGACCCTCAAAAAACAATTTTGGGGACCTAGGATCTAAGCTCAGGGCTAAGGATCAAGGACCTCCAAGGTATTTTTCTCAGAAATACTACCTGTACAACGAGCCATACTAGAGCTACGCCAGAAAAGAAGCGGGAGATTAACATAGTATGTTAGGCTGAATGAAGACAATGTCCATCTAGTTCAGCCTGTTTCAACCTTACCCTTGTTGATCCAGAGGAAGGTAAAAAACCCTAATGAGGCAGAAGCCAATTAGCCCATTTGCGGGGAAAATTACTTCCTGAATCCATAATGGCGGTCCAAATAATCCCTCAATCAACCTTTTATAGTTCCTACCTGATTGTAAGATCCAGATCAACAATCCGCTGGTCACCTAATGTCCATATCCTGTAACTAGATAGACATCTAGTCCCCTCTTAAACTCCTCTATGGATTTTGCCATCACCACATCCTCAGGCAGAGAGTTCCACAGTCTCACTGCTCTTACAGTAAAGAACTCCCTTCTGTGATGGTGATGAAACCTGCTTTCCTCTAGACGTAGCGGATGCCTTCTTGTTACCGTCACAGTCCGGGGTATAAACAGATCATGGGAGAGATCCTTGTATTGTCCCCTAATGTATTTATACATAGTTATTTGGTCGCCCGTTAGCTGTCTTCTTTCCAGGGTAAATAATCCCAACTTTGATGCCTCTCTGGGTATTCTAGTCTTCTCATTCCGTTTATTAATTTAGTTGCCCTTCTTTGAATCCCCTCAAGCGCTGGAACATTTTTCCTGACCACCGGTGTCCAGAACTGTGCACAATATTCCATGTGAGGCCTGACAAGTGCCTTATATAGTGGGAGGATAATGTTCTCGTCCTTCACCCCTATACCACTTTTATTGCACCATAAGACCTTATTTGCTTTTGCAGCAGCTGACTGGCATTGATTGCTCCAGTTAAATCTACAGTCCACTAGTACCGCCAGGTCTTTTACCATCTCACTTTTCCCTAGCAGTACCCCATTTAGTGCATTTTGGCGACATCCGTTTCTCCTGCCCATGTGCATAACCTTACATTTATCAACATTGAACTTCATTTACCATTTTTCTGCCCAAGCCCCCGGCTTATCTAGGTCCTTTTGTAGTGGTACGTTGTCCTCCTTTGAAATAATTATATTGTATAATTTTGTGTCATCTGCAAATATTGATATTTTACTGTGCAGCTTCTCTATCAGGTCATCTATATATATAAAATTGAATGTATGCGTGTGTGTCTGTCTGCGTGCGTGTCTGTCTGTCTGTCTGTCTTTGTCCTTTCTGCGCTACTACACCATCCGATCGCCATGAAACTTTGGGAAGTTGTTGAGTACACTCCTGGGAAGATTATAGGCATAGTACATTTATGCTACGATAAATGGCGCGCGTGCGTTGTCGACAGTTACGACCCCCCCCCACGTAGATCGCTCGATTTCCATCATTGTCACTAATTCTCTCACTTCCCGATGTTGTAGAAACATGAAATTTGGCACGAGCATTGATTATGTCATAAATAGGAAAAGGTAATGGGTCCCAACTCGATTATTCAATTCTAAGCGCCAAAGAATTAGCGTCCAAATTTTACGTACGGAATCTAATTTTTTTCGCTTCTCAATCTCATAGAAACTTGAAATTTGGCACGAACATTGATTATGTCATAAATAGGAAAAGCTAATGGGTCCCAACTCGATTATTCAATTCTATGCGCAAAAGAATTAGCGTCCAAATTTTACGTACGGAATGTAATTTTCTCACATAGAAACTTGAAATTTGGCACGGGCATTGAATATGTCATAAATAGGAAACGCTAATGGGTCCCAACTCGATTATTCAATTCTAAGCACCAAAGAATTAGCGTCCAAATTTTACGTACGGAATCTAATTTTCTCGCTTCCCAATGTCATAGAAACTTGAAATTTGGCACAAGCATTGATTATGTCATAAATAGGAAAAGTTAATGGGTCCCAACTCGATTATTCAATTGTAAGCGCCAAAGAATTAGCGTCCGAATTTTAAGTACGGAATCTAATTTTCTTGCTTCCCAATGTCATAGAAACTTGAAATTTGGCACGAGCATTGATTATGTCATAAATAGGAAAAGGTAATGGGTCCCAACTCGATTATTCAATTCTAAGCGCCAAAGAATTAGCGTCCAAATTTTACGTACGGAATCTAATTTTCTCGCTTCCCAATGTTATAGAAAATTGAAATTTGGCACGAACATTGATTATGTCATAAATAGGAAAAGTTAATGGGTCCCAACTCGATTATTCAATTCTAAGCACAAAACAATTAGCGTCCAAATTTTACGTACGGAATCTAATTCTCTCACTTCCTGATATATATAAATGAATGTATGTCTGTCTGTCTGTCCTTTATGCATTACTACACTATTCATCCAATTGCCATGAGACTTTGGGAAGTTGTTGAGTACACTCCTGGGAAGATTACTGGCATAGTACAACTATCCTACGATAGGTGGCGCGCGTGTGAGCATCGTCGACAGTTATGCCCCCCAGACAAAGATCGTTTGATTTCCATCTCAAGCACGAAAGCAAAAGGCATTATGAGCAACAGGATGAGTGTTCAACTACAAAATGATGCATCCGCCGAACGTTTCGCAAGACAATTGCTGGATATTGAGAATGCTGAGGTAAAATGCAAGCTGCACTGGGATTGGTTGCTATTTCTTATACTGCTGAGGTAACATGAAAGCTGTGCTGTGATTGGTGGCTACTTCTTATACTACTGAGGTTGCATGAAAGCTGTGCTGCGATTCGTTGTTATATATTATACCACTGAGGTAACATGAAAGCTGCGCTGTGATTGGTTGCTATATATAATACCACAGAGGTAACATGAAAGCTGCGCTGTGATTGGTTGCTATTTTTTATATTGCTGAGGCAGAATAAAAGTTGTGCTGTGATTGGTTGTTATTTCTCTTACTGCTGAGGTAACATGAAAGCTGCGCTGTGAATGGTTGTTATATTTTATACTGCTAAGGTAACATGAAAGCGGCGCTGTGATTGGTTGTTATATATTATACCACTGAGGTAACATGAAAGCTGCGCTGTGATTGGTTGTTATCTAGATATATAAGCAACGAATGAATGTATGTCTGTCTGTCTTCGCAGCAACGCGCGACGGGTAAGCTAGTCTATATATATAAAATTGAATATCTGTCTGTCTGTGAGTGTGTCTGTCTGTTTGTCCTTTATGCGCTACTACACCATTCATCTGATCGCCATGAAACTTTGGGAAGTTGTTGAGTACACTCCTGGGAAGATTATAGGCATAGTACATTTATGCTATTATAAATGGTGCGCGTGCGAGCATCGTTGACAGTTACGCACCCCCCACATAGATCGTTTGATTTCCATCATTGCCACTAATTCTCTCACTTCCCGATGTCGTAGAAACATGAAATTTGGCACAGGCATTGATTATGTCATAAATAGGAAAGGGTAATAGGTCCCAACTCGATTACTCAATTCTAAGCGCAAAAGAATTAGCGTCCAAATTATACGTACGGAATCTAATTCTCTCACTTCCCAATGTAATAGAAACTTGAAATTCGGCACGAGCATTGATTATGTCATGAATAGGAAAAGTTAATGGGTCCCAACTCGATTATTCAATTCTAAGCGCCAAAGAATTAGCGTCCAAATTTTACGTACGGAATCTAATTCTCTCACTTTCCAATGTCGTAGAAACATGAAATTTGGCATGAGCATTGATTATGTCATAAATAAAAAACGGTAATCGGTTCCAACTCGATTATTCAATTCTAAGCACCAAAGAATTAGCGTCCGAATTTTACGTACAGAATCTAATTTTCTCACTTCCCAATGTCATAGAAACTTGAAATTTGGCACGAGCATTGATTATGTCATAAATAGGAAAAGTTAATGGGTCCCAACTCGATTATTCAATTCTAAGCGCAAAAGAATTAGCGTCCAAATTGTACGTACGGAATCTAATTCTCTCACTTCCTGATGTCATCTCTATATATAAAAAGGAATGTATCTCTGTCTGTCCTTTTTGCGCTACTACACCATTCATCTAATCACCATGAAACTATGGGAAGTTGTTGAGTACACTCCTGGGAAGATTACTGGTATAGTACATCTATCCTACGATAGGTGGCGCACGTCAACAGTTATGCCCCCCAGACAAAGATCGTTTGATTTCCCTCTCAAGCACAAAAGAAAAAGGTATTAGGAGCAACGGGATGCGTGTTAAACTACAAAATGATGCATCCGCCGAACGTTTTGCAAGACAATTGCTGGATATTGAGAATGCTGAGGTAAAATGAAAGCTGTGCTGTGATTGATTGCAATTTCTTATACTGCTGAGGTAAAATGAAAGCTGTGCTGTGATTGGTTGCTATTAGAGATGAGCGAGCACCAAAATGCTCGGGTGCTCGTTACTCGGGACGAAATTATCGCGATGCTCGAGGGTTCGTTTCGAGTAACGAACCCCATTGAAGTCAATGGGCGACTCGAGCATTTTTGTATATCGCCGATGCTCGCTAAGGTTTCCATTTGTGAAAATCGGGCCATTCCAGAAAGTGATGGGAACGACACAGCAACGGATAGGGCAGGCGAGGGGCTACATGTTGGGCTGCATCTCAAGTTCCCAGGTCCCACTATTAAGCCACAATAGCGGCAAGAGTGGGCCCCCCCCACAACAACTTTTACTTCTGAAAAGCCCTCATTAGCAATGCAAACCTTAGCTAAGCACCACACTACCTCCAACAAAGCACAATCACTGCCTGCATGACACTCCGCTGCCACTTCTCCTGGGTTACATGCTGCCCAACCCCCCCCCCCCGCACGACGCAGTGTCCACAGCGCACACCAAAGTGTCCCTGCGCAGCCTTCAGCTGCCCTCATGCCACGCCACACTCATGTCTATTTATAAGTGCGTCTGCCATGAGGAGGAACCGCAGGCACACGCTGCAGAGGGTTGGCACGGCTAGGCAGCGACCCTCTTTAAAAGGGGCGGGGCGAAAGCCCACAATGCTTTACAGAAGCAATGAGAAATATAATCCTGTACCACCGCCATCAGGAGCTGCACACGTGGGCATAGCAATGGGGAACCTATGTGCCACACACTATTCATTCTGTCAAGGTGTCTGCATGCCCCAGTCAGACCGCGTTTTTTTTATAAATAGTCACAGGCAGGTACAACTCCGCAATGGGAATTCCGTGTGCACCCACAGCATGGGTGGCTCCCTGGAACCCACCGGCTGTACATTAATGTATCCCATTGCAGTGCCCATCACAGCTGAGGTAACGTCCGATTAAATGCAGGTGGGCTTCGGCCCACACTGCATGCACCAGTCAGACTGGGGTTCTTTAGAAGTGGACACATGTAGTTACAACTCCGTGTGGACCCACGGCATGGGTGGCTCCCTGAACCCACCGGCGGTACATAAATATATCCCATTGCAGTGCCCAACACAGCTGATGTAATGTCAGCTGTAGAGATGAGCGAACGTACTCGTCCGAGCTTGATACTCGTTCGAGTATTAGCGTGTTCGAGATGCTCGTTACTCGTGACGAGTACCACGCGATGTTCGAGTTACTTTCACTTTCATCTCTGAGACGTTAGCGCGCTTTTCTGGCCAATAGAAAGACAGGGAAGGCATTACAACTTCCCCCTGCGACGTTCAAGCCCTATACCACCCCCCTGCAGTGAGTGGCTGGCGAGATCAGGTGTCACCCGAGTATAAAAATCGGCCCCTCCCGCGGCTCGCCACAGATGCGTTCTGACATACTTTAGGGAAAGTGCTGTCTTGGTGGAGCTGCTATAGGGAGAGCGTTAGGAGTATTTTAGGCTTCAAGAACCCCAACGGTCCTTCTTAGGGCCACATCTAACCGTGTGCAGTACTGTGGAGGCTGCTTTTTGCAGTGTTGCACATTTTTTTTTTTTGTATATCGGCCGTGCAGAGCATTGCGCCCTGCAGTAATACTCCAGGGCCAGAAGTGGTGGTTAGGCAGGGACAGAAGACATATATTGTGAGGCAGGGACAGAAGACATATTTATTGAATATTGGCAGTGGGTCTTTGCAAAAACATTTGGGGAAAAAAAATCTATTTGGGCTGCCTGTGACTGTCCTCAGTGTTCTGGGTCTGTGCTGGGTGTAGTAGTCCTCCTAATTAATACGCAGCCAGCTAAGTGTTACAGCAGGCTTGCACAAAATTATTTCCTGGCTCTGTGTTGGCTGTTAAATCACCGCTGTATTCCAGTCCACAGTGCAACACTCTGCAGTTATTTGACATACTCCAGGGCCAGTAGCGGTGACGCAGAGAGAGAAGAGATTTATTTATTGAATATAGGCAGTGGGCCTTTGCAAAAACATTTGGGGAAAAAAATCTATTTGGGCTGCCTGTGACTGTCCTCAGTGTTCTGGGTCTCTGCTGGGTGTAGTAGTCCTCCTAATTCATACGCAGCCAGCTAAGTGTTACAGCAGGCTTGCACAAAATTATTTCCTGGCGTTCCGTAAGCGAAGTCAGCCTCCAACCACAGGCCAATAAGCGGCACATTTAATTACAGCGTTCTGTTTCTGCACTACTGGTAATACACCATGCTGAGGGGTAGGGGTAGGCCTATAGGACGTGGACGCGGGCGAGGACGCGGAGGCCCAAGTCAGCGTGTGGGCACAGGCCGAGCCAGTGCGGTGGCCAGGGGTAGAGGCAGGGCCAGACCGAATAATCCACCAAATGTTTCCCAAAGCGCCCCCTCGCGCCATACCACCCTGCAGAGGTCAAGGTGCTCAACGGTGTGGCAGTTTTTCACAGAGACGCCTGACGACCGACGAACAGTGGTGTGCAACCTTTTTTCACGCCAAGATCAGCTGGGGAGCCACCACCACCAGCATGCGCAGGCATATGATGGCCAAGCACCCCACAAGGTGGGACGAAGGCCGTTCACCGCCTCCGGTTTGCACCACTGCCTCTCCCCCTGTGCCCCAACCTGCCACTGAGATCCAACCCCCCTCTGAGGACACAGGCACTACCGTCTCCTGGCCTGCACCCACACCCTCACCTCCGCTGTCCTCGACCCCATCCAGCAATGTCTCTCAGCGCAGCGTCCAGACGTAGCTAGCGCGACTGTTTGAGCGCGAGCGCAAGTACGCCGCCACGCACCCGCACGCTCAAGCGTTAAACATGCACATTGCCAAATTGATCAGCCTGGAGATGCTGCCATATAGGCTTGTGGAAACGGAGGCTTTCAAAAGCATGATGGCGGCGGCGGCCCCACGCTACTCGGTTCCCAGTCGCCACTACTTTTCCCGATGTGCCGTCCCAGCCCTGCACGGCCACGTCTCCCGCAACATTGTACGCGACCTCACCAACGCGGTTACTGCCAAGGTCCACTTAACAACGGACACGTGGACAAGCACAGGCGGGCAGGGCCACTATATCTCCCTGACGGCACATTGGGTGAATTTAGTGGAGGCTGGGACAGAGTCAGAGCCTGGGACTGCTCACGTCCTACCCACCCCCAGAATTGCGGGCCACAGCTCGCTGGTGGTGTCTGCGGCGGTGTATGCTTCCTCCACTAAACCACCCTCCTCCTCCTCCGCCTCCAACGCAACCTCTGTCTCGCAATCAAGATGTGTCAGCAGCAGCAGCCCGTCGGCAGCAGTCGGTGTCGCGCGTCGTGGCAGCACAGCGGTGGGCAAGCGTCAGCAGGCCGTGCTGAAACTACTCAGCTTAGGAGATAGGAGGCACACGGCTGCAAGGTCTGACAGAGCAGACCGACCGCTGGCTTGCGCCGCTGAGCCTCCAACCGGGCATGGTCGTGTGTGACAACGGCCGTAACCTGGTGGCGGCTCTGCAGCTCGGCAGCCTCACGCACGTGCCATGCCTGGCCCACGTCTTTAATTTGGTGGTTCAGCGCTTTCTGAAAAGCTACCCACGCTTGTCAGACCTGCTCGGAAAGGTGCGCCGGCTCTGCGCACATTTCCGCAAGTCCAACACGGACGCTGCCACCCTGCGCACCCTGCAACATCGGTTTAATCTGCCAGTGCACCGACTGCTGTGCGACGTGCCCACACAGTGGAACTCTACGCTCCACATGTTGGCCAGGCTCTATGAGCAGTGTAGAGCTATAGTGGAATACCAACTCCAACATGGGCGGCGCAGTGGGAGTCAGCCTCCTCAATTCTTTACAGAAGAGTGGGCCTGGTTGGCAGCCATCTGCCAGGTCCTTGGAAACTTTGAGGAGTCTACCCAGATGGTGAGCGGGGATGCTGCAATCATTAGCGTCACCATTCCTCTGCTATGCCTCTTGAGAAGTTCCCTGCAAAGCATAAAGGCAGACGTTTTGCACTCGGAAACAGAGCCGGGGGAAGACAGTATGTCGCTGGATAGTCAGAGCACCCTCCTGTCTATATCTCAGCGCGGTGAGGAGGAGGAGGAGGAGGAAGATGAGGAGGAGGGGGAAGACACAGCTTGGCCCACTGGTGAGGGTACACATGCTGCTGGCCTGTCATCCTTTCAGCGTGTATGGCCTGAGGAGGAGGAGGAGGAGGAGGATCCTGAAAGTGATCTTCCTAGTGAGGACAGCCATGTGTTGCGTACAGGTACCCTGGCACAGATGGCTGACTTCATGTTAGGATGCCTTTCTCGTGACCCTCGCGTTACACGCATTCTGGCCACTACGGATTACTGGGTGTACACACTGCTCGACCCACGGTATAAGGAGAACCTTTCCACTCTCATACCCGAAGAGGAAAGGGGTTCGAGAGTGTTGCTATACCAGAGGACCCTGGCGGACAAACTGATGGTAAAATTCCCATCCGACAGCGCTAGTGGCCGAAGGCGCAGTTCCGAGGGCCAGGTAGCAGGGGAGGCGCGGAGATCAGGCAGCATGTACAGCACAGGCAGGCCAACACTCTTTAAGGCCCTTGACAGCTTTATGGCTCCCCAGCAAGACTGTGTCACCGCTCCCCAGTCACGGCTGAGTCGGCGGGAGCACTGTAAAAGGATGGTGAGGGAGTACGTAGCCGATCGCACGACCGTCCTCAGTGACGCCTCTGCCCCCTACAACTACTAGGTGTCGAAGCTGGACACGTGGCCTGAACTCGCGCTGTATGTCCTGGAGGTGCTTGCTTGTCCTGCGGCTAGCGTCTTGTCAGAGAGGGTGTTTAGTGCGGCTGGGGGAATCATCACAGATAAGCGTACCCGCCTGTCAACCAACAGTGCCGACAGGCTAACACTCATCAAGATGAACAAAGCCTGGATTTCCCCAGACTTCTCTTCTCCACCAGCGGACAGCAGCGATACCTAAGCAATAGGTAGGCTGCACCCGCGGATGGAAGCATCGTTCTGTATCCCCATCCAAAACGGGGACATTTTCGCTTCATCAATCTGTGTATAATATTCCTCCTCCTCCTCCTGCTCCTCCTCCTGAAACCTCACATAATCACGCCGAACGGGCAATTTTTCTTAGGCCCACAAGGCTCAGTCATATAATTTTTCTAAACAATTTTTATACGTTTCAATGCTCATTAAAGCGTTGAAACTTTCACCTCCACCAATTTTTATTTTAACTGGGCTGCCTCCTGGCCTAGTTACCAATTAAGCCACATTAACCAAAGCGATTAATGGGTTTCACCTGCCCTCTTGGTTGGCCATGGCCAATTTTTCTGATGTACATTAGTACTGTTGATACAGCAATTTTTGTGGGCCCTCGCCTACAGTGTAATCAAATGAATTTTTAGCCCACCTGCATTACAGCTGACGTTACATCCGCTGTGTTGGGCAATGCAATGGGATATTTTTATGTACCGCCGGTGGGTTCCAGGGAGCCACCCATGCTGTGGGTCCACAGGAAGTTGTAAATGCATCTGTTTCCACTTCTAAAGAACCCCAGTCTGACTGGGGCATGCAGTGTGGGCCGAAGCCCACCTGCATTAAACATGACATTACTACCTCAGCTGTGTTGGGCAATGCAATGGGATATATTTATGTACCGCCGGTGGCTTCCTGGCACCCACCCATGCTGTGGGTCCACAGGGAGTTGTAAATGCATCTGTTTCCACTTCTAAAGAACCCCAGTCTGACTGGGGCATGCAGTGTGGGCCGAAGCCCACCTGCATTAAACATGACATTACTACCTCAGCTGTGTTGGGCAATGCAATGGGATATATTTATGTACCGCCGGTGGCTTCCTGGCACCCACCCATGCTGTGGGTCCACAGGGAGTTGTAAATGCATCTGTTTCCACTTCTAAAGAACCCCAGTCTGACTGGGGCATGCAGTGTGGGCCGAAGCCCACCTGCATTAAACATGACATTACTACCTCAGCTGTGATGGGCACTGCAATGGGATATTTTTATGTACCGCCGGTGGGTTCCAGGGAGCCACCCATGCTGTGGGTGCACACGGAATTCCCATTGCGGAGTTGTACCTGCCTGTGACTATTTATAAAAAACCGCGGTCTGACTGGGGCGTGCAGACACCTTGACAGAATGGTGTGTGGCACATAGGTTCCCCATTGCTATGCCCACGTGTGCAGCTCCAGATGGAGGTGGCACAGGATTGGATTTCTCATTGCTTCTGTACAGCATTGTGGGCTTTCGCCCCGCCCCTTTTAAAGAGGGTCGCTGCCTAGCCGTGCCAACCCTCTGCAGTGTGTGCCTGCTTTTCCTGTGGCAGACGCACTTATAAATAGACATGAGGGTGGCGTGGCATGAGGGCAGCTGAAGGCTGGGCAGGGACAGTTTGGTGTGCGCTGTGGACACTGGGTCGTGGGGGGGGTGGGGGAATTGGCAGCATGTAACCCAGGAGAAGTGGCAGCGGAGTGTCATGCAGGCAGTGATTGTGCTTTGTTGGAGGTAGTGTGGTGCTTAGCTAAGGTATGCATTGCTAATAAGGGCTTTTCAGAAGTAAAAATTGTTGGGAGGGGGGGGGCCCACTCTTGCCGCTATTGTGGCTTAATAGTGGGACCTGGGAACTTGAGATGCAGCCCAACATGTAGCCCCTCGCCTGCCCTATCCGCTTCTGTGTCGTTCTCATCACTTTCTTGAATTGCCCCGATTTTCACAAATGAAAACCTTAGCGAGCATCGGCGATATACAAAAATGCTCGAGTCGCCCATTGACTTCAATGGGGTTCGTTACTCGAAACGAACCCTCGAGCATCGCGAAAAATTCGTCTCGAGTAACGAGCACCCGAGCATTTTGGTGCTCGCTCATCTCTAATAGATTTGCCTTCCCCCATCATCTTCTATGATTTCTCCTGCATTATTTGTTAAGTGACCAGTGCCCTCAATGCAAATCCTTTTATTGTTTATATAATTGAAGAACAGTTTAGGGTTATTTTTGCTCTCTTTGGCGATCAGTCTTTCTGCTTCCTCCTTAGCAATTTTGATCTTTTCTTTACATATTTTGTTTTTTCCCTGATTTTAGCGCTTCCATTCTGCATTCTTGTTTTAGTAGTTTAAAACGCTCCCTTTTTTTCATTTATTGCCGCTCCTTACAGTTTTGTCGAGCCACATTGGTTTCCTTCTACTTGTAGTTCTTTTGCTTTTAAAGGATATGAACTGCACTCATGAGGTAATTAGCTTAATATATAAAATAAGGCAGCTCGGTCTGGGTGAAAGTGTGTGTAGCTGGGTAAAAAACTGTCTCGGAGATAGAAAATAGAGAGTGCTAATTTATGGTTTGTACTCTGATTGAACCACTATTGCTAGCGCGGTGCCACACCAGAAACCTACTACAGCTGTCTGTGTATGGTTTATTGGCTTGGTTTCCTATTCTCTATCACTGTTTTACAGACTTGATAAAGAGTCCTACATTGATTTGAAGGAATGCTGCCATCCGATAGAAGACGCAGCAGAGGTATTGTTTCATCTGCCTTATTTGCATAAATTATGCAGAAGAGCTGGCAGGGCCTTATAAGTCTCTTCTCTCACCTCTCAGGTGTCTTCTCACACCCCTTCTGGGTGCTCTTCTAAGGGAGAGATGATGCTGCGCCGAACCACCCCTAGGTGTCTTCACACACTTTTTGGGTGCTCTCCTTAAGGAGGGACGATACACCCAATCATTATTTTATGGACTTGTTAAAAAGTCGTCCATTGAAGGAATGATGCCATCCAATTGGTGCTGCTGCGGAGGTATTGTTCCATCTTCCTTATTTGCATAAATTACCCAGAGGAGCATGCAAGGCTTTATAAGTCTCCTCACTAACCACTCAGGTACATTTTTGAGAATTCACTAAAATGGGGTCCGCTGACTTCGCACTCAGCTACCTGGCTTTTAGCAGGAAGAAAATGCGCTGCATGCAGTGCTTTTTCTTCTGGTATCTTGTGCCGGATCTGTGATGGAACTTCTGTCTGGAGGTTCCAACGCAGATGTGAAACCACGCAAGTTGTGCATGTTTATAGTAGCTAACTTTTCTAATTTGATTTCATTTTTACATTTCCTGTTGAGATCTTTGTAAACCTGGAATGATTTTTCTGGACCTTCAACTTTCAATGCTTTAAATGACTTTTGCTTTTGCCTTATTACAGACAGTGCTTCGCTATTTAGTAATACTAGTTTCCTTTTTGTTATCAGAAAGTATACATTTACTGCATATTATCACAGATACCATTGTTTATACCAATTTTGCCCCTACTTGCTAACATTAGGGTAGTTTAATATCTGTGCTGAAACCTCTGTAAGACAGCTCAGGCACAAAATATTTGAAGAAAAAGAGCTGCATGCCACGTTTTTTTCTTCCAGTAAAATACCAGGCAGCTGAGTGGAAACCAAATAGACTCCATTATAGTCAATGGGGTCAGTTCAGCGCTGTTCAGTTCTGTCATAAGATGGATTTGTTCGGCCAGGGGATTCCCCTTTCCTGCTCTCCGAAAAGAGCAGGAAAATGGAATCCCCGCAGCAGATGTGAAAGCACCCTAAGACCTATTTTTGATTCAACTGCTCACATGTTACTATTGTGTGTATCGTCTTAGTGTAGGTTAAACTGGTTTGAGTTGTGAGTCATTGCAGGAAGTGAAACTTATTTTATTGCTTCAGGCACAACAAACAAGACTTAAAGCCTCACTATTCCTGTAAATGTGGCATCACTGCTGAATATATAGTCTATACAGAGGAAGTTATTTCTACAGAACATATGACAAAAGAATCTCCAAACTCCCGTAAGCAGTTACCATAACATTTAGGCATATTTCCAAAAAAAGCAAGTGTCTGTCTTTGCCTGAATGATATCACCATGAAAGTATATTTCCAGTTGTTTGTTAGGAGTGCTTTGTGGACATTCTCCTTAATGGGGTTGTTCTACTCTCTTCAGTTGTGTGTCACATGACCTGTGACGTCATCGCCGGTTTGTGGACATTGATGATCCATATACAGGTCAGATGTTCTAGGAGCCGATACTCCTAGTTTTATATACGGAATGTCACTGATCACATTCTGGTCGGGAATGCTGCAGTGGTCATATGTATACGCAAACAAGTAAACAAAGGCCAACTTAGAAGGTGCAGAAGCAGTGGGTGCTTGTGAAGTGAGTTTTACGCGTTTATTTTTTCTTCTAATTTTACGATATTCCCCCCCACAATGCGACCAAATGTGCATTTAAATAGAACATCCCTTTAAAGCTTTTTTCAGTCAAAATACTGATGATGACCTCACTATAGGTCATTAATAGTTGATCGGCCAGCGTCCACTACTTGAGATCAGGACAACACACAGAGGTTGGAATGGAAGCTGCTGTTCTGGCCTTTGTGTAGTGGCTGGCACTTGTAACTGCAAGCACAGCACCCATTGATTTCAGTAAGAGCTGCATCTGTAGTTACAAGCGTCAGCCACTAAACAGGGGTCAGAACAGCAGCTTCCGCTCCAACCCCTGTGTTGCGGATCTGACAGCAGGCCCTGCTCAGCTGATTGACCGGGATCTCTAGAGGCTGACCCTGAGAATACATAATCAAAAAATTCCTTTAAAGTAAACTGTTTAAACAGTATTACCTATAAAACCTGATATGTAACAAAATTGCTATAAAATTTGTCAATTTTCAAACTGAATTGCCAAATTAGAAATGTGATGGGAAAAGAGGACAAATGTAACAAGAGGGGTATTTCCATCATCCTCACTTTTCATAGCTGAGATGGGAAAATCTGACCCCTTCTTTTTGACCACTGTCACATACCGGAGGAGAGGGGATGATACCTATTCGTTACAGGTCTCATACTGACCAAATATGGGATTTGCAAGACAACTGTTAGGTGGATTCATACCTGGCTGAGTGATTGTACTCAAAGAGTGGCCATAGATGGCTGCACATCCAAATGGAAGATGTATCAAGTGGGGTACCACAAGGCTCTGTCCTAGGCCCAGTGTTGTTAAACATTTTTATAAATGATCTGGAGAAGGGAATTGATGGGAAACTGATCAAATTTGTCAATTACACAAAGCTAGGAGGGATAGCTAACACTAGGGAAGAGAGAGGGAGTATTCAAAAAGATCTAGAAAAACTTAAACGGGTGGCAAATAACAGAATGGTGTTAAACAAGGAGAAATGCAAAGTCCTACATCTGGGGAGGAAAAATGAAAAAAGCACATACAGAATGGGCAGAATTGGGCTAAGCAGCAGCACATGTGAAGAAGCCTTGGGTATACTAATAGATCATAGACTGAACATGAGTCAACAATGTGATGCTGCAGCCAAAAAGGCAAACACGAATCTGGGATGTATTAAGAGAAGCATAGAGTCTAGGTCACATGAGGTAATTATTCCCCTCTACTCTTCCTTAGTCAGACCTCATCTGGAATACTCTGTCCAGTTCTGGGCACTCCACTTTAAAAAAAAAAAAACATAAAAAAACTGGAACAAGTTCAAAGAAAAGTTACCAAGATGGTGAGCAGTCTGCAAATCATGTCCTATGAGTAACACTTGAAGGATCTGGTAATTTTTAGCTTGCAAAAAAGAAGGCTGAAATGAGACTTAAAGGGGTTGTCTCGCGGCGAAAGCGAATTTTTTTTTTTTAAATGGACCCCTGCATTATGCCCTGTGAAAAAGAAAGCATTTGTTAGTTTTTAAAAAGCACATTGCGCTTGCCTGCATCAGCGTTCTGCAGCTTCTTCATTTCTTCTTTTAAAGATGGCGCCGCTGGTCTTCTCCCACGGTGCACCGCGGGTCTTCCCATGGTGCATCGTGGAGTTTCTTCTTCTGTCTTCCGCGTTCCACTGCCGATACAGCCACCTCATTGGCTGATCGGCACCACGTGACGGAGGCGGAGCTTCGATGACGACACACAGACCAGCTCTCAGGCGCGCGCGGCCCCATTCACCAGGCAGAAGACCGCACAGCGCAATTGCGCCTAAAAACGCCAGAAGACAGCGAAATTAGACGGAACCATGGAGACGTGGACGCTAGCAACGGAGCAGGTAAGTGAATAACTTCTGTATGGCTCATATTTAATGCACGATGTATATTACAAATTGCATTAATATGGCCATACAGAAGTGTATAACCCCACTTGCTGCCGCGGGACAACCCCTTTAATAGCGGTCTACAAATATCTGAAGGGCTGTCACAGTGCAGAGGGATCAGCCCTATTCTCATTTGCACAAGGAAAGACTAGAAGTAATAGGATGAAACTGAAAGGGAGGATGCACAAATTGAATATTAGAAAAAACTTTCTGACAGTGAGGGTGATCAATGAGTGGAACAGGTTACCATGGGAGGTGGTGCGTTCTCCTTCAATGGAAGTGTTTAAACAAAGGCTAGATAAATATTTATCTGGGATGATTAAGTGAATCCTGCTCTGAGAAGGGGGTTGGACCAGATATCCCTATAGGTCCCTTCCTACTCTATCATTCTATGATTCTATGACGACAAGCAGTATATTAAAATAAACAGGAGAAATTAAGCAAAAGTTACCAGGCTTAGATATCGGTCCAATGTTGTGATTGATGGAGTTCCAGAAACAGAGGGACAGTATAAGGGGTCCCTCAGAGCACTTCTTCCCTCCACCCTCCGATCGAGACTATAGGCCCGACATATTTCTAGTTATGATTTTATCTATTCACTGTTATCAAGCATAAATGCAGATTATGCTCTGGTACACAGATATGCCATTTTGGGGTGTTATTGAGCTCGTACCTCAATGCGTGTGAATGCATTTCGTTTGGCTGGGCAGCCTGGTTCTGAAATTATATTTCATAGTGGGCTAGACCCTTCAGATGACCCATTAACCATTTTTTAAGGATTCTCTTAATAAAAATCTTGGTACTGCTTTGGCTGTGTGAACTGACCAAGATGTCAATCCACGGAAGGAGTCATGGCGATACCATCGGCAGAAGGTACCTTTCTTAGCACCCCTCCAATGCATTTGCTGATACGTAGATGGAAAGTTGAAAGTAGACGCATAATTACTCTGTCTCTTCATTTAATCACGCTAAAAGAATATTTCAAGGTGAAAAGAATTCCCAGGGGGTTACGGCCCCATATAAGACCTACACTGATGGAAGGCAATCAGCCGTATTGCAATAAATTTGAGGCCATAATTAATAAATTTGTCTTCGGTGTCATCCTATTGAACATTGAATTTTTGCATGAAGAACTAGAAAAAGCTAAAAGACATTTAGTAACCACTGAGAACAAGATTCTCAATAAGATATCGAGACAGGAGTGGAAGACCCAGTATGAGAAATTGGAAACACCATTGAAAGCATACAGGGCTGAATTGGAAGACATAAAGAGGGCAAAATGGTTCAGGGATTTACACGATTACTCAAGTGGAATGATTTTTAATTGGCACAAGCCGCAAGTTGTTTCCGCAGGTGGCGCAGTGGGTAGTCATCGTAAACGCCCACGCAGACGTCAGCAACAACAAAGATGCCGCTTTGGTCCCTCCCCAGCGGGCTCTTGCTGAACGGATGAATCCGGTAGAGGAGCTGGCAGATGGGATACCTCTTTTCTGGGACAGATGAGGGAGCCGAGAACCAGACGAAAATCAGGAGGAGAGTCTGGAAACGGAGAGGCGGCGTTAAACATAGGAGATCAAAGAAAGGACGAAAGGATGATGACAACGAGATCGACAATGCGACAGGGCCCCCCGAATCAACATCGGAAACACTAGGTGAGAACTTGGTTATTAATATCTCTTCTCGCACCTTAACTGCACCTGAGGTCAAATTATTATCAAAAGGCTTGTCTTTTTGCCCGGATAACGTCATGGACTGGTTCCCATTAGATTTGGATTTGGAGAGATTTTATAGAAATCTCAGATTGAAGCACCATTTTTCCTTGCAAAGTCCCCCTGAACAAGTTGTTAGGCAGTCCACTCCCTGTGAGAGGTTCACTCTCGGCGAAGTTGGCCTGCGGAACAAAAGTTATTTTCAACCACCAATAGCGAACCAGTGTGTGGAGACTTTTATAGACTTCGTCCGTAAAGACATTCAGAGATTGAGATCATCCGTACAACAGAAGAAAGGAATCTGAAGAAAAAACCTGTCTAAAAAAAGAGTATACGACGTTAAAAAGTCTAACAGAGGACAACTCAATAATTATCAAGCCCGCTGATAAGGGGAGAGCCCTGGTAGTCTGGGACTCGGAAAAATATTTGGCGGAGGTTCATAAACAATTGGATGACGAGACCATCTACGAGAAATTACCTTGTAACCCTATATTTAAATTTCAGACAGAGTTAAGGATAAGAATTAATGATGCATTAACAGATGGAGTAATTGATGCAGGTCTAGCTAAGTACCTCATTATTGAACATCCCAAAATCCCAAATTTTTATGTTCTGCCCAAAGTACATAAAGATTTGACTAATCCTCCCGGTCGGCCAATAGTCGCAAGTTGCGACTCTGTCTTTTGTAATATCTCCAAGTTTTTGGATAAGATCTTTAGAAATCTTGCGGAAGGAGCAGATTCATACTTGAAAGATACGGGGGACTTCCTAGACAAGATTGAAGGTCTGGAAGTGAGTGAGACAGTGTCCTTGGTTACCTTGGACGTTGTTTCACTGTACACCTCTATTAAACATACAAAAGGGCCTTGCCGTGATCAACAGATTTTTGCGAAAGATGGATTTGGCCCCTGAGTGCGCCACATTTGCCCTGTCGCTGCTGGAGTACATCCTCACCAATAACTATTTCAGTTTTGGGAGGTGTACTACCGGCAGCGACAGGGTACAGAAATTGGCGCGAACGTTGCGCCTACGTACGCTAATGCGTACATGAGGTCGTTCGAGGAGGAACTTTTACAGTCATTAGAACTTTGGCCACTAGTCAGCAAATGGTATCGATATATAGATGACATTTTCCTAATATGGACAGGTAATGATGAGCAGCTTCACAGATTCTGTGATGAAATTAATACCCTGGACACTGACCTAAAATTTACCGTGAATTATTCACTCACCAACATCCAGTTTTTGGATGTTATGGTGATTAAAAGAGCAGGTAGACTTTGCACGGATTCATTCGTGAAAATAACAGACAGAAATAATATCCTCAGATTTGAGAGTAATCACCCGAGAAGAACACTAGAATCCCTCCCTTGGAGCCAGTGCCTTAGGGTTAGAAAAGTAACCGATGATGAGTTTGTCGACACACGCTTGCAGCAAATTGCCAAAAAATTTCTAGATAGAGGGTAGCCGCAATCCTAAATTAATAAAACGGTTGAGAAAATTAGAGCCACACCAAGATCTGAAGTACGCAAAACAAAGAAACGCCAGGATAATAATAGGATTCCCCTAATCTCTACCTTTGGCCCTGAAAGCGAAAATATCAGGAAGATAATCAAGAAACATTGGCCCATCATTGAGAAAGGATGTGATATTAGGGAATTTTCATCTCCCCCTATTATGGCCTATCGTAGAGGCCATAATTTGAGGGATCATTTAGTGAAACCCTCTATCCCACAGAAAGAAGGCCCAACTCAGCAAGTGTTAGCGCCAATTAAAAAAGGCAATTATCCATGCTTGTCATGCGCATGTTGTGGAAATATGGTAAAAGGGGATGAGTTTTCACATCCCCTTACAGGGAAAAGATTTAAAATCAAGGGTAGATTCTCCTGTAGGTCATCATACGTGGTGTACCTACTTACCTGCCCATGCGGGATGGGATATGTGGGTCACACCACTAGAGAAGTCCGTGAAAGAATCAATGAACATAAGAGTACTATTCGGACAAACAATAAAGAGCTCCCAGTCCCAAAACATTTTTTCACACATAGGCATTCGGCCAGTCAGTTGAGGTTCAGGGTGATAGATTCGGTCCCTCCTCTCCAGAGAGGGGGAGATAGAACTCTTTTGCTGCAAAAATGTGAATTACGTTGGATTTTTACATTGGATACAATGTCACCAAAAGGTTTAAATCTGGATTATGATTTCATGCCACATATTTGACTCCCGTTCCGCCGCAGAATAGGAACACGGGATAATGGACACTTGTATAACATCTACCACGTTATCCTATGATGGTTAATTTCTAATTGATATGTTTTTATATTACAGACTCCACATGACACGGTACCAAGGCTCCCTTCATCCGTTCTGGCCCTTTTGGATACGGACATATGCGTTCCCCACGGTTCGCTCCATGTGCACAAAAAATGGAGAAGATAGAAATTTTTGAGATAAAAGATACTCATTTATGTATTGATAAATTAATATGCTAGTGATTATACATTCTCTTAGGATTTGTTAGCCCCCTTTTCTGATCAGTGTTCCTTTGATATAAGATATTCTGTACTAATTTTGCTTTTTTTTAAAAAAAGGAAATTCCAGGATACTATGATAATATATGAAGGGGGAGACCCCTTTAATAAATTTGATTAAGCATAATAAATGTGGTTGGAATATTTTTCCTTTAATAGTTATGACAAATAAAAAGCATGGTAAAATTCCCGTTTATATAAAGGGCAGAGGTAATTTTTAACCTGAGGTCTGCTAGTTGTGATGAGCTCAGTATGCTGGATGACCCAATGAAAGTTCTGCACACACTCACGGCAATTAGCCCGATATAGTATAATAGCAGGAGAGGATAGGGCTAGATATGTAAATTCATTATAAGGATCGCAATAACGCGATATTTCCGGGCATTCCCGCGCATGGGTAGTAACACAGATCAGCTCTTATGCCTGAATTGCTATACATGGGAAGGATCGTAGTAAAGCGATATCTCCGGGCATTCCCGCGCATGGGCAATAGCACAGAGGAGTCCCAATGCCCGGACAACAGAAGAGGGACTCTCACGGGGCTGATGAATTCTTGCGCATGCGCAGTTGAGCACAGGGAATGCTGGTTACCAATGGAGCCCAGAGTATACATGGAGACAGCCGGGGAGAACGTGTTCCGTGATTATACACATGGAAAATTACCGGATTAGGAGGTTGAGCCTGAAGGTAACGATTATGTCACACACATGTGGGTCTGTTGTGCGATTGGTGATGGTGGTTTTCAGTTTGTGTTATATGTTGGTGTCTGGAACCTGTTGTTTTTATGCTTGACAAAGACCCCAAGAGGGTCGAAACGTAGCAGACGAATGGAGGAATAAATTATTGATAAATGCATAAACGCCTGGAATGCTGCCATCTTTTTGCCGATATATTGGATTATGTATGTGGGGTTTCTAAGGCTCTGACCCCTTTTTCTTGGCGTGCATGACAGACTTTTCAGTCTTCTCGAACGGATTTAAAGGGGTTGTCCCGCGGCAGCAAGTGGGTCTATACACTTCTGTATGGCCATATTAATGCACTTTGTAATGTACATTGTGCATTAATTATGAGCCATACAGAAGTTATAAGAAGTTTTTCACTTACCTGCTCCGTTGCTAGCGTCCTCGTTTCCATGGAGCCGACTAATTTTCGCCGTCTAATGGCCAAATTAGCCGCGCTTGCGCAGTCCGGGTCTTCTTCTTTTTTCAATGGGGCTGCTCGTGCTGGATGCCGGCTCCGTGTAGCTCCGCCCCGTCACGTGCCGATTCCAGCCAATCAGGAGGCTGGAATCGGCAATGGACCGCACAGAAGCCCTGCGGTCCACCGAGTGAGAAGATCCCCGCGGCCATCTTCATCAGGTAAGTAAGAAGTCACCGGAGTGCGGGGATTCAGGTAAGCGCTCTCCGGTGTTCTTTTTTAACCCCTGCATCGGGGTTGTCTCGCGGCGAACGGGGGGGTTGAAAAGAAACAAAACCCGTTTCGGCGCGGGACAACCCCTTTAAATATCCTTAAGTGTGCTGTGAGTGACCACAAGCGGATTACAAGATGTCAATCCACACCAGCAGGCGGTCATTTAGCCATTCTGTGTTAACGACTAGTTTAATTGCCAGTGGGATAGGATTCCCTGGCTGTTTGTACATCAATGACCTGTTAGATGCAAGGGAAGAAGAGGGGGGGGGGGATTAGGACATTGAATTCATTCAGCTTTCCAAGGATCCTGACAAATTACAAATGCTAGCTAATTGCACACAACGACCGCCATACAGCCAGGATACTGAATGGGGCTAACATAAAATGAATGCTGACAGCCTATAGTCTACATCACAACCACCTCGAGCTACAGAAACAGCATAGCGCAGTGGTATGTTATTTCAATATCTCCAATTCACTTCAATGAGAGCTATGGCTATTGTTATAATTATCGGTCGAGTGGCTGATAACTATAGCAGCAGTTCCCATCTGTGCTATGAAAAGCCAAGATGGGAACATCCCTTTAAGGTATTATTCACATGAACGATGTGCACAAAGTTTGCACGAATTTGAAATCAATTCTTTTGAATGGAAGCGCAAATAGCAAGGACAAAACAACAAGTTCCTGCTCTCAGAGGGTCTGTCAAAGGAAGATTCTGGAATTAGGTGTATTAAACTAGATGGGTACTTGTTTGAGGGATGGTCTGATGTGTGCCTAGCCCCCCCCCCCCCCTTATCATCCAAGAAATATAATAAGGTGGCATAAGGTCTTTGTTGGTTTTCCAAGAATTATTGGATTGGGCCCATTTAGGTGTAGAAATACATCATTTAGTTTCTTTGAAAAAAACAACAAACAATAAAACAGGGATAGTGCAACACATTTTAGGATAAGGGTTCTCCTTTGTGAAGCCCATAAATTTATAATGGGTACAAGGTAATATATATAGAAAAAGAAGGGGGTGGCTGTAAAAGCGTTTACATCAATTGGCGCACATTTTTGTAAAAAATATGGTGCCTAGCCTGTGTGTGTTCATTAGTGAAGCCCTACTAAACTGTGCTCCCAACAAACCATGGTACCTTAGGGAGTAGGAGAGATACTTGATGACCGCTTTCTCCAGATAGGACATCATCAAAATACTTACCAACTTCCATGGATTTAGTGGATGTGTCCGAATGCAGGAAAACTCCTTTCGACTTCTTACAAGATGGTATAAGAAACCTGCCAGCCTAGCTAAAATGGGGACCATGACGTCAGACGGCTGTTGGCGTTGTGGCCTTAAAAATGTCTCTCTGCTACATATCTGGTGGGAATGCACAATGATTACACTTTATTGGTCACAAGTAAAGGAACATATCAATAAAATATGCTCAACACACATCAAATTATCCCCAGTAAATGTCCTACTGTGGAAACCCTCAGCCAACCTATACCCCTCTAACAAAAAAACTTACCAATGTTCCTGCTGTCTTCTGCTAATCTCCTAATCCCGCTTATGTGGCGCCGTCCTGAGGCACCTTCTTTTTCCAGATGGGCAGAGGTTTCACAACTATGTCTCTTTGAAAAAATTACAAACTAGGAAAATGGTACAAGATACAAATTTTTAAACATTTAGAAACCCTGGTATGAATACATGACTTCAAACAATATCAGTTTTTGACCATGAACCTCACCTCATATGATTTACTAAATCATATATTCCCACATCCTCTAGTCCTCCTCAGGAGATCACTCAAACGTATTTGGAGAATTCAGATAATTGTCTCATTGACCACATAACAATGACAGATTCAATTAGATGGGACTACCTTAATCGGTTACATTATAACTTTATTTTTTTATGTTTTGATTTCTGTTTATCCTTTTTCAGAAATAATATTGGAGGAAAGTATGCTTGTATGCTTAAGACCCCATTCACACGAGCGACAAAGTCGTGCGATTTTCTCGCATTGCGACAATGCTACAAATCGCATGTATGTGAATCCCATGCTTTTCTATGGGTTCCTTCGCATTTGTGATGTTTTGCAGCATGCAACATAGCGAGTCAAAAACCTTGTAGGCTTCGTGATATGCACGCGACATGCGAGGTTTTGTAGCCCATGTTTCCCTATGAGCCTTCCTCTCTGTTGAATCGCATCGCACGAAAACACAATTTTCGTGCAGTGCGATGTAAATTTGACAGTAGGAAATCCTACTCTCAAAGCTGTAATCTAAATCCTGGCTGTAGAAAAAAAAAAAAGCACATACATTCTACTCCCCACCCCCGGCAGTTGTCTTCAGGCATGTCTTCTGGCCAGGGATTGGAAAAACTCCGCCTCCAGGAGGCACTGCCTATGATTGGCTGAGGGCCGAAAATCCTTGGACTTGGTGTTACAAAGTCACGAGACTTTGTAGTGCCACAAAATTACAGTATTTCCGCAAGAAAAGGCAGCAATATTGCACGGACCACTGATGTGATATTCCTGATTTTCTCGCGGTGATAGTGTTGCATGTGTGAAGAAGGCCTAAATAATACAAATATGTTTGTAATTTTGTGTTAACAAATAATTATATTTAAAACTTGTAATAGGGACCTGTGTAGTGAAACACATATATCTGGCCCCTCCATAACTGTCATACATCTCATGTCTTCAGTGTGTATTGCACAGCTGCAGCATGTAAGAGGTTAATGTCTGAGAGTGGCTAGGATATGTCTGGAAAATGTAATGTTTGTCTAGTCACAGGATGTTGCCCTATATATGTGTTTGCAAAGAGTGAGTCTGTGATTCGGTCAATTTTCTTCTGGGTTCCTTGAGAGAGTGGCAGCCACATGGGGGTACCTTTAACCCTCATGTGGTGAAGGGATGGAAGCTGAGGAGAGGTATCCCAACGTTCCCAATTCCAGGAGAGAAGAGAAGGAGTTCGTTGTGCAGCAATTAAGCTACTAATTTTCAAGTGAGTGTCTGTGGAGTGTTGTGTCCCCCTCCGGTGTTATCCTGCATCCCGGGGTGTGTGTGTCCAGGGGAAAAGTCATACAGAGAGCAACTGTAGGCCGAGTTTCACCCTGTGTCCTCCTCCCTGGCCGTCTTCTAAACTGTCTTTTCTGCACTGGTGTGTAAAGCTGTATTCTACAAGTGAGAAGTAAAGTGATTGAGTTTTCCAAAGTTAACCACGTGCGGACTCTATTATTTCTACCGCTGGAGAATCAATGGTGTGAAGGTACGGTGGCATAACGAGTGACAACTTCTTCAGTCCAGGATCTGAGATGTAAAAGTGGGCGCTTTAAATCAGGGACAACAGTGGGCTAAAATATTGTTTGGGGTTTTATTCCTTCAAAAAATGATCTTCAGGAATTTCATTTATTAGGAAAGGGTCCTCTTTAATGTTCCCAAATGCTTAGATATGATTGATTTTAATTGCGAGTGTTGGGAATTGTTAGCGGTAATAATAAGGGCTTTCCGGTTAGACTCCTTTATTTCTAAGGATCTTTTCAAGTAGTCTGTTTGATCTTGTTTTAGAACTTTCATGTGGAAAGATTGAATCGGTTCCTTTGGATAGCCTCTCTCTTTAAAAGTTATTTTAAAATATTGGATTGTTCACCAAGAACATCTGAGGTACAGTTCCTCTGGATTCTCTTGAACTGTCCATAAGGGCTCTTTCACATGAGCGTATATTGGCCACCGTTTTCACGGCTGGCCGATATACACTATGATCTGGGGACGGGCACACAAATCTAATGTTTGTGCGCCTGTTTAGACGGTATGGATCCCGGCACATATACGTCAAGGCCACCATGTCATTGCCCCTTCCCTCACCTCGCCAGTCCTCGCTGACTCACCTCATCTCTCCTCCCCTCTGGCTGTATGCAATGGGAGGACAATAGGCGGGGTGGAGCTAAACTTCCACCCCCTCCCTGCCCCTTGTCTGCAACCAGCAATGGGAGTAGGCAGAATGGGGCAGCGCTTAGCTCCGCCCCCATTCCACCCCCTTCAATTGCAATCAGCCAGAGGGTAGGAGAGAAGGGGGAGGGAGTTTAGCAGTCACGCTGCTAAACTCCCACTCACCTCCCTTCTCCGGCCGCTGTCATTGGTTTCCATAGGAGCCCATGCAGTTGCCAATGTATTCCGGCCCGAAAGATAGTTCCAGGACTACCTTTTGGGCCCGACGCTATATTGGCCCAGCTGGCCGCTTTAACATCACGGGAATACGGCCATATGATCTGATGCATTGGAATCCAATGCATCAGATCGTAGCATATATCGGCCGACCATTAAAACGGTGGGCCAATATACGCTTGTGTAAAAAGAACCCTAAGGGATGTTTATTTTCTACTGTGTAGCATGAAAGCTGGTAAAATCAAGGTAGCTATTGGAATCAATGGGTTTGAAATGTGTCCCCATGCGGATGGAACCGTAACACAATATAAATTTCCAGATCCAAAAAGGCAGTGTTCATTGGATCAAATATACCAGAACACTCCAATCCTTATTGATTATTATTTAGATTATCAACATAGATTATCAAATCGGACATGTCATCATCCCAAATAATTAAAATGTCATCTATAAATCTATATATATAAAATTGAATGTATGCGTGTGTGTCTGTCTGTCTGTGTGTCTGTCCTTTATGCACTACTACACCATTCATTCGATCGCCATGAAATTTTGGGAAGTTATTGAGTACACTCCTGGGAAGATTACTGGCATAGTACATCTATCCTATGATAAATGGCGCGCGTGCGAGCGTCGTCGACAGTTACGACCCCCCCACGTAGACCGTTCGATTTCCATCATTGCCACTAATTTTCTCACTTCCCGATGTCGTAGAAACATGAAATTTGGCACGAGCATTGATTATATCATAAATAGGAAAAGCTAATAAGTCCCAACTCGATTATTCAATTCTAAGTGCAAAAGAATATTTGTCACAGGGGCAGAGAGTCCGCACGAATTTAGAATAAAGCCCTTCACAGTTGGGACTAAAATTTTATTAGAAAAAGCTTAAAAACACATAATGTGGGGGCACATACAAAAAACAAAATAGTCCCTAATAATTAGGGCACTAAAAAGACAGACAGTAATATCTGGAGGTATCAAGTAGACACCTAATTCCAGGTAAATATAAGGCTATGAATGCTCAGCCCTCGATAGTAGGATATGCTCAGCCCTCGATAGTAGGATAACTATTATAGTGCATAGATGTACTACTGAGCTGTTTGTATGCATCGACAAACATAAACTGTCCAGAATTTAATCGATGGAAGTAACTACTATACTCTTTCTGGGCAGTAAGGAAATAGTGTGCTCGTATTGGTTATGAAAACCGAGGAAGTATCAGTATTTGCTGTCAATAGTGTCCAAGCAATGTGATTACTTCACAGATCTTAATATAACGAACGCACAATAATAGAGTTTTTCTCTGAAGATTATACGTCAGTAGATTAAGACGATGGCCTGGAAGATTTTATATACTTAGTTGTATAGGATATTTCTTATTCATACTACACACTTCATTTGTTTGTTATTTCTGAGATATCCATACTCCACTAATCATTTGTTTGTTACTCGACGCGTTTCTCCGCTAATCCATAGCGGTTCATCAGGAGTATATAGGGTCTGCAACGTATTTGTTAAACAATGGATATGATTAGAGATGAGCGAGCACCAAAATGCTCGGGTGCTCGTTACTCGGGACGAAATTTTCGCGATGCTCGAGGGTTCGTTTCGAGTAACGAACCCCATTGAAGTTACTGGGCGACCCGAGCATTTTTGTATTTCGCCGATGCTCGCTAAGGTTTTCATGTGTGAAAATCTGGGCAATTCAAGAAAGTGATGGGAACGACACAGCAACGGATAGGGCAGGCGAGGGGCTACATGTTGGGCTGCATCTCAAGTTCACAGGTCCCACTATTAAGCCATAATACCGGCAAGAGTGGGCCCCCCCCCAACAACTTTTACTTCTGAAAAGCCCTCATTAGCAATGCATACCTTAGCTAAGCACCACACTACCTCCAACAAAGCACAATCACTGCCTGCATGACACTCCGCTGCCACTTCTCCTGGGTTACATGCTGCCAACCCCCCCCCCCACGACCCAGTGTCCACAGCGCACACCAAACTGTCCCTGCCCAGCCTTCAGCTGCCCTCATGCCACGCCACACTCATGTCTATTTATAAGTGCGTCTGCCAGAGGAAAAGCAGGCACACACTGCGGAGGGTTGGCACGGCTAGGCAGCGACCCTCTTTAAAAGGGGCGGGGCGATAGCCCACAATGCTGTACAGAAGCAATGAGAAATATAATCCTGTGCCACCGCCATCAGGAGCTGCACACGTGGGCATAGCAATGGGGAACCTATGTGCCACACACTATTCATTCTGTCAAGGTGTCTGCATGCCCCAGTCAGACCGCGGTTTTTAATTTATAGACACAGGCAGGTACAACTCCCTATTGTGAAGTCCCTGTGGACCGACAGCATGGGTGGCTCCCTGGAACCCACCGGCGGTACATAAAAATATCCCATTGCATTGCCCAACACAGCTGAGGTAGTAATGTCGTGCTTAATGCAGGTGGGCTTCGGCCCACACTGCATGCCCCAGTCTGACTGGGGTTCTTTAGATGTGGAAACAGATGCATTTATAATTCCCTGTGGACCCACAGCATGGGTGGCTCCCTGGAACCCACCGGCGGTACATAAAAATATCCCATTGCATTGCCCAACACAGCTGAGGTAGTAATGTCGTGCTTAATGCAGGTGGGCTTCGGCCCACACTGCATGCCCCAGTCTGACTGGGGTTCTTTAGATGTGGAAACAGATGCATTTATAATTCTCTGTGGACCCACAGCATGGGTGGGTGCCAGGAAGCCACCGGCGGTACATAAATATATCCCATTGCATTGCCCAACACAGCGGATGTAACGTCAGCTGTATTGCAGGTGGGCTAAAAATTCATTTGATTACACTGTAGGCGAGGGCCCACAAAAATTGCTGTATCAACAGTACTAATGTACATCCAAAAAATTGGCCATGGCCAACCAAGAGGGCAGGTGAAACCCATTAATCGCTTTGGTTAATGTGGCTTAAGTGGTAACTAGGCCTGGAGGCAGCCCAGTTTAACGAAAAATTGGTTCAAGTTAAAGTTTCAACGCTTTTAAGAGCATTGAAACGTATAAAAATTGTTTAGAAAAATTATATGAGTGAGCCTTGTGGCCCTAAGAAAAATTGCCCGTTCGGCGTGATTACGTGAGGTTTCAGGAGGAGGAGCAGGAGGAGGAGGAGGAATATTATACACAGATTGATGAAGCAGAAATGTCCCCGTTTTGGATGGTGAGAGAGAACGATGCTTCCATCCGCGGGTGCAGCCTACGTATTGCTTAGGTATCGCTGCTGTCCGCTGGTGGAGAAGAGAAGTCTTGGGAAATCCATGCTTTGTTCATCTTGATGAGTGTAAGCCTGTCGGCACTGTCGGTTGACAGGTGGGTACGCTTATCCATGATGATTCCCCCAGCCACACTAAACACACTCTCTGACAAGACGCTAGCCGCAGGACAAGCAAGCACCTCCAGGGCATACAGCGCGAGTTCAGGCCACGTGTCCAGCTTCGACACCCAGTAGTTGTAGGTGGCAGAGGCGTCACGGAGGACGGTCGTGCGATCGGCTACGTACTCCCTCACCATCCTTTTACAGTGCTCCCGCCGACTCAGCCTTGACTGGGGAGCGGTGACACAGTCTTGCTGGGGAGCCATAAAGCTGGCAAAGGCCTTGGAGAATGTTCCCCTGCCTGCGCTGTACATGCTGCCTGATCTCTGCGCCTCCCCTGCTACCTGGCCCTCGGAACTGCGCCTTCTGCCACTAGCGCTGTCGGATGGGAAGTTTACCATCAGTTTGTCCACCAGCGCCCTGTGGTATAGCATCATTCTCGAAACCCTTTCCTCTTCGGGAATGAGAGTGCAAAGGCTCTCCTTATACCGTGGATCGAGCAGTGTGTACACCCAGTAATCCGTAGTGGCCAGAATGCGTGTAACGCGAGGGTCACGAGAAAGGCATCCTAACATGATGGTGAGGGTGTGGGTGCAGGCCGGGAGACGGTAGTGCCTGTGTCCTGAGAGGGGGGCTGGATCTCAGTGGCAGGTTGGGGCACAGGGGGAGTGGCAGTGGTGCAAACCGGAGGCGGTGAACGGCCTTCGTCCCACCTTGTGGGGTGCTTCGCCATCATAGGTCTGAGCATGCTGGTGGTGGTGAGGCTGGTGGTGGTGGCTCCACGGCTGATCTTGGCGCGACAAACCATGCACACCACAGTTCGTCGGTCGTCTGCACTCTCAGTGAAAAACTGCCAGACCTTTGAGCTCCTCGGCCTCTGCAGGGTGGCATGGCGCGAGGGGGCGCTTTGGGAAACAGTTGGTGGATTATTCGGTCTGGCCCTGCCTCTACCCCTGGCCACCGCACTGCCTCTTCCAACCTGCCCTGCTGCTGCACTTGCCTCCCCCTCCGAAGACCTGTCCTCAGTAGGCTTAGCAAACCAGGTGGGGTCAGTCACCTCATCGTCCAGCTGCTCTGTCTCCGAATCCTCTGTGCGTTCCTCCCTCGGACTTACTGCCCTTACTACTACCTCACTCATAGACAACTGTGTCTCATCGTCATCGTCCTCCTCACCCACTGAAAGCTCTTGAGACAGTTGCCAGAAGTCCCCAGCCTCATCCCCCGGACCCCGGGAACTTTCCAAAGGTTGGGCATCGGTCACGACAAACTCCTCCGGTGGGAGAGGAACCATTGCCGCCCATTCTAGGCAGGGGTCCGAGAACAGTTCCTGGGAGACTGCCTGCTCCTCAGAATGTGTCATTGTAATGGAGTGAGGAGGCTGGGAGGAAGGAGGAGCAGCAGCCAGAGGATTCAGAGTTGCAGCAGTGGACGGCGTAGAAGTCTGGGTGATCGATAGATTGCTGGATGCACTTTCTGCCATCCACGACAGGACCTGCTCACACTGCTCATTTTCTAATAAAGGTCTACCGCGTGGACCCATTAATTGTGAAATGAATCTGGGGACCCCTGAAACTTGCCTCTCTCCTAATCCCGTAGCAGTCGGCTGCGATACACCTGGATCAGGTTCACGTCCTCTAGGCCTACCCCTACCCCTCAGCATGGTGTATTACGAGTAGAGCAGAAACAGAACGCTGTAATTAAATGTGCCGCTTATTGGCCTGTGGTTGGAGGCTGACTTCGCTTATGGAACGCATAGCAGAGCCAGGAAACAATTTTGTGCACGCCTGTAGTGCAACGTAGGTGCGTATCACTGAGCTAGTGGAATTCACAGCTCAGAAGCAGTCAAGTGGGCAAAGGCCAGTAGTAGGCCTTAAGTATTTTGCTTCTATTTTTTTAAAATGCTGAGCTGATACAGCAGACAGATACTGTAGGCAGCGTATAATATTATGTATACTGATTCCCTCTGCCGGGATGACGGCGGTGATGTAACGGAGACAGCAGAGGCAGGAAACAATTTTGCGCAAGACTGCTGTAATGCTTAGCTGCGTATTAATTAGGACTACTACCCCCAGCAGACAGATACTGTAGGCAGCGTATAATATTATATATACTGTTTCCCTCTGCCGGGATGACGGCGGTGATGTAACGGAGACAGCAGAGGCAGGAAACAATTTTGCGCAAGGCTGCTGTAACGCTTAGCTGCGTATTAATTAGGACTACTACCGCCAGCAGACACGCAGTAAACTGTACACGGTCACAGGCAGCCCAAAGTATTTTTCCCCAATTTTTTTGAAAAAGCCCACTGCCTATATAGCCTGTATATCTCTTTCCCTGCCTCACCAGTACTGGCCCTATACTCTGTGCAATGACTGCAGACTAAGGAAGCAATGCTCTGCACGCCCGATTTACAAAAAAAAAAAAAAAAAAGTGCAACACTGCTAAATGCAGCCTCAACAGTACTGCACACGGTCAGATGTGGCCCTAAGGAGGACCGTTGGGGTTCTTCAAGCCTTATATAACTCCTAACGCTCTCCCTATAGCAGCAGCAGCAGCACTGTCCCTGATCTCTGTCAGAATGCATCTGTGGCGAGCCGCGGGCGGGGCGGATTTTAATATTCGGGTGTCACCTGATCTCCCCAGCCACTCACTGCAGAGGGGTGGTATAGGGCTGGAACGTCACAGGAGGAAGTTGTAATGCCTTCCATGTCTTTCTATTGGCCAGAAAAGCGCGCTAATGTCTCAGAGATGAAAGTGAAAGTAACACGAACATCGCTTGGTGCTCGTCTCGAGTGACGAGCATCTCGAACACCCTAATACTAGAACGAGCATCAAGCTCGGACGCGTACGCTCGCTCATCTCTATATAAGACCTATCACCCAATGAACGTACATATAATAAAAAACTACATCCCCCCTGTCAAGTGTGTCTCATTCCTTCATGGCCAGTGGGGGTGGGGGAACGGCATCACTCCAAACCAGATTTTGATAAGATGTGTACGCGTTTTAATAAATTTGGCCCACATCACACCAAATATAGGTCTATATTTTTACTAACTGTGCATTACAAACTAATTAGAAGAATTGACAGCATGTGGTTGCTCCAATCTAGTACACTAATTCATGTAGGCACAAAGGCATCATTTTTGGTAATTTCCACATTCACAGTATTCTTTGTGCTACAGGCTTACAGGATCTTAAACATACATCTTACATCATACAGTAAGCAGAAAGCGTTTTACAGTAGTTAATTTGAATTTAAGAATGTAGGGACATCTTGGTTTGTGTTTAAGGATCGCATCTCAGCAATCCTATTTCAATGTATTTCAAATTACCATAAACCTGACATTAAGCTACTTGTATACAGAAATCAACTTTTTGGACACCACCATAAAAATTTCAAACAACTCAATGCAGACATTCCTGTACCAAAAACCTATTGATCGGCCCACATACCTTAGATCGGCCCACCTTAAACACATCAAAAAGTCCATTGTCTACAGCTGGGCCATGTATTGTCTTATGTGGATGCACTGTGCAAAACCCTCATGTCAATTTTCTGTGTGTATGTTGCACAGCTGCGGCATCTGAAGGGTTAACTCTCTTAAAATCATTGCCTGTCAGCTCTGCTGCTAAATGCATTTATTCTTACTGTGTCATGTGGTACAAGTGTGGTTATAAAAGTGAGTGTCTGAAAGCGGGAAGGTCTGTCTTGTTCAATCTGCATTCCATCTTACCTACTACCGGGACTAACTAAGAGCCACATGGAAGCACCTTCAGCTTCCATGTTGGTGAAGATGGAGAAGGAGGAAAGACTACTCGCAGCGTTTGGAGTATGGATGTAATAGGAGTGAGTCCGTCCAGAGAGAGAGAGCACACAACCCCCAACATTACAGTTTTGCTATACCAGGTACCCGTTCACAATGCAGGCATTATTTTTTCTGTGTGGCTGTCCGCCAATAGGATCACCACACAGAGGTATATGATTGCGACACCCACACGGATGAAGTGTGGGGTGTATTTAGGCTAAGCTTTTTCTTTAGTAACTTCCTACCAGAGTGTATGTGGAGAGATCTCTACTTTTGCCTCCTCCGGAGTATATTTAATGTCCAGGACCAGTGACTTATAGATAACGTGGGCTATAGGGCCGTATTTTTCCTCCCAACCTCTGAGCTTTTGCCTGTTACTACTGCTGTGAATGCTACCTGTAACTGCCTGTATATTCAAGTTTATCTAAGTAAAGTTTACCAGGTCTCAACTGTTCCTGAGGTCCCGAGGTACGACACACAAATCTCAATGTTTATCACTCCGCCGTATAGCATAACGGTGTGGGAACGGTGGCAACAAGACATGAGATATATATATATATATATATATATACACTCCTACAAACATTTCCCCTCGTGTTACCACTAGGCTACACCGTGACAAGGACAAGGCCTCCGGCCATACACAAGTCCAGAGGTTCCTGTCCCCGTGTAATACAAGTTGTGGTGGCTCTGATAGGGCACTACATGGCGCGAGAGCAGGGCCTGTCGCCATGGTAACAGGACGCCATACACTGGCGTCCTGTATTACCAGTGCCTGAGATCGCTGTATAAGCAATAAGGCATGGCAGAGCAGTAGCTTTGCCATGCCTTATGACAGCGATCATCAGGGCAGTAGTCAAAGTCCCCCAGGGTGACACAAATGTTGTAAAAAAAAAGATTAAAAAAATGAATTAAAAAGAATGTAAAAAAAGAGTAAAAAAACCATTTTTTTATGCTTTTTCTCAGGTTAGCATTAAAAAAAAAAAAACCACATATTTGGTATTGTCGCGTCCGTAATGACGCGTACAATAAGATGCACATGCTTTTGACTGTGCACGGTAAAAAACGCAAAAAAACCCGCTAAAAACTGAGGCAAAATGCTACTTTTTAGCATTTTGCCTCACTAAAAACACAATAAAAGTGATCAGAAAAGCCATATGTACCCCGACATGGTACCAATAAAAACTACAGCTCGTTTTGCAAAAAATAAGCCCTCACATAGCTCTGTACATCAAAAAATAAAAAAGTTAGAGGACTTTGAATGCAGCGATTTAGAAAAAAAAAAAAGATTTCCAAAAAAAGGGTTTTTATTGCAGAAAAGTGGAAAAAACTAAAAAAAATGTAAGAATTTTGCTATCATTGTAACCGTACCGGTCTGCAGAAAAAATGGAATGTCTCATTTATGCTGCATGATTAACGCTATAAAAAGAAAAAAAAAAAATCTATAGCAGAATTGATGCATTTTCTCTCCCTGATATCATAAAAAAAAAAGAAAGTTTTACAATATAGTTAATGTACCCAAAAATGACGCCGATAAAAACTACAGTTCACCACACAAAAAACAAGCCCTTATTTGGCCGCGTCGACGGAAAAATAAAAAAATGATGGCTTTTGATAAACGGAGAAGAAAATCCACCAAAAATTGTTGCGTCCTTAAGCCCAAAATAGGCCATGTCATTAAGGGGTTAAAGTCACCTTTTCTCTTAAAGTCATTTTTTTCTGCTTAAATTTAATCTGATATGCTTAAAATCATTGCATATTCATGCTTAATTAATGTTTAGTATAATATAGTCAATTTTATGCTAATTTTATGCAAATCCAAGTACAGTCACCGTGTGTATGAGACTGCGTGTCTGCAATCATAGATCAATGTGTTTTATTGGAGGTATCTTGTGTTCCCCTTAGTCCACTCTTTTGTGTTTGCAGCCCGTCATCAGCCTGTCTCAGGGGGAGGGGCCTTCCTACCACTTTTTCAGTCACAGACAGTGATATAGATTGAAGCTACTGACTGTTCTGATGATTTTTTCTCTTTTTCCAGGGTACTGCCTGTGTTCTTTGTCTGCCAGCCACGTCTTCTAATTTTTGCTGTAGGTCACACAGTGTGTTTCATTCTCTTAAAGAGACAGTGATGGTCATTCTACTGATCTCATTTTTCACTAGTCTTTGGAGCAAAGAGTTATGTATGATGCTCCATAGCAATACCTGTGGTTTTGGATTCTGTCCACCCTGGTAGATTTTTCACAAGTGCTTGCAAGTCAATTTTCTTACACGATGTCATAAACCCAAAGTCTTACACAAAAATGACATTTCCTTAAGTCACTAGTACTCTGGGGGTGGGTAGGTAACCAGAGGATTGAATTGTGTTTATAGCTTTCACCTTGCCCACTCTGCGACTGCGCAAAACCTTTTCTAGTGATAGTGAAGTAATACACTTAAGATGGTATGTCCACAGATTTGTACACTATGTTTTAGAGGCGCCGAGATTGGCAAATTTTTAAATAGGTGGGAACTATAGTGTCCCAGAACAGCATTCTGGACCCCTCCATAATTGTTATATTATTGTCTTATGTGGATGCACTGTGCAAAACCCTCATGTCAATTTTCTGTATGTATGTTGTACAGCTGCGGTGTCTTAGGGGTTAACTCCTTAAAATCATTGCCTGTCAGCTCTGCTGTTGAATGTATCCATACTTTCTGTGTCATGTGGTACAAGTGAGGTAATAAAAGCGAGTGTCTGAAATCGGGAAGGTCTGTCTTCTTCAATCTGTGTTAGAGTAGGGTTCCATCTTACCTACTACGGGGACTAACACAGTGCCACATGGAAGCACCTTCAGTTTCCCTGTTGGTGAAAATGGAGGAAGAGGAACAACTACCTGCAGCGTTTGAAGTATAGATCTAATAGGAGTGAGTCCGTCCGTCGAGAGAGAGAGAGAGAGAGAGAGAGAGAGAGAGAGAGAGCGCGCACAACCCTCAACATCCCAGTTTTGCTATACCAGGTACCCGTTCACAATGCAGGCATTATTTTTCCTGTGTGGCCATCCACCAATAGGATCACCACACAGAGGTACGTGATTGTGACACCCACGCGGATAATGTGCGGGGTGTATTTAGGCTAAGCCTTTTCTTCAGTAACTTCCTACTAGACTGTATGTAACATAGTAACATAATATGTTAGGCCGAATGAAGACAACGTCCATCTAGTTCAGCCTGCAATAATTCCTACCTGTCTGTAAGACCTGAATCAACAACCCGCTGGTCACCTAAAATTTATATCCTGTGATATCCTTTCGCTCTAGAAAGACATCTAGTCCCCTCCTAAATTCCTCTATGGATTTTGCCATCACCACGTCCTCAGGCAGAGAGTTCCACAATCTCACTGCTCTTACAGTAAAGAACCCTTTTCTGTGTTGGTGATGAAACCTGCTTTCTTCTAGACGTAGAAGATGCCCTCTTGTTACCGTCGCAGTCCTGGGTATGATCCCCAGGAATCCACCACTCGGGAACCTGCCAAGCAGCTGTTGATCAGGGCACTGTCGATGTGTATTTAGCCAGAGGCATAGTAACATAGTAACTGTGGAGAGATCTCTACTTTTGCCCCCTTCGCAGTATATCTATATGTCACCGGTCCTGGACATTAAATAATGTGGACTATAGGGCCGTATTGTTCCTGTGTATTTTTCCTCCCAACCTCTGAGCTTTTGCCTGTAACTACTGCCATAAATGATACCTGTAATTGCCTGTATATTTAAGTTTATCTAAGTAAAGTTTACCAGGTCTCAACCGTTCCTGAGGTCCCGAGGTATGGCGCACATGTTTCAGTGTTTATCACTCCGCCATATAGCATAACGATGTGGGAACGGCGGCGTCACGATGTGATATATATATATATATATATATATATATATGTTTATATACTACAAACATTACCCCTCGTGTTACTACTCGGCTACAACGTGAAAAGGACAAGGCCTCCGGCCATACACAAGTCCAATGGTCCCTGTCCCCGTGTAATACAAGTTGTGGTCGCTCTGCACTACACTGCCATCCCACCTTAATTGTTGACCAAATCACCAGCTCAACCAGGATACCCAGAAATCAATTACTCCAATACACAGAGAAGGAAGAAAACAATTGTGTACCTCTAGTAGTGACCTACAATTCACATATAGAGGTACTAAGGAAAAAGAATCTACATTATACTCTACACAAGGATTACCGTCTGAAAACCATAATTTCCAAACCCTCCCCTCCCATGTTAAAAGCAACTTCCAAGTCTGAGGAACATTATAATCAGGACTGCATCGCCCTCTGACATGCAAAAAGAACTTATTCCTGTAATGAGACAGCTCAGTCAGGGTGAAACTGGGTAAAGAATTGCCTTATAGATAGAAAGCCGAGGGTGGTAATACATGGTGCATTCTCGGATTGGGCCACGGTCACTAGTGGGGTGCCACAGGGTTCAGGGAAAAAAGATGGTTAACGGGTGACCAAATAACTATGTATAAATACATGAGGGGACAATACAAGGATCTCCCCCATGATCTGTTTATGCACAGGACTACGATGGTAACAAGAGGGTATCCTCTACGTCTAGAGGAACAAAGGTTTCATCACCAGCATAGAAGGGGGTTTTTTACTGTAAGAGCAGTGAGACTGTGGAACTCTCCGCCTGAGGATGTGGTGATGGCAAAATTGATAGAGGAGTTTAAGAGGGGACTAGATGTCTTTCTAGAGCGATATATTTCAGGATATAGACATTAAATAATCAGCAGGGTTGTTGATCCGAGTCTTTGAGTCAGGAAGGAACCTTTAAAATGTTGATCAAGGGATTATTCTGACTATCGGTATTAGTGTATCTTGACGCCACCGAAAGCTAGGGGTTTGACAGCGGGAATGCCCCTCTCACACTCCTAGCTCCCGATAGGGTGAAGAGACGAAGGTCCTAGCTGCACCCTGTGCATTGCTTCTTGACGACAGTGGTGGCTTAGGGTGAGGGTTACTTTTCCATGTAGGCTTACAGTAGCATATGCAAAAAAAAGTAACCCTCACTGTTAGGCCTAGTGCACACGGCCGTGACGGGCTCCGCAAGCGGAATTCCACAGTGGAGTCTGTCACGGCACCGCCGCAGAGACCCCATACTTACCTCCGGATCCGCCACCCGACGTCCCGCATGATGCTCCGGAGAGCATGCGCAGTAGAGCGCATGACGCGCCGGCGGTTTCATGTGACGCGCCGGCTGCATCATGTGACACGGCCCACAGCGTCACATGACACGCCGGGTGCATAATATGATGCGGCTAGCGGTAGGCAGGGAAGCGTTTTCACGCTATCTTCCGCTGTGCTATCTTCTGTTAACTGCAATGGAAGCCATCCACGCATATGCCTGCGGCAAAATAGAACATGCCGCGGGTGAGTATGTGTGATTTCATGGTGCGGAATTCCGCGGTGGGATTCCGCACCGTGAGCATTGCACTATTAGGTTCAACAGAACCCAATAGCTGCGGGGCAACGCCGCTTAATACGCAGTGGAAATCTACCCGTGGGAATTAGCCCTAAGGTAGCAGGGCTGGCAAAGAGCAATGGACAGGGTGCACGTGTGACTCTCAGCGCTGCTTGTCTGTTTTGGCTCCCGGCCGCAGGGAGGAGGAGGACTGATTAACAGATGGCGGCAGTCTCTTTCCTTCCGGTCGGGCGGCTACCTGCTGCGAACATCACGGCCCCTGTGTGCTCCCAAGGCGGCTCCCCCCGTGCAGACCTACTGGCCATGTGTTGCCGCCGACGCTGACCATGCTGCAGCGGTCCCGCAGCGCACTCCTATCCCTGCTCTGCTGCTGCACTGTGTGTTTGCCCAGCTGTCACAGTGGCTTCCCACCGGCATGGGGCCATCCCTGCTACGGCCATAATCAGTATGTTAGATGGTGTGCTCGGCTGCAGGACAACCGGAATACTAGGAGAATGTGCGGCGCCGCCGCTGAGGATCCTGCTGCGGTCCCGTGGCGCACTCCCATCCGGCCGGGTCTAACGGTGTCTCCTGCAGCCGCAGTGTCCTCTCTGCTGTGGCTTGGCTCAGTAACTTACATGGGGGAGGGGGGCCGGCAATAGTGGGCTGCAGGATAAGGTGCCTCACTGCTTAGTAGCCCCAGCAGCGGTCGACACTGCATGCCTTTTGCACAATTTTCATCAGCCTTCCAGGACCTACTGACTTGGCAGCTGTCCAGCCAATCATATACAGGGGGTGTCACCCCCCCCCCCCCAGTAAATCTTGACTCCACCCGGACTTCATGGTGGCGTCAAGATACACTAATACCCTGACTGCCATTATGGAGTCGGTAAGGATTTTTTTTCCCCCAAATGAGCTAAATTGGCTTCTGCCCTATTGAGTTTTTTTTTTTTTGCTTTCCTCTGGATCAACAAGGGGGAGGGGCAGATAGAAACAGGCTGAACTAGATGGACATTGTCTCCTTGCAGTCTAACATACTATGTTAAGAGCTGCAAGACCTGCTCACATATACTGACAACGGACAGGATACAAATCCCCAACACACAGCAGGACTGTAAGACCCCGGGGACCTTCACATGTTCCATGTCCGATGTTGTGTACCTGATCCTGTGCAGCGAATGTCCTATTGAGGGGTTTTGTGTTGAGAAAACAGGACAAAAACTGAAAGCAAGGATGAGGTCTCTTTGCCACACAATTACAGAAAGACCTGAGAAAGAACCCTGCATAGGTTTGAAAGCTCACTATAACATCATGTATTTTTGTGAGTGCATTGTGTTGTGATTTTGAACACATTGAAATAGGATTTCTGAAATGGGAACACTCCTTTAAGTTACAGATGGTGTAAAAGCCATAACATGGTGTTTTTAATTACAGTTCCTTGCTCGTATTAAGGCCTCTTTCATGAGAGTTGCGATTTCCACCCACCCACATCACGGGCGAAAATAGCATGAACAAGAGAAAGCCATGTCCAAGGCTAAATCTCATGTTTTCTCGCTCATTCACATGTCTGGGTGTGGCTTATATACGCCGCAGCCCAGAATTCATTTGGCTGACACAAGTACTTTATCTGGCTCAATAGAGCCAGCCAACATAGTTTAGCTTTGCTAGCCACTTCTAAACTCCCTTTGCTGGCAGCTCCCATAGGGTTCTATGGGAGTTGCACGCTGATTTTAGCCAAAAGATAGGGCAAGACTGATCTTTTCCAGCTGTGTCAAAACATCAGTCGGTGTATTTTGCCACCAATGTCCTATCTTCGCCATCTGGGCATTTTTACATGGCTAATAATCGGCCATGTGAATGAATGCATTGGAATCCAATGCTTCACATGGTTGCAATTTTTTATTGCGGCTAAATTAGCCGCATAAAAACACTCATGTGAATAAGGCCTAAAACTAAAAATAGGTGTCAGTACATTCATTCCCATGGAATGGGCAATCAAAGCCTGGTGACATCGAATTACCACGCCATTCTCCAGCAGCAGGAATAGCAGTTGCCAGGAAGCTTGGTAAGTATTGTTTAAATGCATACCATTTTTTTATATACCTGCCTAAGATTAGTTATTATTAGAAAAATTCCATGACTTCATGTTAAGGATCTCCTCAATTCTTGGAAAATACTAATTGCAAACCTGGTTTCTTGATAGATTGACTGACGTATAATTACAGTACTTGATTGCCTATTTAGTCATTCCTACAAATGGGTGTATCAGCCTGTTATACTTAATACTGTTATAATTAATGCTTAAGGTTAAAAAGTTTATGCTAATTGTATGTAGTATATTTTCTAGAACAGTTACTCAAACACAGTCAGGAACCCCTAAAAAGTCATGATTTGAGGATATCCTATAAAGGAGAGCACCTGTGTCAATTTCTGAGGCCCTCACAATAATGATATCACCTGTACAATACTGAGGAAATCCTGAAAATACAATCTGTGGGGAGCACTTAAAGGGTATCTGTCAGTTTGTACACCTTGTCCAAACTGCGGGTGTGATGTTATAGAGGAGGAGCTGAGCAGACTGATATATGGTTTTATGGGGAAAGATTCAGTAGAATGTGTATTTTATTCATTTAAACCTTTGATCATTCTGAGCTGCAGTCCAGTGGGTGGAGCTATCAGTGATTGACAGCCGTTCCTGTTGTGCAGTCATTCATAGATAGCTGTCAATCACAAATAGGACCGCGCATTGGACTGTTCAGCTCAGAATGTGGAGAATCTGTCCCCATAAACTATATATTCATCCGTTCGGCTCCTCCCGCTCTATAATATTATGCCGGCAGACTGGACAGAGTGTTCCAGCCAACAGACAGCCTTTAGGGACTGGTGCTGAGAAACACTGTTCTAAAAGGTGTTTTGCACTGCAAATAAAAGGACTTTGGAAGCTTCTTGACTTCCTTTATACTTACTTGCAGTGGTAGAGTAAAAATGATTACAAAACCAATAATTATAAAGTTTATTGATTTCAAGCCTTTTGAAACACTCATTACTCTTCATATGGCACAATGTTAGCTTGTTGGTGGTCACAAAAGGCAAGATATCACACGTTTAGGCACTAACATTCTACATCCTTTGTCAATGTAAAGTCCCTTACATATCACAGGCGAGTTATTCTCTGAGCTGTTGGGGACAGAAAGAGTGGCGGCCATTGCGGCTTAGAGGATAGATAGAGCTATTTGTCCAAAGCCAAAACCTGATGAACTCGTGATAGATGTTATCTGTGGACTTCTGTCACATGTGGATACAAATGTGATCCTAACAGCTGCCTCAAGAATGGAGCAGATAAAATATATAAAAGAGGTGGGTATCCAATTTTTTCAAGATCTTGCTCCCTCTACTGCAACACCCCAGAGAGATGACTCTGGAAATTTGACTACTGGAGGAATAAGTGTTGGCTTGTCACATCAGCACTTACCAGGCTCTGGTTCCTGAGAGATATCACATAGCCAAGGCCAGAGCAGGATCGCAGGCTACCTTCGACACCCCTAGGATAGGGAATGCCAATGAACGGGTCCTTGGAGATAGTAGTAGTTATCACTCGTGACGCCACTGTTCTCACACACTGGTATGCTACGCAGTGGAGAAAAGAACACAGAGACTTGTGTATCGTACCTCGGGTCCACAGAAACGGTTAGGGCCTGGTATAACTTTACTTGTATGAAAACAATGGTACAAGGCAACTTAGACTTTACAAACTTTACAGTGCAGGCAAAATTATGCTGTGCAGAAATTAGACTTTAACACGGCTCTATTAGACTGAAAGACACACATGTGTAAATGAAGCCACAGAATGGCACCACCCCGCTCTCATAGACTTCTGGACGCGTAGGTATGACAATTATTGGGTTACCTCTACACGGTGATCCTGAATCTGGACGGCCGTGTAGGAAAATCATAGCTTGGATTGGTACTTTTGCACTAGCCTTGCACACCAACAGCTTTGAACTTACAATTGCTCTCTCTTAGATCTTGGGACTCACTCCATTCACATCCAGGCTCCACTCACTACGGGATATCTCTTTCTCCATCTTCACCTAGATGGAAGCTGAAGTGCTTCCATGTGGCTCTGTGTTAGCACTCTCTCAGCAGACAAGATAGAACCCCTTTCCCACTCTCAAACACTCCTGTTTATACCTTCACTCATACCACATGACGTGACAAACTGATACATCTACATGGAGACAAAGATTTTATTACTGTTAACCTCTCAAGCGCCGCAGCTGTGCAACACATATATGGATATGACAGGACAAGCTTTGCACAGTGCATCTACATAGGACAAAACATGTATGACATTTATGGAGGGGACCAGGATGGTGTTTCTGGGCCACTTCACTACCTTAGCTAAGAGAAAGCAACCGAGACCTTTACTTGAAGCTCTCAGAGAAAAAAACTTGCAGTATTCTTGGCGTTTTTCTTTTGGAATCTGTATATTGAAAAATGGCTACAAAATAGTGATTTACACCCCCGCCAATTTGGACTTGGCCTGGCCCCTAGTGGGCATAGTTCCTGATCCCATCCTGGATGTTTCTGCAGGATTTGAAAGATTTTACAACGCTTCCTGAATTAACACCGTAGAAGGACGCAACTTGCCTCAAAACGCCAAATAGGTGAGTGAGGAGACTTTTAAGGCCATTCATGCTCCTCTTGGTAATATGCAAATAGGGAAGATGGAACAAAACCTCTGCAACATCACCTATTGGATGGCAGCATCCCTTCAAATCAATGCTTGACCCATTATACAGGTCTGTAGAGCATTAAATGGTTCATTGAGCACTGCATTAATTGGCTGATCAAGAACCAATGAGAGCCAGAGCTATATGGAGGCGGGATTTATGAACCGCCTAATCAGGAAGCGGTGGCTGAAGACTGCAAACAAGTGTGCATTAGCTTTGGAAGTAGAGCAACGGAGCAGACAGCGCCTGTTACGTAATATATTGTGTTTAGTTTTTTTTTTTAAATGCAGTTAGGGCTTATTTCCGGGAAAATCGCGATATCACTGTGAGAAAACACAGCGATATTGCACAGAAATTCCGGGAACACAGCCTCGATTTTCTTGCAGCGATATCACTTTTGCCCCTGTGAAAGAAGCCTTACAGTTTCATGTTTGACTTTTTACTGCAACATCCTTGAATAGAGCCCAACAATAAGGGTCGAGGGCCACACACAAAACTGACCCTGTTGGGGCCTTTTTACATGGCTTTTTTTCCCATCCGTGTGCTGTCCATGTATTTTATGTACAGCATAGAGACCCATTATAGCCCATTGCCAGCCATTGACTTCCATGAGAGCTGTGCCTGCAGTTACAATTGCCGGCCACTACATAGAGGTTGTCATGGAGGCTTCCGCTCTCACCTCTGTGTATTTGCCGTGCTGAAAGCATGCGTCCGCTCAGCTGATCGGTCGGGGTCTTGAGCTACTAGTGATAACCTATTCTGATGATTGCTCTCTAATAGTATTTTCCTGGAAAACCCTTTAACCTATACTGCAGGTTTATGCCTCTTTCTCACGAGCGTATATCGGCCTCACCGTTTTCACGGTCAGCCGATATACGCTGTGATCTGATGCATTGGATTCCAATGCAGTGTGACTGCTAAACTCCCTCCCTCTTCTCTCCTCCCCTCTGGCTGATTGTAATGGGAGGGGGTGGGTCAGGGGCAGAGCTAAGCACCCCCTCCCCACCCCTTGTCCACCACCTGCCCGCCCCCTCCCATTGCAATCAGCCGATGGGCAGGAGAGGTGGAGGTGAGTGTGGACCGAGAGCAAGGCAGGTGGTTTGGGCTCTGCAACCAGAAAAAACGCACACGGGGTGGTCAAGTTAAGAAGAATGTATTTACTACAGGTTAATAAAGGCAAGTTAATGGTAAAAGAACAGGAATAAGAACAAGCACAATACACAGTATAGCTTGAACAATTCAAGTTGGATTTCACAATATATTCTACGTTTACGATGTCCACCCCCACAGCATGGGCACTGAAAGAACAATAGTCCCAAAACTATCTCTAACTGACCCTAACTTCACATTTGCGTGCGCACCCCTTTTACCAGTGGTCCGGGTGGACTGCTTACAGTTTGTAGAAGCGCGCGTTGGGGTCCAATGTCGTTCCTCCCTTGTATAGCGAAGCATCCTCTCCTCACGGTTATCACAACATCCGAGGCAATAAGATCCTTCTCAGCAGGCAGGAAAACCAAATGGATGCAATGGAATCCAACAGCAAGTAGCTCAGCACACTGACAGTCCTGCAGAATCCATACACCCCGGTGTGATATAAGCCAGGGGTTGTGCAGTTACCGTCCGGTACTCAACAGCACTGCCAGTCTTTAGCTTTGGTGGCAATGTCCACAGCCACAATGTCAGTATTACTGGTTACCCACTGGGCACAGTCCTTTCAGCATGGCTCCACTGAACATACTGTCTCTTTATACTCTGTCTGCCTCTGGACTGAAGTACACACAGGTTAGCTGCACAGGAAAGTCCTATAAGATCTCCACACACTCTCCATGCAGCACAGACACTTGGTACTCTCTCTGCAAAGATGGCTGCTGCTCTCTGTGTCGTCACATCCTGCTTCCCTTCTCACACTCTGTCTGCAGACAGGCAGGCTGATCTCATACGGGTGTGTCACTCCAGCATCACATTCCCATTGCAGGGGCTGCTGTCTTAAAGGACCAGAATCACAGAAACACATATACACTCAACTTTAACACAGTTTAAACAAATGAAACTTGGCACATCATTGGGCTGTATCTTACATAAGACAGAGAGGCCGCCTGCAGACGGGCGGGTCGGATCCGGCGGCGAGAATTCTCGCCGCGGGACCCAACCCCAGCGCCTGCAGGGAGGAGAGCGTACTCACCCGCGCCTGGCGGCCCCGGCTCTTTCATGTGCCAGCTGCCGGGCATGCGCAGACCGGAGCCGGCGGCCGGGTGAGTGACGCATGCCCAGCAGTGATGCAGGCTTTCAGTGGCGGAAATCCTGCAGATAATCCTGCCGCGGGATTTCTGCCCGTGTGCAGGCGGTCAGAGGGGGAGGGAAGGGCAAGGCGCCAGGGCCCATGCCGTCTGAACGGGCACCCAAATGTTAGATTTGTGCGCCTATTCACAAGGTTTTACACCTCACATCGTAGCTTATATCCGCCGGCCGTGAAAATGGTGGGCTATATATGCTTGTGCGAACTTAGTGTACCTGCTGGAACAGGTTTAATCTAGAAATACCGTCAGTGTTCTAAAGAGCAGCAAGAGTCTATACAATATAACAGATATATAAATAACTATTTCAGCAATCTCTAAAAACATTTATAGAGTTTACTACAAGCTATTGAAATTAGTATTTACAGTCTAATTGTTCATGTTGCTATGACCTTAGGCTTGGTTTTGTGGCAGGTGTTGGATTAAACCTTAAAGGACAAAGTACAGTATATTTAAGGTGCTTGGTCCTGGGCTTTAATCTCAGCCAGTGGTAAAAATATAGAGCAGGATTAAAGCTCATGCTCCTGCAATATATCATGAGCAAATCAGGTCCTCAGCTGTTATTCACAGCCTGGGACCTGAAGGGCAACATAGGGTCGTTTTCAACCGCTTCTGCCTTCTCTCTTACAGGCTACATACCACACAATTAGCACTATGTAGTGAATAAAGAGAGTGGAAGTGGTGCTTCTGTTATTCGACCCAGCTATCATATCACAGTAGGGAGCTCCTTGCCACAGAAGAGCTACGGAGTCCTAGCACACCTAGATCAGCTCTATTAATGACTATTATCATGAGATGTTTTTCCCTGTAACTGGGGCTCCTGTGTATACAGATCCTATGGATGCCCCACACATCCACTATACACAGGTATAGTGTGAAAAAAAAGAAAATGTGAATGTCCCCCAGACATCGAATACGACGTTAGATGTTAAAAAAACAAACTATACATAAAATTAAAAAATAAAAATTATGAGAAAAAATAGCTTTATATATCACGAAAAAAAATGAACCAAACTATTTTTCCAAAGTGCAAAAAATAGGGCCGTAATACCATAACATAGGTAAAATCCATAAGAAGTGTCTAGCCCTTAAAGGGGTTGTCCCGCCGCCCAAACTGAATTTTTTTTCCCATTAATGCCCTGTAAAGTAAAAGCATCATAGACTACAGCATTACCCATAAAAAACAATATTTTGCTCACCTTTTCATTCCTTTTCTTTCCTATAAAGCTGTCCTGAAGAATTTTTCAAAGATGGCGCCGCTGGGAAGTTCCCATGATGCACTGCTGCCTCTCTCTCCTCAGCGTGCACGCTCCCGATGACACCGGTGACATGACTGGAAGACCGGCATCATTATGGAGACGCAGCTGTCATGGAGACGCAGCTGAGAGTGACAGCCCGATATAGCTCTCCGCCCTCGGGAGTCACTTCACTGCTTTAAATGGAGCCGGCAGCCGGCCGCCTCCATTCAAAGCAATGGGAGAGCAGGGAGAGCAGTGAGATCTCCTGCTACTGCTGTGACAGCTGTAGCAGGAGATTCCTTCATCTCCCTGGCATGTCCCCTCATCACTGGACAGTATGACAATCATGTGACAATGATGTCACAGTGTCCAGTGATGAGGGGACATGCTGGGGAGATGAAGGAATCTCCTGCTACAGCTGTCAGAGCAGTAGCAGGAGATCAGGATCTCTGTCATTACTTTCAATGGCAGAGGATCGCGATCTCCTGCTACTGCTGTGTCAGCTGTAGCAGGAGGTTCTTTCATCTTCCAGACCTCTCCCCATATCACTGGACACTGTGACAATGATGTCACAGTGTCCAGTGATGAGGGGACATGCTGTGGGGATGAAGGAATCTCCTGCTACAGCTGTCACAGTTCTAGCAGGAGATCGCGATCCTCTGCCATTGAAAGTGAAAGTAAAGTAAAACAAAACAAGTCCCCACACACACATGCCCCCACAGTGCCCCCCTACACATGACCCCCCCACAGTGCCCCTCACCACTGTGCCCACCCCACAGTGCACTCTCCCACAGTGCCCCCCAATGATCCCCCACAGTGCCCCCGACAGTGCATACACATAGTGCCCTCCACAGTACCCCCTACACATGCCCCACCAGAGTGCCCGCCCAGTGTCACCCCACAGTGCCCTCCAAAGTACCTCCCCTCAGTGCCCACCTCCACATGCCCCCCCAGTCCACCCCACAGTGCCCCCCTCCTCCACAGCCCCCCCAACAGTGCCCCCCACAGTGCCCCCCTAGTGTCACCCACAATCCCCCCTACAGTGCCCACACATAGTGCCCTCCATAGTACCCCCCTACACATGCCCAAAAGTCTATGTGACAGCACCCCACGGCCAAAAGTCTATGTGTCAGCACCCCACGGCCAAAAGTCTATGTGTCAGCACCTCACGGCCAAAAGTCTATGTGTCAGCACCCAAAGGCCAAAAGTCTATGTGACAGCCCCCCCATTGCAAAAAGTCTATGTTACAGCACCCCCGGTGACAAGTCTATGTGACAGCACACCCCCACCCCAGGCAAGAAGTCTATGTAACAGCACACTCCACAGCAACAAGTCTATGTGACAGCACACCCACACCCCTGGGAAGAAGTCTATGTGACAGCACCCAACAGTGACAAGTCTATGTGACAGCACCGGATGGCCAAAAGTCTATGTGACAGCACCCGACAGCCAAAAGTCTATGCGACGGCACCCCACAGCCAAAAGTCTATGTGTCAGCACCCGACGGCGACAAGTCTATGTGACAGCAACCCATGGCCAAAAGTCTATGTGTCAGCACCTCATGGCCAAAAGTCTATGTGTCAGGACCCCCCCGCCAAAGTCTATGTGTCACCACCTGATGGCCAAATGTGTATGCGGCAGCACCCCCACTGCAAAAAGTCTATGTGACAGCACCCCCACAGCAATGGCACCTCCCACCCCCCAGACAAGTGTAATGCCGCCCCTCCCCTCCTCCCCTGTGCCAAGTGACATGCATGCACCCGCCCCCTCCCCCGACTAGTAACAGCTTGGCACCCACAGTTGCATCCCGACCAGTGACAGCCCGGCACCCCCCCCCCCCCCGACCAGTGAGAGCCCGGCACTCCCCCTTCTCCGTCAAATCCTTCCCCTTTAGCTGATGCTCCGGCAGCTGCGCATCCCCTGCAAGCAGACCTGGGCTTCCTGAAGCAGCGTGCGATCCTGGCAGAAGAAGCTGTACTGTGCATGCGCGAAGGAGAAGAAGCTCGATTCCGACCCGTTAAGACCTGGAGCCGGCCCGACAAGAAGAGGAGAAGATTTGTCGCAGTCATGGACGACCGGAGAAGCAACACAGGGGGGGGGGGGGGGGGGGCACACCGTAAGTAAACAACTTCTGTTTGCCTAATTTTCAATGCACAATGTATATTACAAAGTGCATTGAAATGGGCCAACAGAAGAAATCAAATGCATTCTTTATGGCCGGACAACCCCTTTAAGATACCAAACATCCTTGTCCGTAAGGGTTAAAGTAGAAGTTGGATAGCATTTAGTGACCAAAACAAAGCATTCTGCATCACACAGGAGAGCCGACTGCTCCTCTATATACTACATCACACAGGAGAGCCGACGGCTCCTATATATACTACATCACACAGGAGAGCCGACGGCTCCTATATATACTACATCACACAGGAGAGCCGACTGCTCCTCTATATACTACATCACACAGGAGAGCCGACGGCTCCTATATATACTACATCACACAGGAGAGCCGACTGCTCCTCTATATACTACATCACACAGGAGAGCCGACTGCTCCTCTATATACTACATCACACAGGAGAGCCGACGGCTCCTATATATACTACATCACACAGGAGAGCCGACTGCTCCTCTATATACTACATCACACAGGAGAGCCGACGGCTCCTATATATACTACATCACACAGGAGAGCCGACTGCTCCTCTATATACTACATCACACAGGAGAGCCGACGGCTCCTATATATACTATATCACACAGGAGAGCCAACGGCTCGAATATATATTCTACATCACACAGGAGAGCCGACTGCTCCTCTATATACTACATCACACAGGAGAGCCGACGGCTCCTATATATACTACATCACACAGGAGAGCCGACTGCTCCTCTATATACTTCAACACACAGGAGAGCCGACAGCTCCTCTATATACTATACCACACAGGAGAGCCAACAGCTCCTCTGTATACTACACCCCACGGGAGAGCCGACAGCTCCTCTATGTACTATACCACACAGGAGAGCCAACAGCTCCTCTATATACTACACCACACAGGAGAGCCGACGGCTCCTCTATATACTACATCACACAGGAGAGCCGACTGCTTCTATATATACTACATCACACAGGAGAGCCGACGGCTCCTATATATACTACATCACACAGGAGAGCTGACTGCTCCTCTATATACTACATCACACAGGAGAGCTGACTGCTCCTCTATATACTACACCACACAGGAGAGCCGACGGCTCCTCTATATACTACATCACACAGGAGAGCCGACTGCTTCTATATATACTACATCACACAGGAGAGCCGACGGCTCCTATATATACTACATCACACAGGAGAGCTGACTGCTCCTCTATATACTACACCACACAGGAGAGCCGACGGCTCCTATATATACTACATCACACAGGAGAGCCGACTGCTCCTCTATATACTACATCACACAGGAGAGCCGACTGCTCCTCTATATACTACATCACACAGGAGAGCCGACTGCTCCTCTATATACTACACCACACAGGAGAGCCGACTGCTCCTCTATATACTACATCACACAGGAGAGCCGACGGCTCCTATATATACTACATCACACAGGAGAGCCGACGGCTCCTATATATACTACGCACAAAAGAGCGATTGTGAACGGGCAGAGGAGTGTGAGTGATTGCGAACGGGCAGAGGAGCGTTAGCAGTTGCTAGCAGGCAGAGGCATATTTGGAGTGTGAAATATTCAATCTTCAGTATTTCTGGAAGTAAATTGTAGATCCCCATTAGGATGAGCTCCATGCTTGACAATGCCATCCAGTGTGCTAGTTGTGCAATGTATACAGTCCTTGATCAGCCGATCGAGAGTACATACTGTTGCGCAAGATGCAAGCCCATCGCACATTTGGAAGCCCAAAACCCTGAATCTAAATGAGCAAATGACAAGACTGAGAGCCATTGACAACATGGAAAGGAGTTTGCTGCTCACTGAGCAGACACTCGCTGGGGTAGAGGTGGGGGTGGATTGTAATTTGGAAGAGCAGGATGAACAGGCAGCTAGCTGGGTGACAGTTAGAAGGGGTAAAGGGAAGAGAACCAGGGAGGCTAGTCCTAAACTGGCATACCCCAACATTTTGTGAAGTTGGCAGATGAGGGGGATCCCATTACAGAAACAGCACCGCTGCAGCACGACATACCATCTGAATGTCAGGGAGAGCACTGCTCCAGTGAGAAGGGGAAGGGGAGCGCCGGGCAGGCTAGACAGGTACTAGTGGTGGGGGACTCAATTATAAGGGGGAATATATAGGCCGCTGCTTGGGCTCCTATGGGAGCCAATGACAGTGGCTGGAGAAGGGAGGTGGGGGGAGTTTAGCAGTTTGACTGCTAAACTCCCTCCCTCTCTCTTCTCTCATCCTCTCTCCTTCCCTCTGGCTGTTTGCAATGGGAACAGGCGGGACGGTCATTGCTGGCTACGGAAAAGGGGCAGGGTGGGCAGTTGCTTAGCTCCGCCCCTGTCCCACCTATTCCAAATGCAAACAGCCAAAGGGAAGGAGAGAGGAGGTGAGCCAGCAAGGGGGAGGGAAGGAGAGGCAACAGCATTGTGGCCTTGGGGTATATGTGCCAGGGCCTGTGCCGTCTGAACTGGTGCACAAAGGTTAGATTTGTGCACCCGTCTTTTTTTTCTTTTTAAGGCGCCCCGGGCATACGTAAAAACACCTATGGCTGTGTAAGAGAGCCCTCAGGCAAATAAAAAAGGTGTCAAACTGCAATGAAGTAAATATTATGGGGGACTTTAATTATCCAGATATAATCTGGGAAGATAAAAACTGCAAATCCCACAAGGGTGATAAATTGTTGAGAACAACTAAAGACAACTACCTTACCCAACTCCTGTGGAAGGAAACTATAGGGAGTGGCAATCTAGACATATTACTAACTAACAAACCAGGCAGAATCTCGGGAGTGGCGGTTGAGGGACACTTGAGAAATAGTGACCACAATATAATTAATTTCCAGCTGTCCTTTAATAAGAAGCTTTATCAGGGAACGACAAAAGAACTATACTTTAGTAAAGCAAAATTTAATCAGCTCAGAACTTCTATCGGTAACATTAATTTGGACAACATCCTCAGAAATACCAGTACAGAGGACAAATGGGAATAGTTTAAAAACATCCTAATTACCTCGTTAGCTGTTTGTATTTTTTTAAAATAAAAACTACAAGTAGAAGGAAACCAATGTGGCTCAACTGTAAGGGGGGTAATCAACAAAAAAATAAAGCATTTAAACTATGAAAACAAGAAGGCAGCGAAAAAGCTCTAAAATCATACAGGGAAAAAAACAAATAATGTAAAGAATTGCAAAGGAGGAGACAGAAAGACTGATCGTCAAAGAGAGCAAAAATAACCCTAAACTATTCTTCAATCATATAAACAGTAAAAAGGATTTGCACTGAGAGCACTGACCATTTAAGAAATAATGCAGGAGAAATCATAGAAGATGATGGAGGGATGGCAAATCTATTAAATAGTTGTTTTTTTTTTTCAAGTATATTTACGAATGAAAAAGAAATGTCACAATACAGGGTTATAAAATGACCCCCCCACCCCCACCCCCTGCTAAATTTTGCATGTCTATCACAGGAGGAAGTGCAGAGCCAGTTAAAGAGGATTAAAATTGCTAAAGATGGAATACACCCAAGGGTTCTAAGGAAACTAAGTGACATAATAGCTAGACTGCTATTTCATGTAATTATGGACACTATTGAGACCAGGGTTGTACCGCTGGATTGGCACATTGCCAATGTACAAAAGGGGGTCTAAAAGAGAGCCTGGTAACAACAGGCCGATAAGTCTCATTTTAATAATTGGAAAAAGGCAAGGGTTTCTGAGAGATGCCATCCTAGATTACCTCAAGGAAAACAACGGTATAACTCCTTACCAGCATGGGTTCATGAGGAGTCGATCATGTCAAACCAATGTGATCAGCTTCCTCAATGAAGTAAGCTCTAGGCTAGACCTGGGAGAGTCTATTGATCTTGTATATCTGGATTTCTCTAAAGTATTTGACATCATGCCGTATATGAGTCTGAAGAAAGGGCAAATATAAATGACACAATTCTGTCCTCAAACATTTTTTGGGCATCAAACACTCTGAAGACCTCCTAACAAAGCTTAAGGAGGGATACAAAAAGCACCTATTTTTGAGTCGTCCTTCTAAGGATGTGAATTGTATTGTTATATCTGCGCTCAAAAGACAAGATTTTCCATATATAAATATGACATATAGGGTCGTTTTTTATGTTAGTGCAAACAATATGCATAAAAGACTCACCTGGTACGGAGCCTGTCTATATAGACAAGACTCCACACCTATGTTCCCAGGATGGCAGGATAGTATCCTTGTAGGTGAACATGCTTAGGTGGTGTACTTCAGGAGAGCAACATAGGAAGAATTTCCAGGGTCAGATGATACTCGGTCTAACGTGATATAGTAGGAGTCAAAAAAAGAGACCAGAAGAAAAAGCTATCCTTGTGCTACTAGTGCATAAGAAAATTAAATACTGAGAAGAAAGTTATATCTTACTTTACTGAGGGGTTTTGGACTACAGCCAACTCCACCTCAAGTCCAGGTTCGTCAGAGAATGGAGAAGGAGGATCATGTCACAGGTCTTCATCCAACAGATTTATTTACCAGTATATAGCAGTATACATACATATATAGTACATACACTGACTGTAATGGCAACACGTTTCGGGGCTCACTATGCCCCCTTTTCAAGCCTTACACAGAGGGATAATTAACTCACATTTTTAGTATGGTATTTCTGGTAGTTCAACTCATTTAGATGACATCACGGAGCTCTGTGCAGTCAGCTAGCGGTGTGCTACGCTATGCGATCCATCTACAATGTGTGATGACGTCATATGCACATGTTGTATCATGTGGTAGCCACTGCGTCCCATTTGCGTTCCAAATCGACGTCTTTTTTACTCATTCAGTCTACGGTGTTATTAAACAGGGATTTACATATAGTAATTCAGTACATCCTGTTTGTAATGAGTTTCAGCAACACTCTTGCAAAATATTCTACCCCATGTTAAAGGTCCTTTCATCAGTGCAGTGTTAAACTCCCTCCCCCTTCCTTTGCCGGCCAGCTCACATAGTCTTCCATAGGAGTCTATGGAGCTGCTGGCGTTATGTTGTCAAAAGATAGGACAAGTCCTCTCTTTTGAGGGAAAGAAATCTCAATGTCAAAAAATCGTGCCTATCTTTTACATGCAATTTCTTCAGTGCGTTAAAAAAATCGTTCATCTGAAAGAACCTACAGGAAACCTATAGGTTCTTTTAGATGCAATTTTTTTCACATGCCTACACTGCTTCAACTTGACACTCGTGTGAAAGAAGCCTTAGGCCGGCTTTACAAGGGTATATTTGTGCATCCAATATTTGCAGGAACAGCACGCAGAGAATAGAACACATTAATTTCAATCGGTTCGTTCACATTTCCGTATTGTATGCATGCATTTCGGTCGTGCAAAAAAAAAAAATAATAACATGCTCTATCTACAGGCCCATTTACACACAACGATTATCGCTCAAGCGACTTTTGAGCGATAATTGTTGTGTCATTTGCAGCGCAAGATGATCGCTCAAGAGGAGCGATCCCGTTGCGCTGCCCTCGGAGGATGCAGAAGACAAGTGGGGTGTCCCCATCCAGCTGTTTCCCGCTCCGAGCGCCCGGCTGTTATGCAACCGAGCGCTCCGTGCTGGGTATGGAGATCAAAGCTGGACTGCTCTGGTCTTCATACCCAGCCTGTTATCAGGGAGCAGGATACAGTTGAAACAATAGTATCAGCTGTATCCCACTGTGAATCAGGCTGAAAGATAGCGATGAGCGATGGCTTAACAAAAACTGCATGATGTAAGTGCAGTTACACACAACGATTATCGCTCAAAAGACGGCTTTTGAGCAAATTTTGAGCGATAATCGTTGTGTCTAAATGGGCCTTTACTGTATATTTGCACACCAAAGGTCCCAATAGGGGGTGTGCAAATGTGTGTGAAATACGTAAGGAGATGCATGAAACATTGCGTAATTGCGCAAAAAAATAACACATCTGGAACACAAGCAGTGTGTCGTTGTTTGCCGCGTGCAAATGAACAGGTCTTGTGGGCACAGAAAGTACAGTAAAATAAACTGATGCACTTGAAAAAAAGTGCCATTCATTCTGCAAGAACGCAGCGCTTAGGCGCATGCATACATGTATATGCTCGTGTGAATCTGATTCACCAGGATTTGGGATGAACTGTCTGCCTGTTCCAGTTTGTCACAACACAATCACATAATTAACTGTGGATTTTTGCAAAAAATTATTTTTTTGCTGTTAGGAGAACCCCGGAACATTGGCGCACAAAGTGCTCACTGCTGGCCGTGTCTGTCTGATAAACATCGTTGTTTGTGTCCCCCAAGGAATCACACAGCAGCGTCTTGCTGGGACATGGTGGCGGACATAGATCTCTGCTTTGCACTCCTGCGGCTTTTGCTCTGAACTTTAAACTACAAGTTTCAGATTTTCATTACAGTCTTAAAAAGTAAGAATAGTGATGGCAGCATCAACAACACGGAGGTCCTGCCTGTGTCAGTGCTGGGCAGATATAAGAGCAGATACAGTGAATTAACTTGTTTGTTTTACTGACGTTGGTCATCTCAGATATAAAATATCAGGACTGTGAATCTCCCAGCTTGCATATTTCTTCAGGTCACATAGAGTATAACTCTGAACAAAGTACTGGGGAAGTACATATCCAGCCTTATTTAAAGGGGCCTTTAAAGGTAAAAATGTAGCAACCTCCAGCGCCCTATGGCTATGTATTGATGGTAGAAAGAATTGGATGGTCATGGGAGATTCCCTCATCAATTAGGGAATATAGAATTTACACAGCATTTTTTAATGTGACTTTAAACTGTGTATAGAGAAGAATTCAATTTGTGCCAGTACAAGGGGTTGTGTAAGAATCTGATATTTCTGGTCAACCCTTTTATTTGTTGAGAACAGGAGAGCTAATAAATGGAATGCGAGTCCGCTGCTTTTAGTCCCAGTCTTTTCAGTATATAGGACTGTGCACTGGACAGGAGGGGTTTCCCTGCTGCCTCTTATATGTCGATATGTGACACTGCTGTAATAAGGAAACACTTTTTCAAAGAAGAATTTCATTCTGAAGACATCTTTAAGGATAAACTAGAAGCGGCAAATGGATTGCGTCAAAACAGATATCACCTATTGATGGGGTTATACAAAATTAGAAAAACATAGCAACTTTGTTTAAAAAAAAAAGAAGGAAAGCAATTTCTGACCATAAGTTGTATGTGGAATCGTACTCACTTCACTGGAACTGAGCTGCAATACTAGAGACAACCCAGGAACAAGAGTGGTGCTGCTTCTGCTAGTGAGCAGCCATGGTTTTCTGATTCTGGACAAACCCCTTAAAAACTCCAGGGAATTTTCTTTACTATAAGGTTGGTCCATGTAGAGGTGCTTGGAAAAAGCAACAAACTTAATACAGCAGGATAAACTATCCATGCACATCACTTAGAATCCGGGGGGGGGGGGGGGGGGGGGAGGCTGAATGGTTCTGATGGCAGACGTCTTTCTGTGAGCTCTGCTAAAGAACCTCGCCCAAAAGCAACTCACAGCAACCACAGGCGCGTTTCTGTTAAAAATACACAAGATGCCTACTCAAAGTATGAGATTCATCTGTTTTGTTCCAAACTGTTTGGCTTTATTCCTTCGCCTCCAAAATAGGAACTTTCCTTCAGGTCACTCTCTACCAGTTTCCAGTACATCATCAAAATACCCAGAGCCTACTCGAGCATACCCTCAAGAAGGAAAACTTGATTCTCAAAGCTTCATCTCTAAAACAAAAATGGAGCTGAATTTGTTATGTCTGAACGTCAGAGGTCTCAATACACCCTATAAAAGATCAGCTCTATGGAAGGAGGCCAACACCTACAAGAGACCCACTTTGCCCACGACAGGGCCCCTAAAATGTCTCACTGTAGATTTCCTAAAGTATTCCTAGCTAATGCCAGGAAAAAGAAAGAGGGAGAAATGGTGGCTATTAATTAAAGAATCAGTGGACTTCCAACTAATTGAGGAGATAGTGGATACCTCATACTCATTTGTAAAATCGAAGGTCTCCTCATCACCCTAGTCAATTTGTATGCTCCAAATCCGAAGCAAATCAAATTCATGAATAGAGTGATGAGAAAAATTAAAAATGTCCAGCAAGGTAACCTTCTCATATACGGAGACTTTAATGCAATAACAGACGATACCCTGGACTCCAGCTTTTCAGGAAAAGGAAGAGGCCCGACTCTATCCACTTGGATTCATGGAGCAAACTTGTTTGATTTATTCAGATACTTAAATGTAAACTCTAGAGAATATACCTTTTATTCATTCCGTCACAAATCATTTTCTAGAATCGACATGTTCCTGATAGACTTTCCGATTCTTAAAAGAGCGCAAGAAGCAAAAATAGGAATGACATCATGTTCGGATCACGCTCCAGTCACTCTCAAATTGAAATTGGGTCCCCAGATTCCATCATATGAAAACTGGAAAAATAACACTTTACTAATGAAGGAGAAAGTGGTAGAAGCTATAAAAAAAATATTTTGAAATTAACGATTCCCCTTGTGGAATGCACATAAATCCGTAATCAGAGGTGTAATGATTCAGCAGGGCTCCATTTACAAAAGAAATAAAGACAAACTACTTAAGGACACCTTGCTACGTCTAGCGGATATAGAAAAGGAATTACAGATTAAACCATCTCCATCACTACATAACACACTTACAGAAATGAGAATTAAAGCTCGAAATATACTACTAGAGAAACATGAGAAAAACTTTAAAAGTTTTAAATCATCGTTTTACAGAAGCAGCAACAAGTTCACTCGGATGATGGCCAATAGGGTAAAACAAAAAAAGAAACAAATCAAAGATTCTACAGAGAGCCTACAGAGGAGGAGATTAATCAATTTCTGTCTTCAATCCAGCTTCCCAAACTAAACATAACACAGTTAGAAAAATTAAATGCCCAAATCTCACTACAGGAAACTCTAAAAGTTATCAATAAGTCTAAAAAGACAAAGCTCCAGGCCCAAATGGATTCACTAATGAATATTACAAAACCTTTAAAGTCCATCTAGCTTCTCAGATGACAAGAGTATTTAATCAGCTATGGCAATAGGCCATCGCCCCCCCAGAAATGTACCAAGCAAATATTGTTACAATACCAAAACCGGGCAAGGATACGTCTTCCTCGGACAATTTTAGACCGATATCCTTATTAAATAATAATACTAAATATTATGCAAAAATCCTGGCACTCCGACTCTTATACACAGTGACCAGGCAGGTTTCATCAAAGGAAGACAGACATCCGATGCTACTAGAAGATTACTGGTTGCGCTGGAAGAGATGGAGGTCTCTTGAGCGCCTTCTCTGGTCCTAACTTTGGACACGGAGAAGGCGTTCGATAGGATCCACTGGGGATACGCTTTCTCAGTTCTGGTAAGGATGGGGTTCGATGGTGCAATCCTAGGGGCAATCCAGGCATTGTATGGATCCTCCTCCGCAAAAATTTTAATTAACAGAGTAATCTCCAGCCCATTTGAGATTACAAATGGGACTAGACAGGGTTGCCCTTTGTCCCCCACCTTATTTATTCTAACTATGGAGCCCTTAGCTGAGGCCATACGTATGAGTGCGGGGGTCAGGGGAGTGCCTCTATCTTCGCGGCAGCACAAAATCGGTCTCTTCATGGATGACGTAATTCTAATGTTAACCTTCCCCGTGGAATCTCTTAGAGCGGCATCTGATCTTTTATCTAACTTTAGCAAGATATCATTTTATAAAATTAACCCATCAAAATCTAAAATCTTGGCGATAAACATCCCAGTCAAGCTACAATCCCAAATCAAAGAAGAATTCCCATATATCTGGGAATCATCGGGAATTCAATACTTAGGAATAACTATTACTCTTTCCTCAGAAAACATAATGAATCTTAACATGGGTCCCTGATAGACAAAATAGAGAAATGTCTGGAAACCTATAACAGGGTCGAGTTTTCCTGGCTGGGATGAATAGTCATATATAAAACTCGGCTTCGCCCGAGTTAATTTGGTACTGGTGTTTATCTGGTGTTCACCTGGAAAATCTTATGAAGTCGTGGTTACTTTAGAGATAAGGAGGAAAAAAATATGTTCACCATTTTGCATGGTTCTTTGCATTACCCAGGAAACACCACGTGGAGGAAACCATGCAACGTTTCCTTTATATAAAATGACAACTGGAAGTGAGAGAAATAGATTCCGTACGTAAAATTTGGACGCTAATTCTTTTGCGCTTAGAATTGAATAATCAAGTTGGGACCCATTAACTTTTCCTATTTATGATATAATAATCAATGCTCGTGCCAAATGTCAAGTGAGAGAATTAGATTACGTACGTACAATTTGGACGCTAATTCTTTTGCACTTAAAATTAAATAAATCGATCTGGGACCCATTAGCTTTTCCTATTTATGACATAATCTATACCCGTGCCAAATTTCAAGTTTCTATGACACCGAGAAGTGAGAGAATTAGATTACGTACGTAAAATTTGGACGACAATTCTTTTGCGCTTAGAATTGAATAATCGAGTTGGGGCCCATTAACTTTTCCTATTTATGACATAATCAATGCTCGTGCCAAATTTCAAGCTTTTATGACATCGGGAAGTGAGAGAATTAGATTACGTATGTAAAATTTGGACGCTAATTTTTTTGCGCTTAGAATTGAATAATTGAGTTGGGACCTATTAACTTTTCCTATTTATGACATAATCAATGCGTGTGCCAAATTTCAAGTGAGAGAATTAGATTACATGCGTAAAATTTGGTCGCTAATTCTTTTGCGCTAGAATTGATTAATCGAGTTGGGACCCCTTTACTTTTCCTATTTTGGACATAATCTATGATTGCACCAAATTTCATGCTTCCAAGACATCGGGAAGTTGGAGAATTAGTGGCGAGTCAGTCAGTCAGTCAGTTAGTGAGTAAGTGAGTGAGTCAGTGAGGGCTTTCGTCTTTATATATATATAGATAGGTCTCTCAAGCACACCTCTCCATTTAACTATTAATAGCAAGAAATTGGTGTACGAACCAAACTCCCACATTGCATATAAAAAAATATTCGCATATAGAAACGATAAAATAGCACTATTCTTGGAGACATGGGGGCCTTGGGTGGAACATTCCCAACTAGACAATACTAAATCTTAGCCCAGACTTAAATGAGAAGTCTGTGAGTAGGCACAATTATTTCCAACTCTTTGCTATCAGAAATAATCTTGTTACTGGAAATGTATGGGTGCACTGTACTTGATCCTAAAATTTCCTAACAACAAAATGTTTCTGACCCCCATCCCAGGCCCCTCACTAGCAAAGCCAGACTCCTACTGTACAGTAATGAAGGGCAAAAATCCTGAAACTGCTGTATGTACATGTAGTCTGGCTTTGCTTTTAATTGCCAGTTGTTACTGCAAGGCTTGTATAAAACATCTGAGTTTCAATAGGTGGCACTGTAAAGGTTTTATTCCATCTGCCTTATTTGCATATTACCCAGTGGAGTGTGCATGGCCATTTGAGTTTTCTCACTCACCGTCTAGGTGCTCTCCCTAAGGAGAAAAGATAACCGTTTTCACCCCCAACCCAGGCCTCTCACTAGCAAAGCCAGACTCCTGCTGTATACTGATAAAGGGCAAAAATCCTGAAACTGCTATATGTACATGCAGTCTGGCTTTGCTTTTAATTCACAGTTGTTGTACATACTGTCTGGCTTTGCTTTTAATTCACAGTTGTTGTTACAAGGCTTGTATACAGAGTCTGACTTTGGCTTGAAGGAATGCTGCCTTTCATATGTGGCACTGTAGAGGTTTTATTCTATGTCCCTTATTTGCATATTACCCAGTGGAGCATGCATGGCCATTTGAGTCTCCTCACTCACTCTCTAGGTGCTCTCCCTAAGGAGAAAAGATAGCGTTTCAGACCTGCTTCCCAGACCTCTCACTAGCAAAGCTGTACTGCCACTGTACACTGATGGAGGGCAAAAACCCTGAAACAGCTGTATGTACATGCAGTCTGGCTTTGCTTTTAATTTCCAGTCATTGTTACAAGGCTTGTATAAAAAGTCTGACTTTCAATAGATAGCACTGTAGAGGTTTTATTCCATCTGCCTTATTTGCATATTACCCAGTGGAGCATGCATGGCCATTTAAGTCTACTCACTCACTCTCTAGGTGCTCTCCCTAAGGAGAAAAGATAATGTTTCTGACCCGCTTCCCAGGCCTCTCACTACCAAAGCCAGACATCTACTCACACGGATGAAGGGCAAAAACCCTGAAACAACTTTATGTACATGCAGTCTGGCTTTGCTTATAATTCGCAGTCATTGTTACAAGGCTTGTATAATAAGTCTAACTTTCAATACACATTGTAAAGGTGTTATTCCATCTTCCTTATTTGCATATTTCCGAAAGACGTGTGTATGGCCTTCTGTGTCTCCTCACTCACCATTTAGGTGCTCTCCCTAAGGAGAAAAGATAGCGTTTCTGACCCACTTCCCATGCCTCTCATCAGCAAAGCTGGACTCCTACTGTATGCTGATGACGGCCAAAAACCCTGAAACAGCTGTATGTACATGCAGTCTGGCTTTGCTTTTAATTCCCAGTCGTTGTTACAAGGCTTGAATAAAAAGTCTGACTTTCAATAGGTGGCACTGTAGAGGTTTTATTCCTTCTCCCTTATTTGCATATTACCCAGAGGAGCGTGCATGTCCATTAGAGTCTCCCTACTCACCGTCTTGGTGCTCTCCCTAAGAAGAAAACGTTTCTGACCCCTATCCCAGGCCTCCCACTATCAAAACTGGACTCCTACTGTACACTGATGAAGTGCAAAAACCCTGAACCAGCTGTATGAACATGGAGTCATGCTTTGCTTTTAATTCCCAGTCATTGTTACTAGGCGTGTATAAAAAGTACCAATGCAGACAGTGAACTAAGAAAAATACCTTAAAACTATGAAAATCTGAATTGTACTAAGAAATGCAATGTGATTCTGAAACTGCAGTAACTTAAGCGGAAGATTTTTGTTGTGCTAAACGAAATAAACTGTTCAATGTTTTCACCATTATTTCTGCCTCCTGGAGTCGCTTCCCATCATTCACCATCTGCACTAGTGTACCACACTACATTTCAGGGAAGGAAACGTTTTATTTTATTTTTCTCATTTTTATATTATTATTATGTCTGGCACACACTGGCGTCACAAACTTGACAAATACCCTTTTTCCCTGTGAAAAGCCACACCAGAAATGCACCATTTCTAGTGTAAGAGAGAAGCGGCCCCACTGTGACAACCCTGTTCTTTTCTGCTGCTCCCCACCTAGGTCTGGTCCAGCTCACCACAATGTAGATGCAACTCTGGTTAGCAGCATAGCTGCGCCTTAATCAGACAGATTTCTTATCCCTCGCTGGCAGTTCAAACTCTGCGCCAGGGCACAGGAATTTAAAATTATTAGAGGGAAGACAGCGGTTGCCCGATCTTTCCTGTATGATATATTCACTACATGTGGAGAAGATGGGGCAGTCACAGGTTCTATCTTTTCTCGTAGTATTCATGGACAAGTAATGCCAGCAGTGAAAACACAGAACAAGAATTAATAAAATTCCATGAGAGATTCAATGCATTCCACCCCACTATAAACCTCTCATTAAGCTACTCATATACCAAAATCAACTTTTTGGACACCACCATAAAGATTTCAAACAACTCAATACAGACATCCCTATACCGAAAACCGATTGATCGGCCCACATACCTCAGATGGGACAGTTTCCATCCTAAACACATCAAAAAGTCCATTGTCTACAGCCAGGCCATCAGATACAACCGGATCTGCTCCAACCCAACAGACAGAGAGGAACATTTGTACCATCTTAAAAGAACATTTATAAATCAGGGCTATCATCCCACCTCAATTGATGACCAAATCACCAGAGCCACCAGGATACCCAGAAATCAACTACTCCAATACAAGGAGAAGGAAAGAAACAATCGTGTGCCTCTAGTAGTGACCTACAATCCGCAACTAAAGGTACTAAGGAAAACCGCAAGAAAACTCCACCATACCCTGCACAAGGATGACCGTCTGAAAACCATATTCCCAGACCCTCCGCTTCTGTGTTACAGGCAACCTCCTAACTTGAGGAACTTTATAATCAGGAGTTCATTACCCTCTGACACACAAAAAAGAACTTATCCCTGTAATGTAAGGAGCTGCAAGACCTGCTCACATATACTGACTGCGGACAGGATACGGATCCCCAACACACAGCAGGACTATAAGATCCCAGGGACATTTACATGTTCCTCGTCCAATGTTGTATACCTGATCATGGGCAGTAAATGTCCTGTTGGGGGTCTTTATATTGGAGAAACAGGACAGAAACTGAAAGCCAGGATGAGATCTCATCGCCACACGATTGAACACAGAAAAAGAGAATTACCTGTGGCCGAGCACTTCTCTAACCACGGACATAACATAGGAGATATGAGAGTTTTGATATTGAAGGGTGGTTTCAAGTCACAAAACCACAGAAGAATTTGGGAATATAAATTGATAACCTTTGACACGCTGAATACTTGGTTAAATTATTCCCCAGGATTTATGCGTGAATGGGAAGTGTGAGACATTTATTATCCCCATCAACAGTAATTCAGGGACCATTAACTTTCACTCCCTTATCAGTGTTTAGCTAAAAATGTTTGTGTATCTCTTATAGCAATTCAAGCCTGCTGACCTCCCCCCCCCCCTCCAACAGTAATTTAGGGACCATAAAACTTTCACTCCGCTATCAGTGCCTAGACAAAAAAAGTTTGTTTGCTGTTGCAGAATTCCTTTTAAGTGCGAACCAATCACATCCGTATCTGTGCCTTGTCATAAGTATGTATGTTATAAGTATGTATAAATATCCATGCCTCTTCAGATCCAATCCATAAGCCTGAAGAACCCTGCTTTGGTTCGCAAGCTCGCTATTACATCATGTATTTTTGTTAGCCATTAAAAGGTATCATATCTACAAGATTACGTGGTTTCTCTTGCTGAGAACAATCACATTTTGCAATAAATGTCTCACACTTCCCATTCACGCATAAATCCTGGTAAATTATTTAACCCAGTATTCAGCGTGTCAAAAGTTGTTATCAATTTATATTCCCAAATTCTTCTATGGTTTTGCGACTTCAAAGCACCCTTTAATATCAAAACTCTCGTATCCATTACGTCATGTCCATAGTTAGAAAAGTGCTCGGCCACTTGTGTGACAATGAGACCTCATCCCCACTTTCAGTTTTTGCCCTGTTTCTCCAACATAAAGGCCCCCAACAGGACATTTACTGCACATGATCAGGTTCACAACATTGGACGTGGAACATGTGAATGTCCCCTGGATCTTATAGTCCTGCTGTGTGTTGGGGATCCATATCCTGTCCGCAGTCAGTGCATGTGAGCACGTCTTGCAGCTACTTACATTACAGGAATAAGTTCCTTTTTCTGTGCCAGAGGGTAATGCACTCCTGATTATAAAGTTCCTCAAGTTAGGAGGTTGCCTGTAACACAGAAGGGAAGGGTCTGGGAATATAGTTTTCAGACGGTCTACTTTGTGTAGGGTAGGGTGGAGTTTTTTTGCGGTTTTCCTTAGTACCTGTAGTTGCGGATTGTAGGTCACTACTAGAGGCACACGATTGTTTCTTTCCTTCTCCTTGTATTGAAGTAGTTGATTTCTGGGTATCCTGGTGGCTCTGATGATTTTGTCATCAATTAAGGTGGGATGGTAGCCCTGATTTAAAAATGTCCTTTTAAGATGGTATAGATGTTCATCTCAGTCTGTTGGATTGTAGCAGATCCAGTTGTATCTGATGGCTTGGCTGTAGACAATGGACTTTTTGATGTGTTTAGGGTGGAAGCTGTCCCATCTGAGGTATGTGGGCTGATCAATCGGTTTTCGGTATAGGAATGTCCATATTGAGTTGTTTGAAATCTTTATGGTGGTGTCCAAAAAGTTGATTTTGGTATATGAGTAGCTTAATGAGAGGTTTATAGTGGGGTGGAATGCATTGAATCTCTCATGGAATTTTATTAATTCTTGTTCTGTGTTTTCACTGCTGGCATTACTTGTCCATGAATACTATGAGAAAAGATAGAACCTGCGACTGCCCCATCTTCTCCACATGTAGTGAATATATCATACAGGAAAGATCGGGCAACCGCTGTCTTCCCTCTAATAATTTTAAATTCCTGTGCCCTGGCGCAGAGTGTGAACTGCCAGCGAGGGATAAGAAATCTGTCTGATTTAGGCGCAGCTATGCTGCTAACCAGAGTTGCATCTACGTTGTGGTGAGCTGGACCAGACCTAGGTAGGGAGCAGCAGTGCGAACCAATCACATCCATATCTGTGCCTTGTCATAAGTATGTATGTTATAAGTGTGTATAAATATGCATGCCTCTTCAGATCCAATCCATAAGCCTGAAGAAGAACCCTGCGTTGGTTCGGAAGCTCGCTATTATTACATCATGTATTTTTGTTAGCCATTAAAAGGTATCATATCTACAAGATTACGTCGTTTCTCTTGCTGGGAACAATCACATTTTGCTCTACTGGCTAACACGGTACCAGATCTTTGTTTTCATTACATTTATTGCACAGATAAGACTGCTGACCTGGTGAAATCCCCCATCCACAGTAATTCAGGAGCCATAAACTTTCAATCCCTTATCATTGTCTAGTTAAATTGTTTGTGTACCTCTTGAAGCATTCCTGGCCTGACAACCCCCCCCCCCCCAACAGTAATTCAGGGACCATAAAACTTTCACTCTGCTATCAGTGCCTAGACAAAAAAGTTTGTTTTCTGTTGCAGTATTCCTTTTAAGTGGAAACCAATCACATCGATGTCTGTGGCTTGTCATAAGTATGTATGTTATAAGTGTGTATAAATATTCATGCCTCTTCAGATCTATTCCATTTTTAGCCTGACGAAGAGCCCGAGAGGTTCGCAAGCTCGCTATAACATGATGTATTATTGTTAGCCATTAAAAGGTATCATATCTACAAGATTACGTGGTTTCTCTTGCTGGGAACAATTACATTCAGCAGTGAAAATAAACCACTGAACTTCTATCGAGATCTGTGGGGTTTTTTTGTCTCGTTATACAGCCGTGATTATCACATGCCTTAGAAGGGGACAAGAACATGCTCATGTGCTGTTGCCAATCAGCTGCTCTGCTGAGGATCCACATCAAAATTCCCATGAAATGATGTGAAATAGCTGCATTTTTTTCAACTTGAAAGAATGCTCAGGAAATTAGCTATGTATGAAAACACCCTTAAAAGGGTAAAATCCACATGAAAATCACAGCCACATAGCGGGACAAGACTAAATAATTGATTTCAATGGTTTTGTTTCCACTATCGGGATTCTTGTGTGTTAATACTATGTGCATGAAAGATAGTATGGAGTTAGCATAGTAAGGAAAATGCGTCCACCTGATTTTGTCCTGATCCACGTTAAAAACTGACATGTGAGTTCCTGCACACGAGATTTTGCGTAGATACGCTCGTGAGAGAATGACATGTTTTCACTGCGAATGGAGTACCATCACGTGTTCTTCGTGCGTACTGTACTTTTTTGCACTGCTAGGCCCATTCACATCAGCATAGGAAACACCTGTACCAGATTTGAACCAGCGTAGCAGCCTAATTAGTCCTCGTATTATCAATTAACCGTGCAAAATTGATAAGTTACGTGCGCAATTTCTTGCACTTCTCCTATTGAGTCATGGGTGTGCAAATGCGCACAGAAATTGAGCATGACACATATTTTTTGCCCCCAATGTGACTGTGTATGCAAAAAAGTTGGGGGTTCCAGCACACAGGTGGTTTTGCATACATAGAGATGTAAAATCTCTCGAGCAAACTGCAAACAATTGAACCCATTGATTTCAATGGATTCCCTCACATTGAGCAATTTTGCGCTTCCATTTCCGTTGGGCCAAAAAATACGTGACATGCTCTATTTTTGTGCACATTTGCACACCTAAGACTTAGTATGAGTTGTGCAAATGAGTACCCCACATTTTGCTTTGTTAATTGCTCACATCAGGGACTTGTTAGGCTGTTGAGGTGGTTCACAACTTGACAATGTGAATGGGCCCAGCGGTGCAAAAATGTGCGCAAGCATATGATCGCGCTCCATTCAGAGGGTTTCATTGCAGATTTATGGTAGTTTTCACACTTTCAATTGAGTTCATATTTAAGAGCTGAAATCTTCTGCAGATCTGCCCCAAAATCCTTGACAATGTATGCAGCACTAATAAAATAAAGAAATCACATGCCCCTATGCACTGCACCATAATGATGAAATACTAGTTCACATGTGTCAGTATGAACTCAGAGTGAGTAGCACTCAAGTTCGATATATCGCGGATCGGGATGATAGGGAGGGGCTGGTGAGAATCCAGCGTAAATACACCCCAAGGGTTTGTTCACATGGTGGATTCTGACGAGGAATAACTTCAGAAGGGTTGTTGATCATGCAATTATTTAGATTGCCAAATTAGAGTCAGGAAGGGATTTTTTTTCCCCCAAATGGGGAAAATTAGCTTTTAGCTCGTTGTTTTTTTTTTTGCCTTCCTCCGGATCAACATTTGGGGTTTTACATACTATGTTACTATGTTAACATAAAAATATGCATCAAGTGAAAAACAAACTGTGAATTATATAATTAATTATGTGCACTCAAATACATATATACAATATAATGGTGAATAGAAAGATGGCAAAAAATCAGGATACATATAATCAATCCACAAAGTTCCTGCTAAATAAAATGAAAACTCATAATTAGCATTGACAAATACTAAAAAAGAAGCACCACAACGAATAACAGCAGTCAAAGGAATGCAATAAAACGCAATAAGTCTCATGTAAAGTTTTTAAACACCAGACCCAATTAGACTCCCTCCGTAATAATTCACCACCACGAATATTATATGGAATTTGGTGAATACTTCTAGCCAAAAAAGACGGGAATAAATACCATGACCCAATCAAATATTTAGTGAAACGTGAACAGCGCTCCAGAGGCTAGGTGTATTGGAAATATATGGAGGTGAGAAGAAATATATAAAAGACTAGCTGATATACTCGGTTACGCCCGAGTTAATTTGGTACTGGTGTTTACCTGGTGTTCACATGGAAAATCATATGAAATCGTGGTTACTTTAGAAATACCCGGAAAAAATATGTTCACCATTTTGCATGGTTCTTTGCAATACCCGGGAAACACCATGTGGAGGTACCCATGCGACGTTTCCTTTATATAAAATTATATCAGGAAGTGAGAGAATTAGATTCCTTATGTAAAATTTGGACGCTAATTCGTTTGCACTTACAATTGAATAATCGAGTTGGGCCCATCAACTTTTCCTATTTATGACAAAATCAATGCCCGTGCCAAATTTCACGTTTCTACGACACCGGGAAGTGAGAGAATTAAATTCCGTATGTAAAATTTGGACGTTAATTCTTTTGTGCTTAGAATTGAATAATCGAGTTGAGACCCATTAACTTTTCATATGTATGACACAATCAATGCCCGTGCCAAATCTTAAGTTTCTATGACACCAATAAGTGAGAGATTTAAATTCCATACGTAAAATTTGGACGCAAATTCTTTTGTCCATAGAATTGAATAATCGAGTTGGGACACAATAACTTTTCCTATTTATGACACAATCAATGTCCGTGCCAAATTTCAAGTTTTTATGACACCGGTAAGTGAGAGAATTAGATTCCGTACGTAAAATTTGGACGCTAATTCTTTTGCGCTTAGAATTGAACAATCGAGTTGGGACCCATTAACTTTTCCTCTTTATGATGTAATCAATGCCCATTCCAAATTTCACGTTTCTATGACATTGGGAAGTGAGAGAATTAGATTCCGTACGTAAAATTTGGAGGCTAATTCTTTTGCGCATAGAATTGAATAATCAAGTTGGGACCCATTAACGTTTCCTATTTATGACATAATCAATGCCTGTGCCAAATTTCAACTTTCTATTACACCAAGAAGTGAGAAAATTAGATTCCGTACGTAAAATTTGGACGATAGTTCTTTTGCGCTAGAATTGAATAACCGAGTTGGGACCCATTAACTTTTCCTATTTATGACATAATCAATGCTCGTGCCAAATTTTAAGTTTCTATGACATTGGGAAGTGAGAGATTTAGATTATGTACGTAAAATTTTGATACTAATTCTTTTGCGCTAGAATTGAATAATTGAGTTGGGATCGCTTTACTTTTCCTATTTTGGACACAATCTATGCTCTTACCAAATTTCATGTTTCTACGACATCGGGAAGTTGGAGAATTAGTGGCGAGTCAGTCACTGAATGAGTGAGTGAGTGAGTGAGTGAGTGAGGGCTTTCGTCTTTATATATATATAGATAACTCACCCAACATTACCGGGCCATGCTGAGAAGCATCGGTACGTCACAATCCAGGGTAGCGTGCAATTTCAGATATCTGGATAATATAAGGTCATCCAAACCTCAGATATCGTTGAAATTAGGCAAGGGTTGCATCGGTTAGTTAAAACATCCAACAGGAAAGCGTCATGGTATACTTCCAGGAGTGAAAAATATTCAACCACGGAATCCAAAAGACCAAAGGATAAAGAAATAAATTACCAGCGCTTCAATGCACCCGATGAAGGAGAAAATGGCAAGATGTAACACTTACTTTTACAGGGGTGCCGTATCACCTGGCACCCCTGAATCCCAAATGGCAGATAATATGACAAGCATAGCCGAAAAAGAAGAAGTGTTTATTCATCCATAGCATATAATATGCGATGCATTTCGGCTTACACAAAGGGCCTTTCTCAAGCATGTCTACAGAAAACAACATCCTAAAATTTATACTAAAGAGATGTAGGTCTCATTACCTTGTGTCCGCCTATCCAGCACCATTCGTCGGCGCCATTCGGCCCCTTCAAAATGACGTGGTGTGGGGTGTGTGGTGTAGAACGTCATCTTCCGGCGGCGCCCAGTCGCCGTGTGTGACGCGATAGGTGGGCGTGGTCTGTGGGGCGCAACATTGCGTCTCATCGCCACATAGCAATGTGGTATCTAAATAAATAACAGAATACATGTTAATAAAGTTTAGTAAAAAAATTTACAGTTAAAAAAAAAAAAAACACACACGGCATCACTGTAATCATCATGGCCCATATAATCCCCTTCATACTGTCTCTGAACAAAACTCATTATACCAAGACCAATCATAACACTATATGTGGACCAGATAGTACCGTCCCACCATGACTCCATAATACTACCATAGTGTTGCTGAAAAATAACTCTACACAAAGATCAATATCACCCACCACCACCATACCGTGACCATACACAGCAGTATACATTAGATTTACACATTTTGCATTATATCCAGAGAACACAGGTGACATCCTCTCTGGAACTATTCACTTTCTCTTTTTTTTCATCTGTCTCAGACAGTCATCATAACTTCTCCTGGTCACAACTTGATTCTGCGAAATTTGACAACTTGAAAACTTTCATACCTTAATTTTCCAGGGACCTAGCTTCGTTTTCCAAACTTCTATATAATCTCCCTATTGATAGTGCTCACGATAGTACTAATGCCACCTGGGTTTACACACACAGTAATAGTTTGGGAGTTTTGGGGCTCCCTTTATGCCCCACATTGTAATAGTACAGCCACAAAATAATAATGCTTCCCTTATGCTCCACTCAATAAAAAGGCCTCAAATAAGCAACACTCTGTAATAGTGCCCTACATAGGACCCCTCTGAGAAATAATGCCCCATATATGCCCTATATCAGTGGTCCCCAACCTTTTTGGCACCAGGGACCGGCTTCAAGCAAGACCATTTTTACAAGGCCCGGCAGGGTTGGGCGGGACATGGGCGGGGCTTTGGTTATATGGGGCGGGGCTATGAAGGGGGTACCAATGAAAACGGTACCAATAAAAACTACAGTTCGCCACGGAAAAAAACAAGCCCCTATACGGCCGCGTCGACGGAAAAATAAAAAAGTTATGGCTTTTGAAAAATGGAGATGAAAAAATACCAAAAATCGTTTGGTCCTCAACGCCAAAATAGGTCATGTCCTTAAAGGGGTTGTCCCGCGGCAGCAAGTGGGTCTATACACTTCTGTATGGCCATATTAATGCACTTTGTAATATACATCGTGCATTAATTATGAGCCATACAGAAGTTATTCCACTTACCTGCTCCGTTGCTAGCGTCCTCGTCTCCATGGTTCCGTCTAAATTCGCTGGCAGCTTGCTTTTTTAGACGCGCTTGCGCAGTCTGGTCTTCTCCTTTCAGCACGAGCCGCTTCAGTGTGCTCGCCGCTACAGCTCTTCTGCGCATGCGCAGACGAGGTGTCACTGCTCGGGAGCGCGCTGGAGCGGCCATTCTGTACCATCCTCTGTTAGAGGAAGGTGCAGAGCCGTCCAGCCGAGAAGCGCAGCCCAGCAGCCCAGCAGCCCAGCCGAGAAGCCGCCCAGCTGAGAAGCCGCCCAGCCGTCCAGGTAAGTGATGGGCCGGGGGGGCTGCCGCTGGGCCGGGGGGGGGCTGTCGCTGGGCCGGGGGAGCTGTCGCTGGGCCGGGGGAGCTGTCGCTGGGCCGGGGGAGCTGTCGCTGGGCCGGGGGAGCTGTCGCTGGGCCGGGGGAGCTGTCGCTGGGCCGGGGGAGCTGTCGCTGGGCCCGGGGGAGCTGTCGCTGGGCCCGGGGGAGCTGTCGCTGGGCCCGGGGGAGCTGTCGCTGGGCCCGGGGGAGCTGTCGCTGGGCCCGGGGGGGGGGCTGTCGCTGGGCCCGGGGGGGGGCTGTCGCTGGGCCCGGGGGGGGGCTGTCGCTGGGCCCGGGGGGGGGGCTGTCGCTGGGCCCGGGGGGGGGCTGTCGCTGGGCCCGGGGGGGTGGCTGTCGCTGGGCCCGGGGGGGGGGCTGTCGCTGGGCCCGGGGGGGGGCTGTCGCTGGGCCCGGGGGGGGGCTGTCGCTGGGCCGGGGGGGGGCTGTCGCTGGGCCGGGGGGGGGGGCTGTCGCTGGGCCGGGGGGGGCTGTCGCTGGGCCGGGGGGGGGCTGCGCCGGTTACCTGCTGCCTGGCGGTGGGTGACTGTGTGCCATGGTCGGCCGCGTTGAATCCAGGGGTCCGGTCGGCGGCTGCGGGGCGTCTGGTTGTCAGGGAGACACAGCTGGTAGCGTCTCGGGAGCGCGCACGTCGGGCTACAGCAAGCGAAGGGAAAAGAGCCGGCAGCCATCTTGGGAAAATTTTTATAAGTTGCTGAAACGCTGGAACTGTAAGTAGAAACCAGCTAGAAAAGTCATTTACATGGGGTAATTAGTAATGTATGCTTAATTAGGGGGACTCGGCAAAAAAAAAAATTCACTGCTTCCTCGAGACATCTCCTTTAAGGGGTTAAAGAGGAAAAATCCAAATTAAAAAACTAATATGATTACTGCATTTTCTGCTTTATAAGATGCACTCTCCTTCCCCCCAAAGTGGAGGGAAAAGTCAGTGCGTTTTATAAAACGAACGTGTCGAAATTTGTCACGATCTGCATTTGTTCACTCGATTGTGAGTTTACCGCTAGAGATGAGCGAGCACCCAAATGCTCGGGTCCTCGTTATTCGAGTCCAGTTTTTCGAAAAAATCAAGAGCTCTACTCGAGTAACGGACCCCATTGACTACAATGGGAGACTTGAGCATTTTTGTATGTGGGCCGCCGGGTGCCGAACTTTTTTTTTTTTTGGTCTCTCTCTCTCTCTCTCTTTCTCTTTCTCCTGCCTGCCCAAAAATTTGCCGTTAACATGCGCACTGCGTCACGACGGGGAGGGGCCAAAACAGGCACGTCACAGTGGGGAGAAGCCAAAAACTGGGGCGGGGTTGAACACGGCGTGATGCTCATTGGAGTAACGAGCACCATCGAGTATGCTAATACTCGAACGAGCATCAAGCTCGGCAGAGTACGTTCGCTGAACTCTATTTACCGCACAATCATGCTAACTAAATCGTGGTCACACATAATCTCGCGATCGCGCAAACAAATGTGCGATCAGTAAGCAGTTCTCTCTCCTCCGCACTGCCGCCCATACGTACTGCTGCTGCTTCCCCGCCTGCAGCAATCGTCTTTTTTCCTTTCTCCTGCCATACACAAGCGCTGCTGTGATACGGAGCACCGGTATGTCAGACTTCTACTGCTCCTTCTGCTCCACCACCTGAACTATCTTTGCAAAATAGGAAATCCCCAGCAGTGAGGGAATTGCTTATTCTCCCCTGCAGGGGATCCCCGGAATTGCACTGCTAGATATTTTTTTCTTTTTTCTCCCCTGCAGGAAAACTCTGGCATTGCGTTGCTGGGGATTTCCTTATTCTCGCCTGCAGGTAAACCCTGATGTCACAATTCTGGGGATTTCCATATTCTCCCCTGCATAAGAACCCCGGCATTGCGCTGCTGGGTAATTAATCTCCCTTTGCTGGCAGCTTCCATAGGCTTCTATGGGAGTTGGTGGCTGATCGTGGCGAAAAGTTTGGGCAAGACGTATCTTTTCCCGCTGCGCATAAAAGTGGCCAGCCGGAATGCGCACCGTATGTGCTATCTTTTCTGGCCAGATGATTTTACACGCCAGAAAATCGCCCATCTGAATGAATGCATTGGAATACAATGCTTCAGATGGTCGCGATTTGTGGCCAACGTTCAGAGACTGGGCTATGGCGTGTATATGCCACAGCCTGTAATACCATCGGGTGGGGGGACAAAGTTTAGCTCAGCTCTGCTAAACTCACTCCCTTCTCTCCGCCTTTTGCCAGCTGCTGGCAAAGGGAGCGGGTGGGATGAGGCAGGAGCTTAGCAAAGCTAGTGTGCTAATCTCCCGCCCCATCCTACCCTCCCTTTGCTGGCAAGGGGTGGAGAAGGGGATGGAGTTTAGCAGAGCCGCTGCTAAATTCCCTAACACCTCCCTGTTCTGGCAGCTCTCATGGGCTCCTATAGAAGTCTATGGGACCAGTCACCGCAGCCGCCGACCAGTCACCCACCGCCAGGCAGCAGGTAACTGGCGCTAGCCCCCGACTCCCCAGCGCTACGCTCCCGGCTCCCCAGCGCTACCGCCCCGGCTCCCCAGCGCTACGCTCTCGGCTCCCCAGCGCTACGCTCCCGGCTCCCCAGCGCTACGCTCCCGGCTCCCCAGCGCTAGACTCTGACAACAGACGAAGGCCCTGGAGCCCAGCGCTAGGCCCCGGAGCCCAGGTGAAGGCCCCGGAGCTGTGGCCCGGGACCTTCACCTGTTAGTCAAGATCACCCCCCGACCCATCACTTACCTGGGCGGCTTCTCGGGGCTGCTGGGCTGGGCTGGGCTTCTCTGCTGGGCTGGGCTTCTCCGCTGGGCAGCTCCAGTTTCTGCACCTTCCTCTAACAGAGGAAGGTACAGAATGGCCGCTCCAGCGCGCTCCCGAGCAGTGACAGCTTGTCTGCGCATGCGCAGAAGAGCTGTAGCGGGGAGCACACTGAAGCGGCTCGTGCTGGAAGGAGCAGACCGGACTGCGCAAGCGCGTCTAAAAAAGCCAGCTGCCAGCGAATTTAGACGGAACCATGGAGACGAGGACGCTAGCAACGGAACAGGTAAGTGTATAACTTCTGTATGGCTCATAATTAATGCACGATGTATATTACAAAGTGCATTAATATGGCCATACGGAAGTGTATAACCCCACTTGGTTTCGCGAGACAACCCCTTTAAGTTTACATGTACATGAATAATTATCTCATTGTCATTGAATTCTATTATAGAATTAATATATTTAATGGATTTAGAGTGACAAAGAATATCGAGCACACATATATGACAGGGCTTAGACTGACAGTTCCTAGTAACCCGTATTAACCACTCCTACCTCTGTACATAGAACAATGCAACTAAACAACTGATTTGGGCTAGGTTCCAAATAATTACCATCCGTACAACATTGAACTGTGTTAAACTTAACTTCTGAGAACTTGAGAAACATTTAAATTGCGGTTAACCGGATTCATGATAGTTGGCTCATCCAGACAATACATTGTTTTGTCATTGGCATGACTAACTAATCACAGTAGAAAGGTTTAGTCACTACAATACTAATAGGTTAACTCAGGATAAAACATTCTTTTATGACATATACATGACATATATGTTATCAAACATAGTTCTGACATGGAGATCTCCTACTTTAGAAGTGTCTAGTATAATGAAGAGTGCACCTGCAGCACTACTATATCACCCACTCTTGATCAGGCAGTCAGCTATGCAGAGCCAGGCAAGAGGATCCAAAGCCAAGTCCTTAGAAGTATCCAAATGGAAGTTGTTAAAGGAGAGAGCCAGGCAGCATATATTGGTGCAAAGCTGAAGAGCTTTTATTCTCCCATAACGTGCAGAAAGCTACGTTTTGACCTCCACAGTCTTTCTCAAGCTTAAGGAAACATCACCAAAGTGCACACATATAAAACCACATCACATCGTATCCCACCAATTAGGGCTGCATCCCGCGTCCCGCCCACAATTGGTAACGCCCACATAATGAACCCATATATACCTCACAAGAAAAGAATAGCCCCGCAGGTGCTATATCAGGGATCACTCCATCCAGCTCAGACTCTATCTCCGCTCGATCTGCTCCGCGTCATCGAACAACCCGGGTCTTGCGATGTTTGACATCTTCGACATCAGAGCAGCCACCACACATGCGTCAACCCGATTTCAAGCGCATATGCAATGACATACTGTAACATATCCTAAACCATCTACAAAGGGTACAGCACCACTGCTATAAATACTGCATCACAAAGAAAAAAAATGTAAACAGTGTCAAAGCACTGCATAGTGTGAATTATACCTATATGTCATGAAAGCTCCGCAGTAATTGGAAAGCTGATACTTCGCATCACTATGCATCCTACCGATTACTCCCGGTGTGAATTAACCATGAGAGCAACCGCTGGGCTATACCTCCATCAAGGAGGTATGTAAACCTACGTCCCATGAGACTCACCTAATGTCAAATGTCTAATACTAACCCCAATTACAAAAGCCACCCAATTGAAGGAGCAGGAGACAAGGGCAAACAGGTCTGTTAAAAATTGTAGAGTACCCATATTAACTGAAATATCTTGACACATCCACAAATTTAATAGATGTACCAATCAAAATGATGCAGTCCCTGTGTAGAACAGTCCGAAATTGAGTATTTATTCAATAAAGCTGTGCGTCATTGAGCTGTGCATCATCGAGTTTTGTAGATGGTTTAGGATATGTTACAGTACATCATTGGACACGCACTTGAAATCAGGTTGACGCATGTGCGGTGGCTGCTGATGTCAAATATCGCGAGACCTGGGGTGTTCTATGACGCGGAGCATCACATTACCGCGCATGTGCATGTGCATGAGACTTGAATGACGCCGCAGATCGAGCGGAGATAACGTCTGAGCTGGATGGAGCGATCCCAGAAATAGCACCTGTGGGGGTATTCTTTTTTTGTGAGGGGTACATGGGTTAATTATGTGGGTGTTACCAATTGTGGGCGGGACACGGGACGCAGCCCTAATTGGTGGGATACCATGTGATGTGGCTTTATATGTGTGCACTTTGGTGATGTTTCCTTAAAGGGGTTGTCCCGCGGCAGCAAGTGGGTCTATACACTTCTGTATGGCCATATTAATGCACTTTGTAATGTACATTGTGCATTAATTATGAGCCATACAGAAGTTATAAGAAGTTTTTCACTTACCTGTTCCGTTGCTAGCGTCCTCGTTTCCATGGAGCCGACTAATTTTCGCCATCTAATGGCCAAATTAGCCGCGCTTGCGCAGTCCGGGTCTTCTTCTTTTCTCAATGGGGCTCCGTGTAGCTCCGCCCCGTCACGTGCCGATTCCAGCCAATCAGGAGGCTGGAATCGGCAATGGACCGCACAGAAGCCCTGCGGTCCACCGAGGGAGAGGATCCCGGCGGCCATCTTCAGCAGGTAAGTAAGAAGTCACCGGAGCGCGGGGATTCAGGTAAGCACTCTCCGGTGTTCTTTTTTAACCCCTGCATCGGGGTTGTCTCGCGCCGAACGGGAGGGGGGGGGGGGTTGAAAAAAAAAAAAACCCGTTTCGGCGCGGGACAACCCCTTTAAGTTTGAAAAAGACCATGGAGGTCGAAACGTAGCTTGCTGCACGTTATAGGAGAATAAAAAGCTCTTCTGCTTTGCACCAATATATGCTGCCTGGCTCTCTATTTTAGAAGTGTGAGATTTTAATGTATTGTAAACTATACTAAAGAAGTGTACAGTGATCTCTTGTCTATCGCGGGGGTTACGTTCTAGAGACCCTGGCAATACGTGAAAATCAGCGAAGTAGAGGCTTTATATTTACACAAAGCAATGTTTCAGGTAAAATGTCAAACAATTGCGAAAGTGAACAAACAGACGGATGCTACGATCAGTGAGACAATCAGTGCCCAGGATACAGAACACATTCCATTAGCCAATAGTGTGCCGTGGACAATCTCGTGTTGCCAAGCACTAGTGAAGTACTGTATTTCCTGTATGTACCGCAAAATTTCATGATATAGCGAAAAATTTTGTAAAAACAGAATTTTATATGGTCTATCTAAAATCCACAATGCACTGAAGCCGCAATCATTGAACCACGATATAGCGAGGAATCACTGTATAGATAAACACCACTGAAGGAATATTATTACAGCAACAAAGTGTTAGTAGGTAAAGTAATTGACTGTCACTTGCTTGACCATCTGTTGCTGAGTAAAAAAGTACTCCAGAGTTCATAGAATCATAGAATGGTAGAGTTGGAAGGGACCTCACAGTTGCAGGATTCACTAAATCATCCCAGACAAATAATTGTCCAGCCTTTCTTTGAACACTTCCATTGAAGGGCAACCCACCACCTCCCGTGGTAACCTGTTCCACTCATTGATCACCCTCCCTGTCAGAAGTTTTTTTCTAATATCTAATATGTGTCTCATCCCTTTCAGTTTCACCCCATTGCTTCTAGTCTTTCTTGTGCAAATTAGAATAGGGCTGATCCCTCTGCACTGTGACAGCCCTTCAGACATTTGTAGATGACTATTAAGTCTCCTTTCAGCCTTCTCTTTTTTGCAAGCTAAACATTTCCAGATCCTTTAACTGTTCCTCATAGGACATGATTTGCAGACTTCTCACCATCTTGGTATCTCTTCTCTGAACTTTCTCCAGTTTGTTCATGTCTTTTTTAAAGTGGAGTGCCCAGAACTGTACAGAGTATTCCAGATGAGGTCTGACAAAGGAAAAGTAGAGGGGGATAATTAACTCACGTGATCTAGATTCTATGCATCTTTTAATACATCCCAGAATAGTGTTTGCCTTTTTGGCTGCTGCATCACATTGTTGATTCATGTTCAGATCCATTAGTATACCCAAGTCTTTTTCACATGTACTGTTGCTTAACCCAATTCCTGCCTCCTGTATATACTTTTTCATTTTTCTTGCCCAGATGTAGGACTTTGAATTTCTCCTTGCTAAATACCATTCTGTTATTCGCTGCCCATTGTGCAAGCTTTTCTAGATCTTTTTGAATACTCTCTCTCCCTTCCCTAGTGTTAGCTATCCCTCCTAGCTTTGTGTCGTCTGCAAATTTGATCAGTTTCTCATCAATTGCCTCCTCGAAATCATTTATAAAAATGTTGAGCAACCCTGCACTTGATACATTCTTCCACTTGGATGTGCAGCCATTTATGACCACTATATGAGTACGATCACTCAGCCAGTTGTAAATCTACCTAACAGTTGCCTTGTCAATACCATATTTGGTAATTGTTTTCAATAAGTATAGTAAGAGATACTTTGTCAAATGCTTTACCAAGGTCAAGATAAACTGTATCCACCGCATTTCCCTGATCAACCCAGTCAGTGATACTATCATAGAAGGAAATTATATTCATCTGGCATGACTTGTTTGTCACAAACCCATGCTGGCTCTGGTTAATTACTCCATTTCCATCCAAATACTTGTATACATGCTGTTTAATAATTTGTTCAAAGATCTTTCCCGGCATAGAAGTCAGGCTCACAGGCCTGAAGTTTTGTGGATCCACCTTCTTCCCTCTTTTGAAGATAGGGACAACATTTGCCCTTTTCCAATCTTTTGGGACTTCTCCTGTTCTCCAGGAATTTTCAAAGATTATGGCGAGTGGTTCAGCAATTACCTCCGCTGCTTCCTTTAGTATCCTAGGATGTAATTCATCTGGACCTTGAGATTTGAATTCTTTTAAGTTATCTAAGTGTTCCTTCACCATGTCTCTGCTTATAGATAGCCTGCATTCTTTTATTTCCCCTATAGCACAGGGAAGATTAGTTGATGTTTCATCTACTTTTTGAGAAAAAACAGATACAAAATAATCATTTAAAAGTTCGGCCTTCCCAACATCATTTTTAACCAATTCACTATTTTTATCTTGCAAGCATCCAATAGCATCTTCGACTTTTTTTTGCTTTTGACATACCACCCAAATTATTTTTTATTGCTTTTGGTCTCTGGTGCAAGCCTCAATTCATTATTAGTTTTAGCTTTTTTGAAAGCGTTCAAACTACTAAAACAAGAAGGCAGCGAAGAAGCACTAAAATCGTACAGGGAAAAAAACAAAATATGTAAAGATATGATCAAAATTGCTAAGGAGGAGGCAGAAAGACTGATCGCCAAAGAGAACAAAAACAACCTGAAACTATTTTTCAACTATATTAACAGCAAAACGATTTGCACTGAAAGCACTGGCCCTTTAACAAATAATGCAGGAGAATTCATTGAAGATGATGGAGGGAAGGCAAATCTATTAAATAGTTTCTTTTCAAGCGTATTCACAAACGAAAAGGAAATGCCACACGAGATGCAGGGGAATAAAATGAACCCCTCACAAAATATCTCATACCTAACGTAGGAGGAAGTGCGGAACAGGTTAAAGAAGATTAAAATCGATAAATCGCCTGGCCCAGATGGAATACCCCCAAGGGTTCTAAGAGAACTAAGTGATGTGATAGCTAGGCCGCTATATCTAATATTTGTGGATACTATCAAGACCGGGGTTGTATCATTGGATTGGTGCATTGCCAACGTGGTTCCAATTTACAAAAAGGGGACCAAAAGTGAGCCTGGTAACTACAGGCCGGTAAGTCTTACTTCCGTAACAGGAGAAATATTCGAGGGGTTTCTGAGAGACACAATCGAAGAATACCTCAGGGAGAACAACAGAATAACTCCTCACCAGCATGGGCTCATGAAGGGTCGATCATGTCAGACCAATCTGATCAGCTTCTATGGTGAAGCAAGCTCTAGGCTGGACCTGGGAGAGTCTATTGATCTCGTATATCTGGACTTCTCTAAAGCATTTGACACTGTGCCGCATAATAGGCTAATATATAAAATGAGACAGCTCGGACTGAGCGAAAACGTGTGTAATTGGGTTAAGAATTGGCTCAATGATAGAAAGCAGAGGGTGGTAATAAATGGTTCATACTCTGATTGGGCCACCGTCGCTAGCGGGGTGCCACAGGGTTCAGTACTAGGCCCCATTCTGTTCAATATATTTATTAACGACCTGATAGAGGGGCTGCAGAGTAAAATATCAATACTTGCAGATGACACAAAATTATATAATATAATTAATGCAACAGAGGACAATGTATGGCTACAAACGGACGTAGATAAGCTGGGGGCTTGGGCAGAAAAATGGCAAATGAAGTTCAATGTGGATAAATGTAAGGTTATGCACATGGGCAGGAGAAACGGATGTCACCAATACACACTAAATGGGGTACTGCTAGGGAAAAGGGAGATGGAAAAAGACCTGGGGGTACTATAGGACTGTAGACTAAACTGGAGTAACCAATGCCAGTCAACTACTGCAAAAGCTAATAAAGTCTTGGGGTGCATTAAAAGAGGTATAGGGGCGAAGGACGAGAACATTATTTTTCCACCATATAAGGCACTTGTCAGACCTCACATGGAATACTGCGCACACTTCTGGTCACCAGTGCTCAGGAAATATGTTACAGTGCTTGAGGGGGTTCAAAGAAGGGCAACTAAACTAATACATGGAATGAGGGGACTGGAATACCCAGAGAGGCTATCCAAATTGGGATTATTTACCCTGGAAAAAAGACGGCTAAGGGGTGATCAAATAACTATGTATAACTACATGAGGGGACAATACAAGGATCTCTCCCATGATCTGTTTATACCCAGGACTACGACGGTAACGAGAGGGCATCCGCTACGTCTAGAGGAAAGCAGGTTTCATCACCAACACAGAAGGGGGTTCTTTACCGTAAGAGCAGTGAGACTGTGGAACTCTCTGCCTGAGGATGTGGTGATGGCAAAATCCATAGAGAAGTTTAAAAGGGGACTTGATGTCTTTCTAGAGCGGAAGGATATTACAGCATATAAATCTTAGGTTAATTGTTAATCTGGGTATACAGGCAGGTAGGAAATATTAGGGGTTGATCCACAGATTAGTCTCATTGCCATTAGGGAGTCGGGAAGGATTTTTTTCCCCAAAAGGGCTGATTGGCTTCTGCTCTTTGTTTTTTTTTTGCCTTCCTCTGGATCAACAACACAGGAGGATGGACAGGCCGGACTAGATGGACATTGTCTTCATTCGGCCTTACAAACTATGTTACTATATTACTAGCCTTACAGTTTCTGCAAACTGCATTATATTCTTCCTTAGATATCCCCCCCTCTTTCTATTTGATAAACATATTTTTCTTCCTTTTTAACATGTGTGCAAGTTCTGTGTTCATCCATCCTGGTCTCTTTAAATGCTTCCAATTCTTCCTTCTTTTAGGGATTGTTAACTACTGTGCTTTGAGAATTTCATGTTGCAATATTTTCCAACCTTCTTGGACATTTCTGTCCTTAAGAACATCAAGCCATTGGATTCTTCCTATCCTCTTTCTGAGTTCATTGAAATGTGCCTTTCTGAAATCCAACCTTCAAGTCTGAGCTTTCTCAGGTCTTCCTCCCCTTTTTATCCAAAATTCAAGGATAGCATGATCACTGCCTCCTAAGGTCCCAGGCCCCCTTACTTCCTCAACAATTTCCTGTTGCTAAGAATTAGGTCCAAGATAGCAGATCCCCTTGTTTTCTTTTCAACTTTTTGGAAGGTAAAGTTGTCAGCAAGAGCGGATGGGAATTAGTTGGATCCATTACTTTTAACTGAGAGAGATTCCCAACAAATGTCTGGATAGCTAAAATCTCCCATGATCACTATGTCATGCTTTTTTGAGAGCTTGGCCATCTGATGTAGAAAGAGTTCATCAATATCTTCTGCTTCTCCAGGTGGCCTTTAGTAAATGCCTACAATGGTGTCCTTTCTGTTGTTCTCTCCTTGTATTCTTCCCCAAACAGTTTCAACAGAACTACCATACTCTGAAGCTTGAATCTCTGTGGAGATTAATGTTTTCCTAATAGTCTGTTTCTTATAAATAAGTTGTATCCTCCAAGTCTTGTATTCCAATCATGGATATCATTCCCCCATGTTTCTGTGATGTTTATGACATCATAATCCTCTTCGTGTGTTAGGAGCTCCACTTCTCCTTGTTTGTTTCCCATGCTCTGTGCATTTGTGTAAAAACATCTGAATTTTTTGTCTTTGTTCTTTTTTCTACTTCTAATAGCAAGGTTCTCAAATGTATTAATTAGCTGTATATTTTTACCTGCCATTTCACTTCCCTTCCCATATTGCTCTAGTTTTAAGCTCTCCTAATGATTGAAGCAAGGCGCCCACCAAATATATGCTTACCTGTTTTTGTAAGGTGCAACCCTTCTCTAGCAAGCAGTGCATCATATAGGTAATTCAATCCATGGTCTAGGAATCCAAATCTTTGCTGATGACCTAGCTAGTTGTTCACCTCTTGAATCCTGTTCCATCTTCTTATTCCATGGCCATCCACTGGGAGGATGCATGAGAAGACTTCCTGTGCTCTTAGTTCCTTTACCTTCTTTCTGATGTCTTTAAAGTCTCTGCAGATAGTTGCAAGGTCCTTTTTTAAAGTGTCATTTGTCCCTACATGTATTAGTAGTAATGGGTGGTGTTCTGTAGGACTGAAGAGTCTTGACAGCCTATCAGACGCATCTTTGATTTTTGCACCTGGAAGACAGTAGCCCACTCGTGAGGTGTCAGGTCTGTAGACAGTGGCCTCTGTTCCTCTCAATAGGGAATCCCCTACAACCACCACTCTCCTTTTCTTCTTCACAACAGCACTTCTTTTTCTCCATTCAAGAGGACCCTGTGTGCTTACTACACAGTTCTTTGTGGGTAGCGTCATTTCTTGCGGTACATCTTTCTCCCCTGCTCTGTGCTTTGTGGGTAGAGTCATTTTTTGCTGTACCTCTTTCTCCTCTGTTCTGCTCTCTGTCGGTAGAGTCATTTCTTGCTGTACCTTTTTCTCTTCTGCTCTGTTCTTTGTGAGTAGAGTCATTTCTTGTTGTACCTCTTTCTCCTCTGCTCTGTTCTTTGTTGGTAGCGTCATTTCTTGCTGTACCTCTTTCTCCTTCTGCTCAGGAACCAGTATCAGGTCTCCCACTGTGAGAACCTTGCACCCGTTCCCATGCATTATGGGTGCTGGATGACTCCTGATCCTCCTGCTTCTTTGGGTCACATGCTTCCATTCCTCTGCTTCTGCAGGTACACTGGACATTTTCTTTCTTTCAACATTTTGAAGACTTTCTTCTACTCTGTCAAGGAAATCCTCATCTTCCTCAATACGTTTCAATATAGCTATTCTCTCCTGAAGACTACGTACCTTTTCCTCTAGTAGAGACACAAGCTTGCATTTCTGGCAGGTGAAGTTTTGCTTTTCCTCTGGTAGGTCCATAACCATATAGCATATGTTGCAGCTCACCAAATAGCTCCTCTTCTTTTCCATGTTGTCAGTTCATATCCACTTCCAAACTTCTAAAAGTCAAGAATTGTAGTAAAGATATATAACCTGTAAAATACTACTAAGCGTACAATGTTGTATGCTGAAAGATAGTTCCAGGACTATCTTTTGGGCCAGACGTAAAAACGCCCGCTGCTATATTGGCCGGCCGGACACTGTTACGTCACGGGAATACGGCCATGTGATTTGATGCATTAGAATCCAATGCATCAGATCACAGCGTATATCATCCGACTGTGAATAAGGCGGGCCAATATACGCTCGTGGGAAATACGCCTGACAGTGAGGGTGATTAAAGAGTGGAACAGGTTGCCACGGGAGGTGTCGAGTTCTCCCTCAATGAAGTGTTCAAACAAAGGCTGGACAAATATTTGTCTGGGGTGATTTAGTACTCTTGTGCTTCAGCTTTTGTCATGTATTTAATTACATGTCCATGTTGTCTGGGATACGTTAGCAAGACCACCATGGAGTTTCAGTCTGTATAGTTAGGCACAAGAGTACCGTCCGTACCAGGAATACTGAGTTACCATTATCCAAGCATTTTATAGAGAAACATTATGCAATTTGCGTTATAGACCATGTTCGGGTGTTATCTAGGGGCGGTGGGGAAGAAAGAGCTCAAATGGATCTTTGAACTTGATACTATGACACCTAAGGGCCTTAACTTGCAGTATCATTAAATGCCCCACATTTGATTTTATACCAATATTTGCTGTGTTTACACTATTTGGATTTTTCTGTCAGTCTGCTAATGAGCTAAGAGATGTAAGATTTTTTGCTTTTTTTTATTACTATTGAACTTCCACCTTTTCTCTTTTTGTCTTTTATCTATGTTTTTTTTATTTTTATGGTTAAATTCTGTGAAATCCGAGTTGATCACATCCATCTTTCTGGTTGTCTTTGTCTACTGTTTACAGCTCCTATTTTTAATTGGTCAGTGTTTACAATTTTGATGACCTAATAAAGTTTACTGCATTTGAATTAAAATCTTATGCTTTTTTCATTGTTTTTGTGGTCTACACACCGGGGGACATTTTTTCTCATATCCACGATTCAAGATCTTCAAAAATATAACGAATGGATGGACTTTACATATGTTTGTCTTTCGTCTTTCTGCTCTATTTTAGTGTCTCATTTCTGGTGATTATCAATTTGTTGTTGGGAATTAATTGATGTACATTGATTGTCACATATTAATTTCTATGAGACATAGGTTTGTTTCTATATAAGTGGTTACTGCTGCTTGAGGTTGGTTGGTTTGTTTGAAGGTAGTTGTATTTGTTCATTATATATAATATTTTATTATGTGCCATAATGACATTTGTCATCTATGTCCTATTGAGCTATATACTACACTGAAGGACTTGGATTAAACATCAATTAATATATAGTCCACATTTTTGGTTACTATTCCTTCATGATTCCTTTAGTGAACATTCTTGTTAAAACACAGTGATGTGACACATGCATGCCTTGTTCCTATACGTTGTCTAGAATTAGAACATGAAATTTAGTGAGCCATATATATTGTTAGTCTTGATATATCTGCTAAACATATTTTTGTTTACATTTATTGACTAAGGATGGAGACACAATCTTTATCTTGTAGATGTAATGGTTCAATTTGCTGGATAGAATCATAGAGTAGTAGAGTTGGAAGGGACCTCCAGGCTCTTCTGGTCCAACCCCCATGATAACCTGTTCCACTCGTTAATTACCCTCCCTGTCAGAAAGTTTTTGTAATACCTAATTTGTGTCTCCTCCCTTTCAGTTTCATCCCATTCCTTCTAGTCTTTCCTTGTGTAGATGAGAATAGGGCTGATCCCTCTGCACTGTGACAGCACTTCAGATATTTGTAGACAGCTATTAAGTCTCCTCTCAGCCTTCTCTTTTGCAAGCTAAATATTCCCAGATCCTTTACCCGTTCCTCATAGGACATGATTTGCAGACCGCTCACCATCTTGGTAACTCTTCTCTGAACTTGCTCCAGTTTGTCTGTGCCTTTTTTAAAGTGCAGTGCCCAGAACTGAATATAAGTGGATGTCCTCCTTATTGCTCTATCTATAGCTACATACACTAGGGGTCTTTTTACACATAGTCTCCTTTTTTGACTAATGCCTCTTTGGAGCATATGTATATTGTGGTGGTAGAAATTGTTGTGTTTACATGTGTACTGCAGATACATTACCATTACTGTATGAACAGAAGATATGTATATTTTTTGATATTTGGAACACTGAGCAGCATTGCATCTCTCCAATACTTAGGATTTCTGCATCTGTGCAGTGGTATTTTACTGTGCAGGCTGCTGAAACTATTGCGCTATTAGCCATGGGTTTTGCGCATGCGTAGAACTTGGTCTTTGCACCTGAGCCATGATATCTAATGCTATGTACTTGTGAAATTCCCACGAGAGTTGCTATGACTCCTGCGCATGCGCGGCATTCGTGCCGTCACCCATGCGCACTTGATACATGAGACGCCACTCCACACCGGATGGATAGACTGATCAGCTCTGGACACATATTATTTTATGTATGTATACACTGTAAATGTGGATATTTTTAATGTTATTTATGTATGTGCTGGACACCTGGTCCATATTAAATGTAACTGGGTGTGTCTTTTACTCTGATTGGTGTTGTAATTAAGACATTTTATTATGTATACTGCACTTGGTTATCCACTATTAAAGGGGTTGTCCCGTGCCGAAACGTTTTTTTTTTTTTTAACCCCCCCCCCCCCCCCCCCCGTTCGGCGCGAGACAACCCCGATGCAGGGGTTAAAAAAACAAACCGGAGAGTGCTTACCTGAATCCCGGCGGTCCGGCGTCTTCATACTCACCTGCTGAAGATGGCCGCCGGGGTCTGCTCCCTCCGTGGACCGCAGCTCTTCTGTGCGGTCCATTGCCGATTCCAGCCTCCTGATTGGCTGGAATCGGCACGTGACGGGGCGGAGCTACACGGAGCCGGCATTCTGCACGAGCGGCCCCATTGAAGACAGCAGAAGACCCGGACTGCGCAAGCGCGGCTAATTTGGCCATCGGAGGCCGAAAATTAGTCGGCACCATGGAGACGAGGACGCCAGCAACGGAGCAGGTAAGTATAAAACTTTTGATAACTTCTGTATGGCTCATAATTAATGCACAATGTACATTACAAAGTGCATTAATATGGCCATACAGAAGTGTATAGACCCACTTGCTGCCGCGGGACAACCCCTTTAAGCTTGGTAAAGACCTATTTTTGGTCGAAACGTAGCTGTCTGTTTTCCAAATCTGGGAGAATAAACTGAACGTCTACTTTTTGCACTGATTGTTGCTGCCACTTTGCCTTGTTAGACTGGATGATGTTGAGATGAGGGCTCTGTGGGGACCATATCATCACTTTCAGGACTCCTTGTTCTTCTTTACACTGAAGATAGTTCTTAATGACATTGGATGGATGTCTGGGTCATTCTCCTGCTGCAGAATAAATTTGTAACCAGTCAAACGCCTTCTACCTTTGAAAAAAAATCTTACTTTGAAGCATTTTTTCAGAGCTGCCTAAAATTTTTGCATAGTACTTATAAGTAAATACATGAATTTTATAGCAACTCATTGCGACTGGCAACACAATAATCAAAAGAAACTCATTAAAGGGGTTTGACAGGGAAATACTATTGATGACTTATCATCAGGATAGGTCATCAATAGTTGATCGGCCGGGGTCAGTTTGAAATAACGGGAGCCGTGCTTGCAGTTACAAGCATCGGCCATTACACAGAGGTCGGTGGGAGGCTTCCACTACGACCTCTGTGTATTTGCGCACTGACAGCAAGCACCTGCTCAGCTGATCAGAAGGGGTCCTGAGCGACAGACCCCAGCCAGATGGCATTATGTCACGTATGAGTAGCCGAGAGTAGGGAGCAGTCACTGGGAGCTGCTATATGCTGTTCCCGGTCACATGATCGCTGTTATCCAATGGATAACAGTTATGTAAAAGTTTTAAAAAGTGTAAAGAAAAAAAGTTTGTTCCATATCGGTGAGGGGAGATGAAATTATGTCCCTGAGGCCCCTGGATTTATCTGCGAACCCTATTCTGGCTTCTGTGCTTGCGCCTGTCGCCAGTGGATAACAGCGATCCCGTAAAAGTGAAAAAAAGTTAAAAAAGGTTAAAGTTCCACCTCTCGTCACGGAATCTGATCCGTCAGAGGAGCTGAAATTACTTACATTATGTCTCCGCCGATGTCCCCCATCAGGATCATTATCCTCGGACCTTTTTCCATCTTCAGCGCATGCATCCATTGCCAAAATGGCGGATGCAAGCGCAGAAGCTGGAGAGGGCCCCCGGGAAATTTAAAATCTCCTTGCTCTTGGCTAGTAAAGGTAGCCAAAAGCCTGGAGCAGTGACCAAGGGCCACGGTGAGCGGTCCCTAGTCACGTGATCGCCGTTATCCAATGGATAACGGCGATCACGTAAAATTTAAAAGACAGTTGAAGTTTAATGCTCCTTTCGGTTTGGGCGCCATTGTGCATATGGACATAATATTAGGGCCACAATATGTATGTTTTTGAACACAAGACAAACAGGGCTATCCATTTTGGGGAGAAAGGCCTCATTCATATGTGTGCTGTACAAAAAAACAGTTTTTAAAATGACACAATTAAAGAAACAAAAATCATAATTTTTTCCTTCTCCTTTGCTAAAATTCATTCAAAAAACAGTGGGGTAAAAATACGCAGTACACCCCTAGATGAATTTGTTAAGGGGTCTAGTTTTCAAAATGGGGTCATTTGTGGGGGTTCTCTGTCGTTTTGGCCGCTCAAGGGCTCTACAATTGTGCACTGGGCCCTAAAACACTTGCAAGCAAAATGTCTATTCTGAAAGCCACCGGCTGCTCCTTTCAGTTTAGGCTTCTTTGTGCATACAGCCATAATATTAGGGCCACAATGTGTATGTTTCAGAACACGGGACAAACAGGGGTATGCATTTTGGGGTGCAACAAATTTGCCAAAAAAATGAAAATCATAATTTTTTTCCTTCTGCTTTTTTAAAAATATGCATCCAAAATAGAGTAAACAGATGGAAATATATATATGTATATATATATATATATATATATATATATATATATATATATATAAAATCAAGACATTTTAAAGTATGTTTGCGCATATTTGAGATATTGCAATCAAAAATGTGAAAAATGACAATTGTTTTCAAAATTTTCTCAATTTTGGCACATTTAATAAATATACATAAATTCTATACGTCTATTTTTACCACCTAAGGCCGCCTGCACACGGGCGGAAATCCCGCGGCGGGATTATCCGCGGCATTTCCGCCACTGAAAGCCTGCATAGGAGTGCATTACAATACGCACTCCTATGCAGACGTCCGCGGTTTGGCCGCGTGAAATGTCACGCGGCAAACAAACCACGGCATGTCCGAGCCCCGCACAGAAACGTCACTGACCAGGTCTGCGCATGCGTCGGCTGCTCGGCAGCCGGCACATGAAAGAGCCGGGGCCGCCAGGCGCGGGTGAGTACGCGCTCCTCCCTGCAGGCGCTGGGGTCGGGTCCCGCGGCTAGAATTCTCGCCGCCGTATCCGACCCGCCCGTCTGCAGGCGGCCTTAATGAAGTACAATATGTGGCAAAAAAACAATGTCAGAATCACTTGGATATGCAAAACCTTTATGGAGTTACTCTATGTTAAAGTGACAGATGTCAGATATCCAAAATTTGGCCTAGTCATTAATGCGCAAACAGGATTGCTCACTAAGAGGTTTTAAAAAAAAGTGGGGGCCTGTATGGGGCATTATTGCTGACTGAGGGATTATATGGGGCATTTGTACTCAGTGGGGCTTGTATTAGCAAGTTGGACTTGTAATAACAAATAAGCATCATTGTGCTCGACATGAACAGTGCAACTGCTTGTGTGTTATGAGTTTAGTTAGATTGTGTTTAGTTGAGACTTAAGTGATCAGTCTACATTTTATTAGTAATCAATGCAGAAATGCATGTAATTCTAATGAGTTCACTTCCTTTTTATGGCAGCTGTACTTTTTACGTTAATAGAACACCTGTAATTATTGTTTAAAATGTTTCTCTTATTACTACATAATCGTAATAACAGGAACCTAAAGGATACGCCTTGGAGGTGAACAAAGGTCACCATTTAGACTTCCAGCCTATTAAGTAAATACATTTCCTGGAATATGAATTACTTATCGTGAGAGACGGGAATGACTAAATCTCCAAGAAGGGCTGTGGCATACTCTTCTACCAGAATACTCTACTATGAACACTAAGACTAGCATGGTGCGTTGACGAATACAGTATGTCGTAACTGGATTAATCATTCATGACATGTTCCTCATTGCTAATGCTAAGAATGGTTACTGTTTTATTCACCATACAGCATAGGTAGTTCACACTCAGGTTGCATTAATCTGCTTGTAAGAAAACTTGGTATTAGGTTGGACTAAAGAGATTGAAGGACTTGAAGCGGCAGCATAATAGAAATGAGGAGTGGGAGATGGTGCTGGGTTGGTTACAAGCAGATGGAGGAGACTGAAAACAGGATAGCTGGAGGAGGATGAGGTTAGGATACGAAGATAAGAACTGAAATAGGTGGGAGCTTGAAGTAAAGGATGCACCTTGCTTCTGGATTCATTTATTTTCATGTAGTATTCCTACATGAAACGGATGTCACCAATATTCACTTAATGGGGTACCACTGGGGAAAAGTGATATGGAAAAGGATCTGGGGGTATTAGTGGATAATAGACTGAACTGGAGTAACCAATGCCATCAGCTGCTGCAAAGGCAAATAAAGTCTTGGGGTGCATTAAAAGAGGTATAGGGGCGAAGGATGAGAACATTATCCTTCCATTATATAAGGCACTTGTCAGGCCTCACATGGAATACTGCGTACAATTCTGGACACCGGTACTCAGGAAAGATGTTACAGTGCTTGAGGAGGTTCAAAGAAGGGCAACTAAACTAATACATGGAATGACGGGACTGGAATACCCAGAGAGGCTATCAAAATTGGGACTATTTACTCTAGAAAAAAGGTTAAGAGGCGACCAAATAACCATGTATAAATACATGAGGGGACAATACAAGGATCTCTCCCATGATCTGTTTATACCCAGGACTGTGACGGTAACGAGAGGGCATCTGCTACGATTAGAGGAAAGTAGGTTTCATCACCAACATAGAAGGGGATTCTTTACTGTAAGAGCGGTTAGACTGTGGAACTCTCTACCGGAGGAAGTGGTGATGGCAAAATCCATAGAGGAGTTTAAAAGGGGACTTGATGTCTTTCTGGAGAAGAAGGATATTACAGGATATAATTATTAGGTCAAGTGTCAATCCTGGTATATGGGAAGGTAGGAACTATTAGGGGTTGATCCAGGGAACAATCTAATTGCCATTATGGAGTCGGGAAGGAATTTTTCCCCCAAAAGGGCTAATTGGCTTGTGGCCTTGGGGTTTTTTGCCTTCCTCTGGATCAACACAGTAGGATAGACAGGCTGGACTAGATGGACATTGTCTTCATTCAGCCTTACATACTATGTTACTATGTTACTATGTTACTAAATGTAATTTGTGAGCAGAATGTGTTTAGCTTGCGCATGTATTAGCGTTTCTTATATTAAACAGCTGAGTTGAATCGTGCCCTTGGCATGTGCTGATGCCAGTTGACTTTACTGGACAGCATACCTTACCATAGTCCAGTGCAGATTCTTATTTCCATGTTATATTACCCCATCGACCTGTTCTTGTGCCTAGAATTGAGTTGTCTATTTTGTTTATGGTAACATAGTATGTTAGGACAAAAGGAGACATTGTCCATCTAGTTCAGCCTGTTTACACCCACCCACTTGTTGATCCAGAGGAAGGCAAAAAAAATCCTATTGGGGTGACTACCCACTAGCATTTGCAAATTTGCTGCATTTTTTTTCCAGGTGTCTATGGGGCTTTCTAATGTTAAAAACGCATTGCGGCATAATCGCAATTTACTGCGATTTTGTGCGATGCGATTTTAACATTAACAACTGGAGAAAAAAAAATGCTGCGAATTTCGCAGTGAAAAAGAACTGTAGTGGGTAGTCACCCTAAGGCAGAAGCCAATTTAGACATTTATCGTCTATGTATAATGAGGTCGTGTAGTTCTAAAAAAAAATGCAGCTGAATATGTTTTATATTTGTTCTGGAATTGCACAAAAAAACCTGCCTGTGACCTCCACAAATAAGGTCGCTTGCACACTGCAGAATTTGGCTCTGGCAGCAGTGGCGTCCACGCACACCTGTTCTGTTGTCATCTTTTCTGTACTGCGGATGGACCCAGTAGCTCGCCGTCGCACATGCGCAGTACAATTTTTTTTCTGCGCCATCACTAGTTGAATCCGCGGAATCTGCAAGCTGTCCACAATGTTCATTGCAGATGGGCCGCGGGTTGGACGGCTTCCATTGACTTCAATGGAAGCTGTCAGTGCAGAGCCGCATGAAAATGGAGCACACTGCGAATTTTCCCTCTGTGAGCGAATTGATTTCTGCTCGTGTGTAGGAAGCAGCGGATCTCAATAGGAAGTATCAGGCAGTATTTGCCGCGGATTCGCGGTGCGGACACTGACCGCAGATTCCGCAGCAAATATCCGCCCGTGTGAGGGAGGCCTAAAATACATTTTTAAAAATGAAGGTGATATGAAGTCCATACACACAAGGCCCTGTTCACACTGGTTACTTTTTTGCTGCAATCTGAGTTTGTAACTGAGGGCCCTCTGTGGTGCAGAGTAATAAGGCAGCAGAATTGCAACCCTAAGCTCTCACTCACAACCTGAAGATTGCAAGTTCAATCCCAAATGGTTCAGGTAGTCGGCTCAAGATTGACTCAGCCACACCCACCCCGCAAAAACAGTCTTCCAAGAAAACATCATGATATGACCTCACCCTAGGAGTTAGTCATGACTCGGTGCTTGCATCAGGTGACTTTACCTTTACCTAAGCTCAGACAGAACTTGGACCCATTAACATTAATGGTGCTTTTCAGACATACAATCGTGCATGTAAAAAACAATTGTCCAATTCACAAATGAAAGTAGGATATGTCCTTTTTTCCGCACACTGGCCAGCACCTAGATTTAACCCCTTAGTGACAAAGCCTTTTTGCGCCTTAGTGACAGAGCCAAAGTTTGGAAATCTGAAGTGTCACTATAACATAGAATAACTCCGTAAAGGTTTCGCATATCCAAGTGATTCTGACAATTTTTTGCCACATATTGTACTTCATTTTGGTGGTAAAAATAGACCAACAGAATGTGTGTATATATTTATTAAAGGTGCCAAAATTGGGAACAGTTTGGAAAAAATGTTTTTAACTGTAACATCTCAAATATGTGCAAACATACGGTACAAATGTTTCCATCTTTTTACTTTATTCTGGGTTCACATTTGAAAATCTTTGTTGTTGTTTATTTTAACCATTTAGGAGACGTACAAATTTAACATTACTTATCAATATTTTTAGGAACACTTTGTTTTCCTACACCAAGCCACGATTGTAAAGGCTCATAGGTGTCAAAATGATAGATTCTGACACCTATGAGCCTTTGCAATCTTTGCAAATCTAGTTTTAGTGGATTTTGCTTTGCGTTATCTGGAAACTGTTCCTTTAAAAAATATTACCACCAAAAGTATTGCATCGGAGTTGCCCTTTATGTTTTCCAGGACAGGGTTTCCTAAAGAAATCCTTATGGACTAGGGGACACCGTTCATGTCCTAGATAATAAAAGAGCTGTGCCACCTCCTTAAAATCAAGCACATATACACCTCTGTGTACCACCCTCTGACAGATGGATTGGTGGAGAGGTTTAACCCCTTAGTGACGGAGCTTTTTTGCTTTTTTCCATTTTTGTTTTTTCCTACTCCCTTTTAAAAAATCGTAGCTCCTTTATTTATCCATCGACGTCGCTGTATGAGGGCTTGTTGTTTTTTGCGGGATGAGTTGTATTTTTCAATGGCACTATTTATTGTACCATATAATTTACTGAAAAACTTTTTAAAAATTCTAAGCGGAGAGAAATGGAAAAAAAACGACATTCCACCCTTTTTCGGTGCGTCCTGTTTCTACGGCGCACAAACTGCAACAAAAACAACCTGATATTTTTATTCTATGGGTCAGTACAATTACTATGATACCAAACTTGTATAGTATTTTTTTTGCTGTAGTACTTTTATTTTTTTTTAAGATATTTAATTTTTTTCAATTATATTCTGCGGTCATTTTGTGCGCGCAATACCTGTTTTATTTTTTTGTCGACGTAGTTGAGCAAGGGCTCATTTTTTGCAAGATGTCCTGTAGTTTCCGATAGTATCAATTTGGAATACATACGACTTTTTGATCGCTTTTTATTGCGTTTTTTCTGGGAGACAGGGTAACTAAAAAAGTGTATTTCTGGCATTCTTTATTTTTTTTTTTCCGACGACGTTCACCGTGCAGGAAAAATAATGTGCTACTTTGATAGATCGGACTTTTACGGACGTGGCGATATCAAAAACATATTTTTATTTTTATGATTTAGATTTAATAATAGATATTGCAAAAGGGGGGTGATTTAAACTTTTATAACTTTTTTTTCTTTTAACAATTAAAAAAACTTTATTGATTTTTTTTTTACTTTACTTTGAAGTCCCCCTGGGGGACTTTAACATGTGATGCTTTGATCGCTCCTGCAGTATGACGTAATGCTATAGCATTACGTCATACTGCTTTTTGACAGGCAGTCTATCAAGCCACACTGTGTGGATGGCTTGATAGGCAGTCTGTTAAGGCAGCCCTGGGGCCTAATGAATGACACCTGCACGGCTCCCCCGATCTCACCACGGAGAGGCCGTGTGGGACCCCCGAACAGCGTTCGGGGGATTTAAATGCCACTGCCAGAATTGACAGCGGCATTTAAAGGGTTAATAGCCGCGATCGGCCGAGCGTGGCTATTGCCCGCGGGTGTCAGCTGTAATAAACAGCTGATGCCCGTGCTGTATGGAGGGAGATAGCGCCGCTACCTCCCTCCATACACGTCATGCAACAGCAGGACGTAGTTTTACTATAGCCCTGTCACTAAGGGGTTAATAAGACCTTAAAGCAGATGTTAAAAAGGTGGTAGAAAAAGAGAGGCATGACTGGGACCATCTATTCCATCTATTACTGTACCTGATGTTTTCCATTATAGAGGTGCCACAGGTCTCTACAGGGTTCTCACCCTTTAAATTGGTCTATGGTCCTCACCAAAGCGGCTACTAGATATAGTCAAGGAAACATGGGAAACTGAGTCGATTCCCTAAAAAACTATCATTGAGCAGGTGGAACAAATGCAGGACTGCATTGCTATGCTAATGCCTATTGCTACAGAACACCTGCAGATGGCACAAGAGGCCCAGGGCAGGTGTATAATTGAGTCCTGATCTTGGTGCCCACAGTCAAAAGTAAAATTTCTCGCTAAGTGACAAGGTCTCTATGAGGTCATGGAGAAGGTTGTGGAGCAAAGGCTGGGCAAAAGAAAGCCATACCAGAATTACTATGTCAATTTTTTAAGCCCCGGAGAGATAGAGAATCTTTATGGCCTTGTGAGCTAGAAAGGTAAAGCCACAACCACGTGTTCCCGTGGTCAAAGTATGCGATACCTTCTCAGTACGCCAACAGCAAGAGGCTAAGAAATTTCTGCAGAGAATTAAAAGCAAGTTCTCTGACCTGCAAAGTTGCACACATGTCATAAAGGATGACATAATAACAGTACCTGGGGTAAAGCTAAATCTAAAACCGTACAGGATACTAGAAGCAAGTAAAGATGCTGTTTCTACTGAGGTTCAACGCACGATGAAGCTAGGGGTAATGGAGGAGTCAAAACGTGAATGGTGAAGCTGAATTGTATTGATTCCTAAACCTGGTAGCAGTTGGTGATTCTGTAACAACTTCAGAAAGTTAACCAAAATCTGCAAGTTTGATGCTTACCCCATGCCAAGGGTCGATGAGCTGATTGAGAGACTGGGTAATGCCAGATGCCACTCTTGATCTCAAAAAAGGATATTGGCAAATGCCTTAAACTGACAGAGTAAAAGAGAAAATCTCTTTCTCAACCCCAGAAGAATTGTTTCAATGCAAAAGCATACCGTTTGGTTTACACGTCACCAGCTAACTTTCAGAGGATTATGGACTGAATTTTGAGGCCCATCAAGGCTATTCCGCAGCATATCTGGATGATGTGGTTATCTACAGCTCAAATTGGAAAAGTCACCTTGGAAAGGTACAGGCTGTCATGGATGCCATAAGGGATGCAGGTCTAACCATAAACCCTGAGAATTATGAGGTAGGCTTAGAGAAAGCTAAGTATCTTGGCTATGTTATTGGAAGAAGTGTAATCAAGCCTCAATTTAATAAGGTGGAAACAAACAGTTGGCCTAAATCTTTAACCAAGTAGCAAATCACGGCTTTCCTTAGCATCACAGGATACTGACGCAGGTTTTTGCCAAATTTTGCCTCTGTAGCGGCACCGTTGACTAATTTGACTAAAGGTTGGAAGTCAATAATGGTGACAAGGACTCCTGAAACAGCGGCTTTTCAGAACCTGAAGTCTGCTTTATGCCAGCAGCCAGTATTAGTTACCTCTGACTTTACCAAATAATTTATTCTACAAACAGATGCTTCAGGTGCAGTGTCATCCCAAACTATAAATGGTGAGAACCATCCGGTAATGTATTTGAGTCAAAAGTTATCTCTCATAGAAATGAATTATGCTGTTGTAGAATGAGAATGTTTGGCAGTGAAATGGGCTTCGGAAGCCTTAAAATATTATCTCCTTGGAAGAGAGTTTAAGCTGGTATCGGACCATGCCCCCTTGACATAGATGAAACAGAATAAGGAGAAAAATGTTAAAGTGACACTCCAGAACTTCAATTTTGCCCTTGATTATAGACCAGGCAAGTCTCAGGGTGATGTTGATGCCTTGTCAAGGGTGCATTGTTTGATGATTAAAGTTGCCCAGACCTCTGGTTTGGTGAATAGGGGGGAAAATGTGGACAGGTAAATGGGAGGCTGTTGGATGTGGTGTATATCTCACCCAGACACTTTGCATGGGTGAGGTAGGGATCCAATCCAGGACTTTCTTGTGAGTCCCAGTGAGCTCAGCTGAAAACATTGAGATTATTACTGGGATATATGCAGTCATGGGGAGAGTCCGGAAGTGAATGCAACTACTGTAGGTTTTGGATCAACATTTGCTTCAAGTCTTGGGTAAGAAGAACCTAATGTATAGCTGATGCGGGCCACGGTTTATTTTGTGTTCTGTTTTGCACTTAGCTCATGTGTCACCAGTGGCTGCTGATTTTCCTTGTGTCACCTTGTTATTGCTGGAATTAAGAAAATATAAAAGCAACTTACCATATTTTTTGCTCTATAAGACACACTTTTTTCCCCTCCAAAGTTGGGTGAAAAAGTCAGTGAGTCTTATAGAGCGAATGTGCCGAGATCAGACCCTGCCGGAGCTGAAAAGGATCGCAGATCCTTCTCACTGAGCTGAAAGCCGTTTGCATACAAAGCCGGCACAGCAGTAGAGCAGAGCGGCCGCACAACAGCTGATTTCTGGTGGTGGGGGAGGAGCAGAGAGCAGAGCGGCCCGCATGCTCATAACTATTCAACGTGGGATTCAGGGCTCCTGGAAAGCTGGATGACAAGTAATGAGATCACCATTACATCTATACTCAGCCTTCCTGGATCCTGAATGACAGGTTGACCTAGTGGTATATACTACAGAAATTGCTACAATAGTCGCAGGCAGGTCAGAGTTACCATGATGACCCCTGTTCATCACCAAAAGCACCTACAATGCACATGTGAGCATCAGAACTGGACTTAGTAGAAATGGTATGCAATAGCCTGGTCTGATGAATCACATTTTCTTTTACATCATGTGGATGGTCTGGTGTGTTGCTTACCTTTTTTCATGCAGTAGTAACATTCATTAACATTCGTTAACTGAAGAAATGTCATAGCGTATAATGAAAATGATTACGTCTGCCTTAGGTCAAACATCATAATAGCTGGTCCCATTAATTAAATCAAGACATGTCCAGCTCTGCCCTTAAAGTGAACATGGCCATTTTGCATCACTGACACATCTATTTGAAAAAAAAAAAAGTTGAGGGACAGAGATTCTTAGAATTAAGTAGGCAGAATACCTTTCATGGGTGGAGTAATTTGAACTGGCTCTTTTCCAAGAGTTGCTATACAAATCAATGCATACCTTTTCCCTAGAAGGTACAGCAGTGTTTTGATTTTAGTTTTAGAGTCTGCTTTTGCGTCCAGTTTCAGAAGTATGCCTGAACCTAAAGCAGCACTGAAATTGCATGGCATCTATACAGCCAAACAACAAGAATCCTATTTTGTGTCAGTGCCAAACTTGGTTTCTCATCAAACTAAAATTTGACAGTTTTGTCTTTTATCGTGATTGGCCAGGTGATAAAATCAAATGGGGTCATCCCAACCTCGATTTTTATCAAAAATCACCAGAAAATCCTTTTATAAATAAAAAGGGATGGGTAGGTGTGTATGTCGCTTCTTCTATGAATGTGGCTCAATGGTTAGCACTGTTGCCTTTCAGTGATGGGGTCCTTGGTTCAAATTCCATCAACGATAACATCTACATGGATGTTGAAAAAGAATAGAACCTAGAACTCAATGACTGCAAAACAGCAGTGCTAACAACTGAGCCACCACACTTTTCTGCTCCAGAGGATAAGAAGTAGAACAACAAGAATAAACAGAAAAAGAACATAAAAATACCATCAAAATATACTTATATAAGAACTTTTTACTGACTGGGGCTGCTCTGCTGGATTGGCGCATAGCCATATTCAAAAATGAGTAAAATGGTTGATAAGTTTCTAAGAGATACTAGTCTGGAGTACTTCAAGGAAAATGGCTGTATAACTCTGTATCAGCATAGGTTCATGAGACATTGGTCCTGTCAAACCAACCTGATCAGCTTCTCTGAGGAGGTACATTCTAGACCGGACCTGGGAGATTCACTGGATCTTGGTGTATCTGGACTTTTCCAAAGCAATGATACTGTGCCGCACAATAGCTTGGTCTGGGTGAGAATGTTAGAGAGAACTATTTTTTTCTCAAGTATATTCATGAGAGAAAGAGAAATGTCACACAAAAATCAAGGGGATAAAATGAAGCCCCCACTAAATATCATATGTCTAATGCAGGAGAAAGTGCAGAGTCTGCTAAAAAAGATTAAAAAGAACAAATTGCCGGGCCCTGATGGAATACATCCAAGGGTTCTAAGGGAACTACGTGGTGTGATAGACAGGCCGCTATTTCTTATATTTAGGGCCTTATTGAGTCTGGGGTTGTACCACTGGATTGGCATATTGCCAATGTGGTTTCAATATACAAAAAGGGGTCAAGATGAGAGCCTGGTAACTACAGGCAGGTAAGTCTCACTTCAATAATTGGAAAACTATTCGGGTTTCTGAGAAATGCTATCCTGGAATACCTCAAACGGTATAACTCATCAGCATGGGTTCAATATATTTATCAATAACCTACTAGAGAGACTGCACAGTAAAATATCAATACTTGCAGACCACAGGAAATTATACAAGTTAATTAACACAACGGAGGACAATGTACAGCTACAAATGGACCTAGCTAATGTTAGAGATGGGGTTATCACTGGGGGCTCCGGGGTCCAGTTGTTGCGGGCTGCTCATCCTAGTGCTGCGGGGACGCAGGCTGGCGGCTCTGTCTGGGGTTCCCCCACTCTAGTGGTCGGTTGCCTCAGCGGGTGGCACGCCTGTCTGCTGGTTGGCCATGCGGTGCTTGGGGGGAGGTGGTTTTATCATTCCTTTCAGTCATCATGTGACTTCTCCCCGCCCCTCTGGGCGGGGAGGTCTGCATATAAGCCCTGCTGGCGAAGACTTGGTTTGGATTTGTTCTGCCTGCACCCACGTTACTGACCTGATTATAGTGTTTATGACCTTGGCTGTTCCTTTGACTCTTGACTCTATTTTTGCCCTCTTGTACTCCGCACGTGTTTCTCTGGTTTGACCCTGCTTCCTAGGACTACTCTCTGGTCTGCGTGCTTTTGCTTCCTGTCTGCTATTCGGTACTCACCTCCGTTCCACCTGTCCCTCCTTCCTTGGGGTCCCTGTCATTAAAGCAGCGCTGGGGCCGTTGCCCAGTTGTCGCCCTGGGGCTTAGCCCAGGGGGCAAGTAGGTAGAGACACGAGAAAGGGCTGGCTTAGGGGGGTCCCTGTCCATCTGCCTCAGCCAGTCCGTAACAGCTAAATTGAGGGTTTGGGTAGAAAAATAGCAAATGAAATTAAACATTGATAAATGTAAGCTTATGCACATGGGCAGGAGAAATTGGTGTCCCCAATATACACTAAATGGTGTACTACCAGGGAAAAGTGAGATGGAAAAAGACCTGGGGGTACTAGTTGACTATAGACTTAACTGGAGCAATCAGTGCCAGTCAGCTGCTGCAAAAGCAAATAAAGCTTTGGGGTGCATTAAAAGAGGTATATGGGCGAGGGACGAGAACATTATCCTCCCACTATATAAGGCACTCGTCAGGCCTCACATGGAATACTGTGTACGGTTCTGGACACCGGTGCTCAGGAAAGATGTTACAGTACTTGAGGGGGATACAAAGAAGGGCAACTAATTTAATAAATGGTAGGACTGGAATACCCAGAGACGCTATTAAAATTGGGTTTTATTCACCCTGGAAAAAAGACGGTTAAGGGGCAACCAAATAACTATGTATAAATACATGAGGGGACAATAGAAGGATCTCTCCCAGGGTCTGTTTATACCCAGGACTGCAACGGTAACAAGAGGGCATCCGCTACGTCTAGAAGAAAGCAGGTTTCATCACCAACACAGAAGGGGGTTCTTTACTGTAAGAGCAGTGAGACAGTGGAACTCTCTGCCTGAGGATGTGGTGATGGCAAAATCCATAGAGGAGTTTAAGAGGAGACTAGATGTCTTTTTAGAGCGCCAGGATATTACAGGATATAGACATTAAATAACCAGTGGGCGTGTTGATCTGGGTCTTTAAGTCAGATAGGAACTTTTAAATATTGATCCAGGTATTATTCTGACTGCCATTATGGAGTCGGGAAGGAATTTTTGCCATCAAACGGAGTAAATTAGCGTCTGCCTCATTTGGTTTTTTTTTTGCATTCCTCTGGATTAACAAGGGGGTGGAAATCGGCTGAACTGGATGGACATTTGTTTTTTTTCAACCTTACACACTATATATATACAGATAGTCCCCTACTTGCAAACGTTCGAGTTACGAACTTCGCAAGATACGTACAATCTGTCTTGCACATTGCATTACATCATACAGTGCAGGGACCGGACAGGCTTCTATTAAGCCTGTCCGGTAAGATCCCGGGACGCTGTGTGGTTGCTAGGCAGCCGGAAGCCTTCTGAAAGCCCCTAGGGCTGCCTATGCAGAGCGCCTATTAAGCCATGTGTTTGATAGGCGCTCTGCATAGGCAGCCCTGGGGCCTTTCAGAAGGCCCCTGGCTGCCTAGCAACCTCACAGCATCCCGCGATCTTATCCCAGAATGCCGTACAGGACCCCAAAATGTGGCAGCAGTTCTAACAAGCCAAGCCGCTCGTCGGAACTGTTAGCGCTTTAAATACCTCTCTCTATTCTGACAGCGGCATTTAAAGTGTTAACAGTTCCGACGAGCAGTGCAGTTTGACGGAACTGCTGTCATCGGGTGTCCGCTGTAAGAACAGCCTGCACCCGATGTTGTATGGATTCACCCGTGATCCCCTCCATTCAACCATTTGTTCGGACATATGAACAAATGTGCTTGCGAACAGGCTTGGAACAGGCAACGGAACCTGTTATATCGTCTGCATATATAGTAAATGCCTACAATAGTGTCCTTTCTGTTGTTCTCTCCTTGTATTCTTACCGAAACATTTTCTACAGAACCACCAAGCTTGAATCTCTGTGGAGATTAATGTTTTCCTAACATACAAAGCAACACCTTCTCCCTTTTTAGGTCTGTTTCTTATAAATAAGTTGTATCCTTCAAGCCTTGTATTCCAATCATGTGTATCATCCCACCAACTTTCCGTGATGCCTATGACATCATATTTCTCTTCTTGTGCTAGGAGCTCCAATTCTCCTTGCTTGTTGAGTGAAACAAGGCACCCACCAAATATATTCTTACCTGTTTTTGTAAGGTGTAACCCATCTCTAGCAAGCAGTCCATAATATAAGTAATTCACTTCATGGCCTAGAAATCCAAATCTTTGCTGACGGTACCATCAACGTAGCCAGTTGTTCACCTCTGACCATTGTCTATGTCTATAGCATCCCTCACTCTCCACCTCTCCATACCGCACACATCTCCAGCCCCTTTACCTTCACCCCATTACTTGTAGTATGTGAGCTCGTTGGAGCAGGACCCTCATCCCTATTGTTTCCATCAACTGATTACTATGTATCCGTGGTTCTGTAATGTTTGTATTTTTGTCTTTCTGTATCCCCTCTGTCTATGTAAGCGCTGCGGAATATGTTGGCGCTATACAAATAAAGATTATTATTATTTCTCCTTCTGCTCAGGAACCAGTACGAGGCGCCCCTGCGTGAGAACCTGCTACTGGTTCTCGATCAGTATGGATGATCAGTATGGGCGCTGGCTGACTTCTGGTCCTTCTGCTTCTTTGGGTCACATGCTTCCATTGCTCTGCTTCTGCAGATATACTGAACATTTATTCTCCTTCAACATTTTGAAGACTTTCTTCTGCTCTGTCAAGGAAATCCTCACCTTCATTAATGAGCTTCAATGTAGCTATTCTCTCCTGAAGACTATGCACCTTTTCCTCCAGTAGAGACACAAGCTTGCATTTCTGGCAGGTGAAGTTTGGCTTTTCCTCTGTTAGGTCTGTAAACATATAGCATATGTTGCAGCTCACCATATGGTTCCTCTTTTTTTCCATCTCAATCTCTCTCTTTCTATCCTGTCTGCTCTCTCTTTCATTCTGTCCCTCCCTCTCTCTCTTTCCTTCTAAGCCTTTCCCTCCCTCCCTCTCTTTTATTTTGTCCCCCTCTCTCTCCCTTTGTTCCTCCCTCTCTCTAGTTTCATCCCTCTTTCCCTTCCTCTCTTATTATCTCTTTCTCTCTGTCTCCCTCTTTCTTGCTTTCTTCCTCCCTCTCTCTTGTTTCATTCCTCCCTTTCTCTCTCTCTCCCCCTTTCTCATTCATTCCCTTTCCTGCTCTATTAGCCATGCCCTCAAAACGCCACTTCTGTCACCATTTGAAAGGCTCTCCCAGGTTGTTTGCTTTGGGCATCTTCCCAGACCCCTTCCTCTTCTCCTGCAGCTGTATCCTGCTGTTTGCCTCTGTAGACAAATGGCTGGTCTCACTTCCAGACAGCACCTCTCACTGCAGCTGGACTGCTGTGATGCAGTTACTAAGTCTCTTATATTTTCCAGAGCTTACTTCAGACCTGTGGATGGGGCAAGCTCAAAGGCCCTTCTCCACTTTCCCCTATACTTAGGATCTGACTCTGGTCTCATGACATTATAGAAGCTGTGGTAAACCCTTTGGGTAGCCCCTTACAAATTTCAGACATGCGTATGTGGAGGTTTAGCTTTGGGCTAACCCAAGTATTCATGCTTAACCCTCCCAAGCAAGATACCAGCTTCTCTGTGAGGTCTTTGGGTCATTACATGCTCACATAGTCTTGGTTGTGTGGTAGCTGATCCTGCACTGGTCCGAGGCATGGTACCTGCAAGTCTGAACAAGTGCGTAGTGATGAGACAGGCTTGAGTCAGGGCTGGCAGCACAGGTGTGTAAACTAGGTCCAGGCTGTAGGTCAGCACAGGCAACAAGCAAAGTAAAATTCTAGAAAGAGAGTCAGCGAGCAAAGAAATCAGGATAGTCAGGAATAGCAGCCGTCAGAAACAGAAACACACAAATGATGGATGTATCACAATGATAAGAGTGCAATTGCTTAGGCATCCTCCATTAAGGAAGCATGACCAAAATAGCAGAAGAGTAACAGTGATTGGCTGAACACAGCCAGGCAGTGCACTCTGTCCCTTTAAGGAAAGGGGGCAGAAGCGCATGTGTACCCAATGGGCAAGAGTTTGTGAGCAAATAAAGGCTGAGGAGAAGCTCAGGCTATGCAGGAGGCCAGAGTGGCTGATCACCTCCCCAGAACAGCTGGTGATGACAACATGCTGTAACAGTGCATTAGCTAGAGGCTATACCATTTCTGCCTGCTGGAGGAAGTTCTATATTCTATTCTATATTCCTCTAAATAAGTTACAGACCATAAGTATACAGTCAGAAGGATGAGCTGTGATCTTCTCTATTATAACTGTCATAATTGCAAATTCCTGCTCAGTGGTCTCAGAGGAAACAATTCTTCTCAGGGAAAAAAGGAGGGGGGGGGGGGGGGGAATAGACCTCTCTGCAAGGCACTAACAGTGGACTGACTGATCATTCTAAGGCAATAACGGTATGGTTTCAGATATTGTCCTAATTTTGATGCATTAACCATAGAATCCCTGTAGAATCCTCCTATCCTCTCAACAGAACACCACTGTTGAGGACCATGACTAAGACCTGAGCCTTCAACGGGTGATAGTACCTCAGCTTGCCATATTGACAACTATATAGTATACGGCTTCTCAGATTCATATATTCAATTATACTTTAGAGTCTGTCTTTATCTACGCTCCCACAACTCCTGAAGATCCGCCCCATCGGCGGTGAAGCAAGTAGAGTTTTAGGGGTTGCCAAGTTTCTGTAGACAGCTACTTAATCCCAATGTACTCTTAGGCCTTCCTTACACAGGCGTTTGCAGAAACGCAGCATTTTTCAATGCTGCGTTTACTGCAGATTCAGCACCACTGGCATTCTTTATGCCAGTGTTTTGGCTGCATTTTCAGCACAGCAAAAAACGCAACCAAGGATGCTAAAAGAAAATAAAAATCAATACTCACCTAGACGTTACCATCTGGGTCGCGTCCGCTGATCTCTGCCGCTGCTCCAGGCATCCCCTGCACTGACAAATCTATTGCCGTAGGCAAAGTTTGAGAACCCCGCCTCCAGCAATAGATTGCTATGATTGGTTCTCGGTGCTGGCTCGATGCCCAATCATAGGTCTTCATCGACTGTCTCAGCCAGTCAGAGCCGGCAAGCTCTGATTGTCTGAGGCAGGCAGCATTACGTCAGCCGCATGCGCAGAAGGCCCGGAGCCACAGGAAATTTGAAATCTCCTGGCTCCCGTCTCCTGAAGGTAGCCGGGAGGCAGAAAATGTCACCTCGGTCCCCCATGAAGTCCGGCGGAGATCGGGACCTGCCACGGGCTTCTGCGTATGTGCCGATGTGGCTCGCATACGCAGAAACACGGAGGACAGAAACACGGAGTAAATTTAAAATTCCCCTGCACCCAGGTGTCAAAGACAGCCAAGGGCTGGGAGATGTCACCGGGGACCACTGTATGCAGTTCCTGGTCACATGATCACCGTTATCCATCGGATAATGGTGATCATGAAAAGTTAAAAAGTTTTTTTTTTTTAAGTTTAAGAAGTTAAAGTTTCATCTCCCCTTATGGAACGTATTCCTAATTTGTATCTGTTTTCTCTCAGCAAATAGATGGAACATCAACTGATCTTCCCTGTGCTATTGGGGGAATAAAAGAATGCAGGCTATCTATAAGCAGAGAGATGATGAGGGAACACTTAGCAAACTTAAATGAATTAAGGTCTCAAGGTCTATATGAATTACATCCTAGGATACTAAAGGAAGCAGCAGAGATAATTGCTAAACCACTCGCCATAATCTTTGAAAATTCCTAGAGAACAGGAGAAGTCCCAGAAGATTGGAAAAAGGCAAATTTTGTCCCTATCTTCAAAAAAGGGAAGGAGGTGGATCCAGGAAACTACAGACCTGTGAATCTGACTTCTATACCGGGAAAGACTTTTGAACAAATTGTTGAACAGCATGTATGCAAGTACTTGGATAAAATGTGATTGTTCCCAGCAAGAGAAACCATGTAATCTTGCAGATATGATACCTTTTAATGGCTAACAAAAATACATGATGTTAATGCGAGCTTCCGAACCAACGCAGGGTACTTCTTCAGGCTTTAAAGAAATAGATCCGAAGAGGCATGCATATTTAAACACACTTATGACCCATATACTTATGACAAGGCACAGACATGAATGTGATTGGTTTGCACTTCAAGGATTACTGCAACACAAATATAAATATTTTTAACTAGACTCTGATAAGGGAGTGAGTGTTTTATGGTCCCTGAATTACTGTTGGGGGTTGCCAGGCCAGGAATACTGCAAGAAGAACATAAACATTTTTAACTAGACACTGATAAGTGAGTGAAAGTTTATGGTCCCCGAATTACTGTTGGGGGGCTCACCAGACCAGAAGTGTTATCTGTGCTATACAATTCTTATACCTCCCATTCACACATGAATCCTCATGAATAATTTAGCCCTGAACTTGTCACAACTTGTTACCGGTGCCCAGGGGTCATCTTAGCTCGACCCAAGGGGAGCTTACAATCTAATTCGTATCCAGGGGGGATATGAGTGGAAGACAGCATTTAATACTCCCCTCTGTCACTTTGAGTATCTTGTTATGCCTTTGGGGTTGTGTAACGCCCCTGCCATTTTTCAAGGGTTCATGAATTACATCTTTCAGGATATCATGGGCGTGTTTATCATAGTATATCTGGACGATATTCTGATATTCTCCCTTGACTGGGAGACACATCGTGTGCATGTCCAGACTGTGCTAACTCTGCTATGGGCTAACAAATTATTCGCGAAACATGAGAAACGTGTTCTAGAAAGTTTTCCTCTATGGAACGGAACTACGATATTGGCAATCGTTACTTGCTATTAAGTGGGCTTTTGAAGAGTAAAGGCATTTTTTGGAAGGGGAACATCATCAGATCACGGTATTCATGGACCATAAGAATCTTATTTATTTAGATTCAGCTAAGAGGTTGAATGCGCGACAAGCCTGTTGGGCCCTATTCTTTTCACGATTTAATTTTCTGGTTATCTATCGACCCGGCTCGAAGAATGTGAAGGCTGATGCCTTATCTAGGAGTTTTGGCAATCTGGAACCACCTGAGTCTGAGCCTGAGACTATCCTTCCCCTGGAGTGGTTCTTGACACTGTCTCCTTTGACCTCCACCTCTGATTCATGCTGCACAGCACTCTGCCCCTGAAGCCCTTTGGGAAGGCAAACTGTTTGTTCCCCTGCCGTTGAGGTTGAAAGTATTAGAGGAGATACATGCCTCGGTCCTAGCTGGTCATCATGGTACTCGGGGAACTCATGAACTACTTTCCAGAATATATTGGTGGCCGCATATGGCTAGGGACGTTCGGGCATTTGTCACTGCTTGTCCGGTGTGTGCCAGGGGGAAGAGTGTCAGAAGACGTCCTGAGGGGCATCTTCTTCCCTTGCCCATTCCATCCAGGCGTTGATCACATCTGTCCATGGACTTCATAACCGATTTGCCACCATCCCATGGGAATACGGTCATTTGGGTAATTGTGGATCGGTTCTCTAAGATGTCACATTTTGTGTCATAAGCCCAAGCTACCTAGCGCCAAATTATTATCCGAGATGTTTATCAGGGAGGTGGTTTGGTTGCATGGGATTCCTGAGGATGTGGTCTCAGATAGAGGAGTGCAGTTTGTCGCTTGGTTCTGGCGAGCTTTCTGCAGGAACTTGAATATTGGGTTGTCCTTTTTATCAGCTTTCCATCCCGAGTCGAACGGACAAACCAAGAGAATAAATCAAGAATTGATTCAATACCTACGACTGTTTGTTTCTGATAATCAGGATCAATGGGTTAATCTTTTTACCTCTCACCGAGTTTGCCATAAACAGTCATGTTAATTTGTCATCTCAGGTCTTGCCGTTTTTCTGTAATTACGGGTTCCATCCCCAATTTTCTTTTTCTGCTCCTTCAGTTTCTGACACACTGTCTGTGGATTCTGCTATCGATGAACTGAGCACAGTTTGGGCCCGGGGTCGTAAGAGCCTTCAGGGTTCCCAGGGAAAACTTCTCAGTCAGGCTAACGAGACGCACCATCTCGGAACCCTTGTGGTTTGGGGTTCAGGTTTTACTTGCCTCAAAAAACTTGAAACTTAAAGTTCCATCCTTAAAGCTGGCTCCCCACTTTGTTGGTCCCTTCACCATCTCTCAGTTGGTGAACCTGGTGGCGTATAGACTGTCTCTTTCACAGTCTATACGATTCATGATGTCTTCCACAAAGGGTTGCTGAAATGATATGTAACCCCAGTTTTGCTCGCCCAGAACCTGCCCTCTCCTGCTCTTGTACAGGGGGAACTGGAGTATGAAGTAGAGCGCTTGATTGATGCCCGGCGTGTCAGAGGCGTTCTACAGTACTTGGTGCACTGGAGGGGTTTTGGCCCTGAGGACATACTTGAATTCCCTCTTGGGATGTGCATGCACCACAGTTGGTTTAACAGTTCCACAGGACCTTTTCCCTCAAGCCTGCTCCGGGCCATGTGGCCCCCCGTAGAAGGGGGAATACTGTCAGGACCGGCAGCTTGCGGGTCCTCCATGCCCTCACTGCCGGTCCTGTCACCCAGGCGGCTGCCGTGTGGCGCAGGGGAGCCCAGGTCCTAGTTACCTCCCTTGGCCGCCAGGCCCTTCCTCACCATCGGGTTGCTGTCAGACTCCCCCGCCCCCAGCCCTAATCAGCTGCTGGGGCAGGAGCTTTTTACAATATTTTAACCCTGTCTGTGTGTGTTTTCCTAGCCAGTGTTAGTTTGGTTTTCCTGCTACACCAGCGTACTTCGTGTTGTGACTCCTGACTTTTTGACTCCCTGTTTTTGGACCTGACATTGCCTTTTGCCTGACCCTCTTGTACCGCGTATTCTCTCTTTGCCGACCCGGATAGTCTGACTCGCCTTACTGTTGTTTGTTCCAGTGTCTGTCTGTCCGTTAGTCCCTGTGTTCCCCTTCCCTAGTGAACCTCCAGTTTCCCAGACCCCGAGTTGGGCCAATCAATCGGTTTTCGGTATAAAGGATATCTGTATTGAGTTGTTTCATATTTTTATGGTGGTGTCCAAAAGTTTCAGTATAGGTCAGGTTTATGGTTGGGGGGAATTTATTGAATCTCTCATCAAATTTTATTAGTTCTTGTTTGGTGTTGGTCCAGATGATTATGATGTCATCAATGTAGCGGAAGTAGGCCAGTGGTTTGCTGGAGCAGGAGGCCAGAAAATTATTCTCCAGTTTTGCCATGAAAAGTTTGGAATATTGCGATGCCATTTTACTGCCCATGGCGGTCCCGGTGAGTTGCAGGAATATCTCTTTGCCAAAGGAGAAGTAATTGTGTGTGAGGATGAATCTTGTGAGTCATAGTACGAATTCAAAGGCATACCCATTAGCCTCAAGGTGTGTCTGGCAGGCGGTCAGTCCATCTTCATGTAGGATGTTGGAAGCATTCTACATCCATAGTGGCCAGGATGGTGCCACTGGGGAGGGGACCTATGGTTGATAGTTTGTTCAGTAGGTCTTTAATGTCTTGCAAGTAACTGGTTGTGTTTCTCACCAGTGGTTTGCGGACGCCTTCCACCCATCCTGAAATTTCTTCAGTGGGGGTTTGAGGGTTCCCACACTGGAGTACTTGGATAAAAATGGAGTAATTAACCAGAGTCAGCATGGGTTTGTAACTAACTAAAATCCTTCTATGACAGAATCACCCACTGAGTAGATCAGGGAAATGCGGTGAATATTGTATATCTTGACTTTAGTAAAGCATTTGACAAAGTATCTCATACCATTCTTATTGAAAAAAATGACCAAATATGGGATTGAGAAGGCAAGTGTTAGTTGGCTGATTGATCATACTCAAAGAATGGTCATAAATGGCTAAACATCCAAATGGAAGAATGTATCAAGTGGGGTACCACTTAGGCCCAGTGTTACTCAACATTTTTAAAAATGATCTGGAAGAGCGAATTGATGGGAAACTGATCAAATTTGCAGACAACGCAAAGCTAGGAGGGATGGTGAGTGGTCTGCAAATCATGCCTTATGAGGAACAGTTAAAGGATCTAAGAATGTTTAGCTTGCAAAAAAGAAAGCTGAGAGGAGACCTAATAGCTGTCTACAAATATCTGAAGGGCTGGCACAATGCAGAGGGACCAGCCCTATTCTCACTTGCACAAGGAAAGACTAGAAGCAATGGGATGAAACTGAAAGGGAGGAGACACAAATTGGATATTTGAAAAAACTTTCTGACAGTGAGGGTGATCAATGAGTGGAACAGGTTACCATGGGAGGTTGTGAGTTCTCCTTCAATGGAAGAGTTCAAACAAAGGCTGGACAAATATCTGTCTGGGATGATTTAATGAATCCTGCACTGAGCAGGGGGTTGGACCAGATGACCCTGGAGGTACTTTCCAACTTTACCATTCTACCCTGTTTCCCTGAAAATAAGACATAGCATGATTTTCCAGAATTTTTGAGGATGCAAAAGGATTTTTCAGGCTTTGTGAGGATGCTTGAAATATTAGCCCTGTTAACAGTTAATTTAAAAAGTCAATTTAAATAGTGTCCAGGCAGCTATACATGTAAAAAAGTTAAACCTTTTTGAACAAAAATTAATATAAAAGACACTGTCTTATTTTCGGGGAAACACGGTATGATCCTATGATTCTAAGTACAGGGCCTGTTCAAAAAATGCAGGGTGCAGATTCCGCAGCATTTCTGCATCCAAAAACTGTCAATATCTGTACGATTGGTGTGGATTTTGACAGGAAATCAGCCGCATACCCACAGCTGATTTCATACTATGTTGCACTCCCCTTCAAAAGCTTCCCCCTATCAGCACTGCCTGGATTGTGGTTCCCAGTGGCCTGTAGTGGCCTCATCTGACCAGCATCACCTGACCAACAACACTGCAACTGATCAGGTCGCTTGGAACCGAGAGCCGGGAAGAGCTGACAGGAGGAAGCCTTTGGAGGAGGGGAGCGCCGCATAGTATGAAATCAGCTGTGGGTTTGTGGCTGATTTCTAGTCAAAATCTGCACTAATGGTACAGATTTTAACAGTCTTTTGGATGCAGAAATGCGGCAGAATTTGAATTGGAAATTTCTGCTATAGACATTTTGCAGCATTTCTGCCTTGTTTAAACATACCTTAAAGGGGTTGTCCCGCGCCGAAACGGTTTTTTTTTTTTTCAACACCCCCCCCCCCCCCCCGTTCGGCGCGAGACAACCCTGATGCAGGGGTTAAAAAAGAACACCGCACAGCGCTTACCTGAATCCCCGCGCTCCGGTGACTTCTTACTTACCTGCTGAAGATGGCCGCCGGGGTCTTCTCCGTCGGTGGACCGCAGGGCTTCTGTGCGGTCCATTGCCGATTCCAGCCTCCTGATTGGCTGGAATCGGCACGTGACGGGGCGGAGCTACACGGAGCCGGCATCCTGCACGAGCGGCCCCATTGAGAAAAGAAGAAGACCCGGACTGCGCAAGCGCGTCTAATTTGGCCATTAGACGCCGAAAATTAGACGGGCTCCATGGAAACGAGGACGCTAGCAACGGAGCAGGTAAGTGAAAAACTTCTTATAACTTCTGTATGGCTCATAATTAATGCACAATGTACATTACAAAGTGCATTAATATGGCCATACAGAAGTGTATAGAACCACTTGCTGCCGCGGGACAACCCCTTTAAATCAGCTTGAGGTATGCTGCCACATGCAGAGTGGCCTCACTAGTAATAGTGTCCCCTATATCGGCCACAGTAGTAATAGTAACCCCCTGCAGTCGCCTCAGTAGTAACAGTGAAATAATGACCCCCACAGTGGCCTCAGTAGTAATAGTGTCCCCCACAGTGGCCACAGTAGTAATAGTAACCCCCTGCAGTCGCCTCAGTAGTAATAGTGACCCCAACAGTGGCCTCAGTAGTAATAGTGTCCCCTATGTCGACCCCAGTAGTAATAGGCTCCCCTATATCGGCCCTAGTAACAATAGGGTCCCCCACAGTGGCCCTAGTAGTAATAGTGATTCCTACAGTTGCCTTAGTAGTAATAGTGACGTGACAGTGGCCCCAGTAGTACTATTGACTCATCTGGACCTGGAGACTTGAATTCATGTAAGTTGGGACTTCTTTTCAGATGTTCAGTCTATGATCTATTAGTATACCCAAGTCTTTTTCACATGTGCTGCTGCTTAGCCCAATTCCTCTCATTCTGTATGTGCTTTTTTCATTTTTCTTGTCCAGATGTAGAACTTTCTAGAAAATTTCTCCTTGCTAAATGCCATTCTGTCAATTGCCGCTCACTGTTCACGCTTTTCTAGATCTTTTTAAATACTCTCTTTCTCTCTTTGTATTATCAGCGAATTTGATCAGTTTTCCCCCAATTCCCTAATCTAGATCATTTATAAAAATGTTGAACACTGGACCCAGGACATCACCTTCTGGTACCCCACTTGAAACATTCTTCCAGTTGGATGTGCAGCCATTTATGACCACTCTTTGAGTACAATCACTCAGCCAGTTGTAAATTTACCTAACAGTTGCCTTTTCAATCCCATATTTGGTCATTTTTTAAAAATAAGATTGGTATGAGATACTTTGTCAAATGCTTTACTAAAGTCAAGATATCTACCACATTTCCCTGTAGTATAAAGAAGTGAATAAAGTGTTCCCCCAGCTTTCCAGTATCAATCAGCTGCCATTCAGGACACTAGGAAAGCTGAGTTGACATCCTTCCTTTTGAATTTGCCCTTACTAGATGAGATGCTAGATGGATAGATAGATATAAAACAGGTACATAGATACCAGAGAGAGAGACATATATATACGTTAGATAGATATTTTAAAGATTTAGCCTGTCAGACATTCTGTGCATGTCTGAGCATCCATTGTTATGTTAGCCCATGCAGGTTGATGCGGCTACCTTTGCCCCACATAGTTGGGCAATACTGTTGTATAGTTTGTGGGTGAAGGAAGTAAATGCTTTTCACCATCTTGAAAAGCTGAGTTGGGAAATTTCTTTGAAGTAGACTTCAGCAAAGGCTATTGCACCCCCCTCCCAGGGGGTCTCTGATGTCCTGCAGCCCCTCTGAAGCCAGAGCAGAAACTGTTTATAGGTATTAGTTGATAAGGACGGGGAACTTCTCCACCCTCATTTCCTGAAGGCCAAAAGCCAGACCTGATAACTTTTGGAGGCAAAGTTAACAAAGGGGCGGACCCTCAAGACAATGAAAAAAATGTAATTTAGAAATGATAGATCTGTACGTCACAGCCTGCTGACAAGGATATTTTGCAAAATGTTGCATCCCTGCGAATAAGATGCAGGGACTCCCATATTTGCACGATGCTCAGGAACCGAGATATGTCTGAAACTACTCATGTGTGGGCTCAAAACGCACGTAAAATCATGAGAAGGAATGTCGTCGTCATATTTTCATGGTGGGTCACACCCACACTGAGTTATGAAGAAAATATGTATCCCAGGGAATTATGTGTTCCAAGAGAAGCCAGCCCCCACGGCTGTTATTTCACTGTTTCTGATATCATATGTCAGTCTCTTGCCGATTGTCTTGTAACATTATTTTTGTATTTTTTTGTAAATAAGCACTGCTCTTGTCTTTGAGAATTAAACTTTAAATTAATTAGTGAGCCTCGTCCGTGTTAACACAAAACCATATTCTCCGAAGATAATATTAATTCATAAATCGGGTTCAAATTTGCCGTTACAAAATTGGATGGTGTCAGCATTTTGCATGCATATTGTGGAGCTCTGGAGTGTGTTAGAATGCATCAGGTGGGTGATTTGAGCTTTCGCTTCGCATGTGTGCAGAAGTCTGGGAAAGCTGAATACAAATCGGCCTATATTCTAACGACTGTCAGCTTGCAATGCTGCAGAGTGATGGAGGACAGAGGCGGGATCGATAGGTATCGTCCAGTTAAGGACAAGTTGATTTACAGTGCAGGGCCAGATGGATTGCTGTAGAGTTGTGGCTGTAGGTGATAGTTGCTTGTCCGGTTGACATGCAGAGTCTCGGAAAGTTGGGAATTAGTCACCCCACAATTTAAGAGCCTTCCTTTCCTTGCCCTCGCCTCTTCCCCCACTACATTACAAAACCCAGTCAGTGATTCTGTCACAGAAGGAAATTAGATTAGTTTGGCATGACTTGTTTGTTACAAATCCATGCTGGCTCCTGTTAAATACTCCATTCTCATCCAAGAACTTGCATACATGCTGTTTTATAGTTTGTTCAAAGATTTTTCCCGGTATAGAAGTCAGGCTCACAGGCCTGTAGTTTCCTGGATCCACCTTCTTCCCTTTTTTGAGATAGCGGTAAAATTTGCCTTTTTCCAATTCTTCTGCACTTTTGTTCACTAGGAATTTTCAAAGATTATGGCGAGTGGCTCAGCAATTACCTCTGCTGTGTCCTTCAGTAGCCTAGGATTTAATTAATCTGAACCTGGAGACTTAAATTCATGTGAATTGTTCCCTCACCATCTCTCGGTTTATAGATAGTCTGCATTCCTTCAATAGTACAGGGAGGATCAGTTGATATTGCATTTTCTTCCTAAGAGAAAACAGATACAAAATATGAATTAGAAAATTCGGCCTTCTCAACATCATTCTTAACCAATTCACCATTTTCATCCTGTAAGCATCCTAAAGCAAGTTCTCAGCAAGAGAGGATAAGAATTTATTGCAAACATTACTTTTGTCTGAGAGAGATTCCCAACAAATGTCTGGATAGTAAAAAAATCTCCTATGATCACGTCATCCTTTTTTAAGAACTGCCTTTTGAATGCCTACAACGGTATATTTTCAATTATTCTCTCCTTGCATTCTTACCCAAACAGTTCTCTACAGAACTACTATTGTCTGAAGCTTGAATTTGTGTATGCCTTCGTAACATGCAATGCAACACGTCCTCCCATTTTATTAGGGCTATATATAAGTTATATCCTTCAAGCCTTGTATTCCAATTATGTGTATTATCCCACACATACTATGTGCATTTGTGTAGAAACATTTTAGTTTGTGATCGGTGTGTCGGTTCTCTTTCTTTCCACTTCTAATAACAAGGTTATCAATTATATTTATTAGCTATAACTTTTACCTGGCCTTTCACTTAACATCCCATATTCTTCTAGGTTAACACTCTTGTGATGAGTGTAGCAAGACACCTGTCAAATATATGCTTACCTGTTTTTGTAAGGTGCAACCCGTTTCTAGCAAAGAGTTCATCATATTGGTAATTCACTCTATGGTCTACAAATACAAATCTTTGCTGACGATGTAGCCAGTTGTTCACCTTTCGAATTGTTTTTCATCTCCTTATTTCATGGCCCTCAACTGGGAGGATGGATGAGAAGACCACCTGTGCTCCTAGTTCCTTCACCTTCCTGCCAAGTTCCTCAAAGTCTCTACAGATAGTTGCAAGGTCCTTTTTTGCAGCGTTGTTTGTCACTACATGTATTAGTAGGAATGGGTGATGTTCTGTAAGACTGAAGAGTCATGACAGCCTATCAGACACATCTTTGATCTGTGCACCTGCAACCTCTGGTGAGGTTATGTCCGGTTTGCAGACATCAGCCTCGGTTCCTCTCAATAGGGAATCCCCCCACAACTACCACACTCCTTTTCTTCTTTACAACACTACTTTTTCTCCATCCAAGAGGATTCTGGACTCTCTGCCTGAGGACATGGTGATGGCCAAATTGATAGAGGAGTTTAAGAGGGGACTAGATGTCTTTTTGGAGTGCTATGATATTACAGGATATAGACATTAGGGGACCAGTGGGGTTAATCCGAGTCCTGCAGTCAGGTAGGAACTCAAACGTTGATCCAGGAATTATTCTGACTGCCATTATGGAGTCGGGAAGGAATTTTTTCCTCCAAATAAGCTAAATTGGCTTCTGCCTCATTGGGGTTTTTTTTGCCTTCCTTTGGATCAACAAGGTGGGGGGGGGGGGGGTAGAAACAGACTGAACTAGATGGACATTGTCTTCATTCAGCCTAACATGCTATGTTACTATGCTGTTGTTTGTATGCAAAGTAAATTTTTGCCATGGCTCTTATTGTTTTCCAGTGTGAGAGCCTGTTACCGGTTCCCGAGCAATATAGGTTCTGGCTGACTCCTGATCCTCCTGCTTCTTTGGGTCACATGATTCCATTCCTCTGCTTCTGCAGGTACACTGGACATTTTCTTTTCCTTCAATATTTTGAAGACAAGGAAATCCTCATCTTCCTTAATATGTTTCAATGTAGCTATTCTCTCCTGAAGACTTTGCACCTTTTCCTCCAGTACAGACACAAGCTTGCATTTCTGGCAGATCAAGTTTGGATTTTTCTCTGGTAGGTCTGTAAATATATAGAATACATTGCTGCTCACCATTTGGCTACTCACCCCTCCCATGTTGCACACAGTCAGTTGGTGTCCACTTCTAAAAGTTAAGAATTCTCGTAATGATATTTAACCTGTAAGATGTTAGTAAGTGTAAAAAGCTGTCTGCCAATATCTTCCAAGCTGCTAGACCTGGCTAAACCTGGTGACCGTTCCACTCACAGCGAGTCTTCCCAGAATGCAGTGGGAGTAAGCAAATTATCTTCTTTGAGTTCCAATCCTTAGACCACAGCTGAACATTGTGCAGGTTACATGACAACTGAGCTGCAATGGCCACTCAGTAGGCAACATAGCAAATACTACAACGGTTTCCTGGCCTTTTCCAGCACTGGGTGTAAACCTGGGTAATTGTTTGATCTCAAAATAATTCAAAATAAAAGATGACTTTCGATAATAAAATCCCACGGCCTTTAACTATGCTCTTAGATACAGGGTCAAAAAAAGTTAATCAATTGTGGTAGTAAAATCAACGGTATTTTCTTTGGTATGCAGAAGATACAGATCTTTGTTTATTTAGTAAAGGACAGATTGATGAACATTTTGTCTTCATTTGTTGACAACTCTTATTGCAGCCTAACATCCTATTTTTATCTTTTCCATACCCAGATCATCCTACATTGTGCCAGAAAGGAGGGTCATGAACCCAAGACATTTGGAGTGGAGTAAATAAATGACTAAAGTAAAAAATTAATAAAGCCAAAATATTTATAAAGTTTATTTGCCATATATGATGCAGGGGCCAAATGCTCTCAGTTCCCTAACTTACTGTATTTGAGTGGTCCTGAAGTATTTTGGCCAAAGTTCACCTGGTTCTGCATGCTTGCTCTGTTTTCTATAATAATTCTTCCCTTGCAGTAATGGGAGTTAGCTTTCCCTGCGCGAATATTTCACTGAGCTTTTAATAGAATTGTGTAATCAGGGCCGTACAGCACAGCCACGGTGTAGCTAAAGGCTCCGGGGCCAGAACTCTGGTTCAGCTCACCCAACCCCGCCCCCCCCCCTTCCACCACCACCTATACCCTTGTACCCATACCTAAATCGTGCTGCATACAACTGCAAAAAGATGTACATACTTGATCTAGCACCCGGTATAAGCTTTCCAAACATAACTTATCTCCTGCACCATATGAAAATGTGTTTGTAGCCCCTTAGGCTGTGTTCATGTTTTTGTTGCATTTTTCAATCACAATTAAAAGTCATAAAATCACAGAGGTGAGGAAAACAACAAAGACATTATTCACTGAAAAAGCCAAAAATGCAATACCTGATAATCTGCAAAGCAGGCACAATCGCCGCAAAGCAGACACAGTCGCCATAGGCACGATCGGTACTGATGGACTTGTGGTGGCCTCGACGTGGCCCATCAGCCTATGCGTTTTGGCCAAAATGCAGTACTAACATCCGCATTTACAGGATTTATTTATAAAGGTCCTGACACCAAGGCAAAGATGGCAAAATGGGAGAGAGTAACAAATAGTGCACCTGAAAACAGGACCACTGCACTTTATGCAACCGGCCTCAGTCACAATAGCCTGCAAGGAAAGGTGCACTAGTCCAGAGTTCAATTCCCACAGACGTAAACCCTGACATTATGCATAACGCCACATACCAACATAATATATATATACATCACTCAGAAGTCATGCATGCTACCAATACAACCACAAGCTATATGGAGCCACCACACCGACCGCACAAGGGGAAGGGACGCCAGGCATCACTCATCAGGCATACAAGGAACACCATGGCCAGCATCACCAGCCCGCACCACGCACAAGAACATCCAATGTTTGGAGGCCACACCTGCCAAATAAAAAGGAGAAACCTGCAAGTGAAATACACCTGTGCAGTCACTGTACCACCCCAATACGTCAGAAGGGGAGGCACAGCAGGTGTCCAAACCATCTTCAGGGAACACAGGGGACCTCTCTCCAACAACCGCATGCAAAGACACCACATTCTGAGCACCACCAGAAACAAATGGATACCAACATAATGCATACCAATATATTATATTGCTACATACCATACCCCATAGCAACATAATGCACACAACATGCATAACAGAGATGAGCGAGCACCAAAATGCTCAGGTGCTCGTTGCTCGAGTCAAGCTTTACGCGATGCTCGAGGGTTCGTTTCGAGTAACAAACCCCATTGAAGTCAATGGGCGACTCGAGCATTTTTGTATATCGCTGATGCTTGCTAAGGTTTTCATTTGTGCAAATCTGCAAAAGCTACGAAAGTAATGAAAACGACACAGATACGGATAGGGCAGGCGAGGGGCAACATGCTGGGCTGCATTTCAGATTTCAGGTTCCCAGGTCCCACTATTAAGCCACAATAGCGGCAAGAGTGGGCCCCCCCCCCAACAATTTTTACTTCAGACAAACCCTCATTAGCAAGGCATACCTTAGCTAAGCACCCCACTACCTCCAACCAAGCACAAGCACTGCCTGCGGGACACACCGCTGCCTCTTCTCCTGGGTTACATGCTGCCCAACCCCCTCCCGCACGACCCTGCATCTGCAGCGCACACAAAAGTGTCCCTGCTCAGCCTTCAGCTGCCCTCATGCCACACGCTGGCTGCATAGCCACACCACCCTCCTGTCTATTTATGCCATGAGGAGGAACCAGAGGCACACACTGCAGAGGGTTGGCAGGGCCAGGCAGCGACCCTCTTTAAAGGGGGGGGGATAGCCCACAATGCTGTAAAGAATCAATGAGAAATTGACGTTCGATCTTCATTCCAATCCTGTGCCACCTCCGTCAGGAGCTGCAAACGTGGGCATAGCTATGGGGAATCCAGGTGCCCACACAGTATTCATTCTGTCAAGGTGTTGCATAGCTCAATTGACACCGCAAGGGGAAAGCCATCTGCGCTCTGCCCCCTACCCAAGTCAGTCAGTGTCTTTGTGCCAAACAGGTCAAACACCACGATGGGAACTAAGTGTGCACCAACAGAATAGGTGGGTCCTAGGCAACCCAAGACATGAACAATTAATAAATCTGAGCGGCCAAACATGGCAGACTTAGGCCTCGGCATAGGCCTCGGCCCCCAGCTTCAGCAATTGTAGGCAGGAAGCGGACTTTCACTGCACCCAGGACATAGGCCTCTGCACAAACCCTCAGCAATTGTGGGCCTACAGCGGACTCCAATGCTAGCGTAGCTGTGCACGTCTCATTAGCGCTGTATTGCTCGTCTAGTTTGTCCCAATGCAGTGCCCCGAATAGCTGAGCTAACGTGAGATAAAATACAGGTGGGTTTTGGCCCACACTGCATGCCCCAGTCAGACTGGGTTTTTTATATAAATAGTCACAGGCAGGTACAACTCCGCAATGGGAGTTCCGTGTGCACCCACAGCATGGGTGGCTCCCTGGAACCCACCGCGGTACATGAATAAATCCCATTGCAGTGCCCCGGATAGCAGAGCTAACGTCAGATAAAATGCAGGTGGGCTTTGGCCCACACTGCATGCCCCAGTCAGACTGGGATTTTTTTATAAATAGTCACAGGCAGGTACAACTCCGCAATGGGAATTCCGTGTGCACCCACAGCATGGGTGGCTCCCTGGAACCCACCGGCGGTACATGAATAAATCCCATTGCAGTGCCCTGCACAGCTGAGCTAACGTCAGATAAAATACAGGTGGGCTTTGGCCCACACTGCATGCCCCAGTCAGACTGGGGTTTTTTATAAATAGTCACAGGCAGTTACAACTCCCCTATGGGAATTCTGTGTGCACCCACAGCGTGGGTGGGTCCCAGGAAGCCACCGGCAGAACCTAAATAAATCCCATTGCAGTGCCCCGGATAGCAGAGCTAACTTCAGATAAAATACAGGTGGGCCTCGACCCACACTGCATGCCCCAGTCACACTGTTTTTTTTGGGGGGGGGGGCAGATAGGTAGAACACCGCGATGTGAAAACTTAGTGCAGCCATACCATGCACAGACCCTTGTAGTATTCCTGTTGCAAACGTATGAGCTGACCCCAATAACAGTTATGTTGCGGAAGTCTAGGTAGACCCCAGTAACATTTCTGTAGTTACAGTATAGACAGACCCCAGTAACATTTTAGTTGCAGCAGTATAGACTGACCCCAGTAAAATTTATGTAGCTGTGGTATTGGCAGACCCCTGTAACATTTCTGCAGCTGAAGTATAGGCAGACCCCTGTAATGTTAATGCAGTTACGCTCCTCTCCTTTGGCCCAAACAAGTTTCTCCGATAACTGTGGAAACACGAGAGAAAATACATGATGCGCATTGTTGACCCCCTGACCCAAAGCGGGAGGAGGAGGTGGCATTACAAGGCCAAGACAGCATGACCAGAACCCGCTATAGTCTGTGTGGGAACCACGTTAGCGGGCCCAGGTTCAGGCTGGGTTTCGGGCCTCCACCGTGGATTTTGCCTCCATGGGCAAAATCAAACCTTCAGATCCGCCTAAGAGCCACTGGACAAAAGTAAAGCCACAGAACAAAAGCAGAAGCGACAACAGCTATGTGGAAAAGCTAGTATTTTCTGAGACAAGAGGGGCATTTGATAGCAATGAAAAGGATATTCTAGGAACTAAAAGTCGGCATTCCTCCTCATCTCAATCAGAAATATGGAAAGGCTTCATTCATATGTTTTCTGTTGACCATTGCAAAGTGTTAGCAATGCAAGTTTCTGACTATATCACTCATCTTTGTCAGGAATTACCAAGGATGATCACAAGTAAAGGCCTCTTCAATCAGTCCAAAATCAGACCGGGAGTATGTGGCTCTCAGCTGGCTTGCTTCCACCAAGGATATGTGCCTGCTGCTACTCTGTCCCCAGCCCTGCAGGGATGCTGTGTTCAAGAGTCGGCTCTATTCCTACCTAGGCTGTACACTAAAATATGTAATTATTATCAGTACCAACAAGATGGAAGCCGCAATTGCTCTACCGCTCAGCTGAATGCTTCAGCTAGGGATAATCGAATAGCACCCCGGTTGTATTTCTTTGGTTTTTGGAACTGTGCCCAGGATTAAAAGGGATTGGGGGGGGGGGTGCATTCCTATTGTGCCGGTTAAGGTGAAATTCTTGGACTGCCCAAGAGGGACCAAAGCTTTACCATTTGCCAAGAATGTTTGCATTGTTGGAGGAGGAGGAGGAGGAGGAGGAGGAGGAGGGGGGGAGGGTTTAAAGGAGGTGGCATTACAAGGCCAAGACAGCATGACCAGGACCCGTTATAGTCTGTGTGGAAACCACATTAGCGGGCCCAGGTTCAGGCTGGGTTCCGGGATACCACCGTGGATTTTGCCTCCATGGACAAAATCAAACCTTCAGATACGAATAAGAGCCAATGGACAACAGTGAAGCCACAGAACAAAAGTGTGATATGAAGCTGGGGACCCCAGAAACTTTCCTGTCTCCTAATCCCGCAGCAGCCGGCTGCGATTCACCTGGACCAGGAACTCGGCCTATGCCCACACCCTCACTTGAAAATCCGCGTCCTCGTCCTCGTCCGCGTCCACGTCCACGTCCTCTAGCCCTATCCCTACCCCTCAGCATGGTGGATTACGAATAGAGCAGACACACAGCTGCATTATTGGCGTGCAGTTGGAGGGAGACAGCGCTTATATAACGCAAACTGCAGCCATAAAAAAAATAATTCGGAAGCCTGCAAGCAGGCCTAGCTGTGCAATATGCAATACCGATACACCTGACCCCACAGCAGCCACGCAGTGAAATGCAGAGAGTCACAGCTAGCCGTAAGAATTTATTTAAAAAAAAATAATTTTGTGCAATGCAATGCAGGCTATATTGCGTCTATCTGAGTTTTCCTCTATCGGGGTCTGTTGCCGTGCATGCAGTTGATGGCAGACACACAGCGGTGTAAAAAATTTTTGAATTATTGGCGTGCAGTTGGAGGGAGACAGTGCTTATGTAACGCAAACTGCAGCCAGGGAAAAAAATAATACAGAAGCCTGCAAGCAGGCCTAGCTGTGCAATAGTGAGGTACTAGAACTCCCAGCAACCACGGAGTTAAATGCACACGGTCACAGATAGCCCTAAACAGGTGCTTTTTTGGGGTACTTGTTGACAGGATTCTACCGTAGCACTGTCCCTGCCTCACCAATACTGCCCCTATACTCTATATAATTGGCTGCAGACTGAGAAGGCAATAGTCTGCAGAGCCCAGGATGGAAAAAAAAAATTGGTGCAAAACTGCTCCTAGCAGCCACAACAGTAATGCAGACGGTAAGATGTGGCCCTAAGAAGGACCGTTGTGGTTCTTCTAGACAGGATTCCACACTACCACTGTCCCTGCCTCACCAATACTTCCCTTATACTCTGTATAATTGGCTGCAGACTGAGGACGCAATGCTCTGCACGGCCGATATACAAAAAAAAAAAAATTGTGCAAAACTGCTCCTAGCAGCCACAACAGTAATTCACACGGTAAGATGTGGCCCTAAGAAGGACCGTTGGGGTTCTTGTACACTACCACTGTCCCTGCCTCACCAATACTGCCCCTATACTACGTAGTACAGACTGCAGCCTGAGAATGCTATAGCCTGCACGTCCGATATAAAAAATAAAAAAAATTGTGCAAAACTGCTCACATCAGCCACAACTGTAATGCACACGGTGAGATGTGGCCCTAAGAAGGACCGTTGGGGCTCTTAAAGACGCCAACACTCTAACTATAGCAGCAGCACCCTCCCTAATCTCTGCCAGCGTGTGTCTGAGGCGAGCAGCGGGCGGGAAAGATTTAAATACTCAGCGGTCACCTGATCTCGCCAGCCACTCACTGCAGGGGGGTGGGATAGGGCTGGAACCTCACTGGAGGAAGTTGTAATGCCTTCCCTGCATGTCTATTGGCCAGAAAATGGCGCAAACATTTCAGGGAAGTAAATGTAATTGACTCGAGTACCGCGTGGTGCTCGTCTCGAATAAGGAGTATCTCGAACACCCTAATACTCGAACGAGCATCAAGCTTGGACGAGTATGCTCGCTCATCTCTAATAACAGATGGAATTGCTGTAACAAGTACAAAGTTTTGGTTTGTATATTGGCCGGAATACTTAGGTCCGCAAGCCGCAATCAAGGCTCCTCGTTGTCTTGCGGGTCCCTACACTAGCAAGACAACTGATGCCAAGCGGCAGGGAGAATGGATGGACCCTACCTAACAAGCAAGGTGATTACCTCGATAAAGACGGCTCCGTGCTTGAACTCGGTCCTGACTATCCCTCAAGGGTTAATACATGGAACTAGAACAAACCAAAACACAGCAACACACTAGGGTTAGCATGCCAGATACACAACCACATAAAACAGTACAGTTCACTCCTCATGTCTGGCCACCTTCACAGACATACAGAACATGATATTGTTCACACCATATACACAAAGCAGGGCTATCCACACCTCCTGTCTGGCCACCTGCACAAACACTGGACAAGCCCCTGTTCAAATACCTAACTATGTGTAAGCCATGTACCGGGGTGGACTACCCAGGATACAGCGTAGTCTCGAACAAAACAGGCTACTCCAACTCACTTGTAAAAATAAGATTTTACTTAGTTTAGTAAAACTCTTTACGAAAAAGAACCCCCCCACCCCCAGATATTTAGCCGAGACCCTTATGCCATGCAGAGCGGTGCTTTATAATGTGTGCCTCCACTATACTCCAAGCTTCTGCTTATCTGCGGGCTATCTCTAACCAGCCGCTATTACCTTCTATCACCCTAGAAACAGGAACAATTAGTGAGGATGCTAGGGAAGCACCGGCGACACAACACAAGAGCTTACAATCTTACCAACATACCCCTATCCTCCCCAAACACAGTACCACCAAACAGTTATCACAGTATCTAGCTCACAAGCCAAGGAAATGTAAAGTTACATAACATGTGAATTTTATACCTCTTTAGAAAGTTCTCTGTCTCTCTCTGAGAAGTATAGCTCTATAGAGTTCTCTGTGTTTGAGGGCTATAAACAAACAGATCAGACACCAGTAGTGCGGCCTGTGACAGACAATATGCCTAACTAAACTCACTACAGGCCTTGTTATTAGCCTCGAACAGTTTGGCGCCAAACATATAATGCGGTGTGTGCACGGTTATGCCGAGGCCGTAGTTCTTTGGCTGACTTGAGTTTGTTGGGTACCTCTATCCTTTATAGGAGTTCATCTGAGAACCATGTGACCTTACTGACACTGCTATTTCTGAGCCCGGTCCTTAATGGCAATCTTCACCGTTAGGATGGGGGTCTGACAAACTATGGAACAGTCTTTAATTTAGCTCCCCTTCACTGTAACTCTGATCCTTCAGGGGTCCTTTTCCAGATGGATCACGTTGGCTCACTCTCTCCAGTCCTCAAAAACACACTTCACAATATGGCTAACACGCACACACTTTACTCTTTTTTTTTTTTTTTTAAAGCTCCACCTCTCCACGGTGATGATGCACTTCCTCTCCCCTGTTGCATTCCAGGCCACAGTGCCCTCTTGTGGTCAAACAACAACATGTCAGTTATAACAACATAAACTTACTTACAGAAACAGGTACATTCACAATAGGAGGACTGTTTCACCATCTTACACATGCAAGACCAACAAACCCTAGTGAAGGGAAACTAGCTTCCTCTTACAGGGGGAGGATATTTAACTGCAACCAGACCAGTGATGATTGGCTAACAGGAGAACACCACACCCAGCTCCATCATTCCACACCTGTGGGGCTATGCTGCTAGAAACCTATGTGGTACAACAGATCCCAGCCAGCACAACCCTTACAGGTTCTGCTATGGATTTTGTCTTTAGCTCTAAACCCATCACCGTCACCCGGCAGTGCCGAAGTGTTTATTCACAGGTTGCCCTAGATTTGTCCTGTAGGCATTCTGGTGCTGCAGGTCAGACTTGCTCAGTAGGAACAAACAGAGATGTCTATTTTTTCTCGTCAGCTCTAGAGACCGGAAGGCCGACTAATAGCTGAGCAGTGCTTAGCGTGGATGCACAGGAAGGAAGTACAGAGCAGGGAATTGTGGGAAATGTACGTTCAAACTGCACATCGGCAGGGATATGGTGGTCATATTGGACAATGGTGATGTGAGGAAATGCAACACACCTGAGGGGTACCCCGGATGCTTGATAAACGTGGGGAGCTGGGAGGGTGAAGTGATGGCTTGTCACGGTGGCACTTACCAGGCTCCTTTCCCAGAGGGATGACACACAGCCAAGGCCAGATCAGTATTGCAGGACATCGTCGACACCCCTGGGATAGGGAATAACAATAAACAGGATGATGGGGGTAGTAATTTTCATGGGTGACACCACCATTCCTACACAGCGATATATTACATGGCAAAGAATAACCACAGTCAATGGTTTATAGTACCTCGGGTCCCCAGGAACAGTTAGGGCCCTGTATGAATTTTACTTGGAATAAACTTTGATAAGACACTTATTCACAATAATTCAGGTACAATTCTTCACAGTGCAGGTAGGAAAAGGAAGTTCAGAGGTCAGGGAGGATACACAGGATGAAACCGGTCCTACAGTTTGTGTTATCTCTATGGTACCGCTCTTGGACTGCAGGCACTCTGGAGGGGGAAAGGGGGTAGGGGTCACTCCCCAGACACTCTGGTAGTATTGTTTACTGATAGGATTTGCACTAAAGATGCATGGGTGTGACTTAGTACCTCTGCACTGGGTCTTGTCAAAAAAGTGATTACTTACAAAGCTCTCTTAGACTTGGGCTCACTCCACTTATTCAAAATGCAGTTGTTAGAGGCTATCTCTCCTTCTTCTCTATCTTCACCACAAGGAAGCTGAAGGTGCTTCCATGTGGCTCTGTGTTAGCACTCTGTCTGGTACAAGATGGACCCTCAGTGAAGATGAGCTCTCATGCTCTCTAATTTATACCTTCACTTACACCACATGACATGACATGAAAAACTGATACATTTGCAGACAGGCAATGATTTTATTAGAGTTAACCTCTCAAACGCCGCAGCTGTGCAACACACACACACTAGATATAACAAGACAGGTTTTGCACAGTGCGTCTACATTAGACAAACATGTATGACGTTTATGGAGGGAACCAGGATGATATTCTGGGCCACTACAGAAAAATCAGAAATGAAGAACAGGATAAAAAGTTAAAAAGTTATACCCAAACTTCTCTCATAGCTGGAATTTTTGAAAATTCAGAACCGCAAGACTCCTTATGAGCATGTTCACATAGCAAATTTCTGCAGCAGAAAATTCTGCAGTATTTCTGCATGAAAAACCTTGTCAAAATCCACTCCATGGGTGTGGATTTTGATCAGTAGTCAGCGGCATATCCATAGCTGATTTTAGCATCTCCCCCTCCTCTTGCTAAATATAGCGCCCTGTCACAAGAGCCTCTAGTGAGAGAGTGGCATCACCCAACCCGCGGCTTGGTCCTCACTAGAGACTACTGGATCACATGTGGATATTCAGATGATTCCCGATGGTGCGGATTTTGACACAGTTTTCTATGTGGATTCGCTGTGGAGTTTGCTGCTGAATTTTCCACTACACATGACCACATCCTTAAAGGAGATGTCTCGAGGCAGGAGTGGATTTTTTTTTTTTGCCCAGTCCCCCTAATTAAGCAAACATTACTAAGCCCCCCTGTAAATGACTTTTCTAGCTGGTTTGTACTTACTGTTCCAGCGTTTCATCAACTTATAAAAATTTTCCCAAGATGGCCGCCAGCTCTTTTCCCGTCGCTTGCTGTAGCCCGACGTGCGCGCTCCCGAGACGCTACCAGCTGTGTCTCCCTGACAACCAGACGCCCCGCAGCCGCCGACCGGACCCCTGGAGTGAACACGGACGACCAGTCACCCACCACCAGGCAGCAGGTAACCGCCGCAGCCCCCCCCCCCCCCGGCACAGCGACAGCCCCCCCATCGCAGCGACAGCCCCCCCATCGCAGCGACAGGCCCCCCCATCGCAGTGGCAGCCCCCCCATCGCAGCGACAGCCCCCCATCGCAGCGACAGCCCCCCCATCGCAGCGACAGGCCCCCCCCATCGCAGCGGCAGCCCCCCCATCGCAGCGGCAGCCCGCCCCCGGCGCAGCGGCAGCCCCCCCGGCCCATCACTTACCAGGACGGCGGGACAGCTGGGCGGCTTCTCCGGACAGCTGGGCGGCTCTGCACCTTGCTCTAACAGAGGATGGTACAGAATGGCGGCTCCAGCGCGCTCCCGAGAAGTTACAGCTCGTCTGCGCATGCGCAGAAGAGCTGTAGCAGCGAGCACGCTGAAGCGGCTCGTGCTCAGACCAGAAGAAAGGACTGCGCAAGCGCGTCTAAAAAAGCAAGCCGCCGGCGATTTTAGACGGATCCATGGAGACGAGGACGCCAGCAATGGAGCAGGTAAGTGAATAACTTCTGTATGGCTCATAATTAATGCACGATGTATATTACAAAGTGCATTAATATGGCCATACAGAAGTGTATAGACCCACTTGCTGCCGCGAGACAACCCCTTTAATATCTAGTTTGGGATTAATCATTGCAGATGCCAGACTGTAAGATGCTGCAAGATTTCAAAGCAGTCAATATATCCTTTTTAATTCCTTTTTTACATTACACAAACAAAAAGAAAGAAAACTTCCCTCTCACCGGCCTGTAAAGCAGGAAGAGCCATGATGAACATTCTATTGTTTAGAGAATACATATAGCCAATTTATACATCCATAAGGCTACTCTCACACACAGCATCGGACAAACGCTGCCATTTTGATTACGGTGTTTCTGAACGCAGGATACTGCTTTTTAACACACCCCAACATTGTGATGATGCGCATTAAAAAGCGTGAAAACCCGTCAAAAATAGAGCGTGAAAATCATGGTGTTAGAAAACGCTGCATTCCTCTGTGAGGCCACATTGAACTAAATGGGAGTATTGTCATTTGTAATGCGATTGCCGTTGCGTTCAAAACGCTCCGGTAATCGCAGTAAAAAGCACATTAGTGAAAGTGGCCTTATACATATTATAGTCTTCCCATTGTGCCATATACCATCTTGTAAGTGTAAAAAATTAAACTACCATATATACCGGCGTATAAGACGACTTTTGAACCCCGAAAAATCTGCTCTGATGTCGGGGGTCGTCTTATACGCCGGTAATACAAAAAAAAAAGTGTAAAAAAAAAAATCGTTACTCACCTCCCCCGGCGTTCTGTCGCGCTCCGGCAGGATGTCGCTCGCTCCTCGTCCCCGGCGCAGCATTGCTTTCTGAATGCGGGGCTTGAAATCCCCGCCTCCAGAAAGCTAATACACACGCCGTCAGCCAGTTACAGCCATTCAATGACAGCATTGAATGGCTGTGATTGGCTGAAGGCGCACGTATGTTAGCAATCACACCCATTCAATGATGTCATTGAATAGTGTGATTGGCTGAAGCCACGTGTGTTTTAGCCAATCACAGCCATTCAATGATGTCATTGAATGGCTGTAACTGGCTGACGGCGTGTGTATTAGCTTTCTGGAGGCGGGGATTTCAAGCCCCGCATTCAGAAAGCAATGCTGCGCCGGGGACGAGGAGCGAGCGACATCCTGCCGGAGCGCGACAGAACGCCGGGGGAGGTGAGTAATGATTTTTTTTTTTCTCCACTGTATTACCGGCGTATAAGGTGAAAGTTGGGGGGTCGTCTTATACGCCGGTATATACGGTATTTAGGGCTCATTCACACAGGCGTATGTGGAAAACACTGTGGGTCCACCTGCAGCATTTTACACATTCAGGGCTGATTCAGATGGCCATAGGCCGCTGAGCGTAGTTGCGACTGAACGAAGGGAAGATCTTCCCAATTGCCAGCTTTTCAAACTCTGCGCCAGAGCACTGGAGTTTAAAAAAAGAGGCAGAAAGATAGAAGCCACCCGATTGTCCCCGCACAATGTGTTCACTACAGGGCAGGTTCTATCTTTTTTAACATCTGAGAATACTAATAGTGAAAACTAAACTACTGAAAGCTATTGATATCAGTGGTTTTGTTTTGTCCCATTATGCGTCTGTGATTATCACGGCCGCATAAGAGGAAAAAAAACACACTTGTCTGAATCTGCCCTTAGATGTACTGGGGAGGGTAGTTTCAGAGGGCCCTATGCACAATTACGCTCTCCACTATGGAATGTAGTTGTATATGAATGGCTTTTTCTCCCTTCTCAAGCTGTTCCAAACCCTCACTGACTGACTGACTTGCTACTAATTCTCTAACTTCCCGGTGTCCTACAAACATGAAATTTGGCACAATCATTGTTTAAACCCTAAATACAAAAAGTAAAGGGCTCACAATTTGATTATTCAATTCTAAGTGCAAAAGTAAGTGATCCCCTATGTAATGTAAATAATAAAACACATCTGTACCGCGCAAACTTGAAATTTGGCACATCCATTCTTTAGGTCGTAAATAGCAAAAGGTAAGGCCTCACAACTTAATTATTCAATTCTAAGTGCAAAAGTAAGTGCACACCTATGTTATGTAACTTCCCAGTGTCATACAAACTTGAAATTTGACGCAACCATTCCTTAGTTCCTAAATAGTTAAAGTTAAGGGGTCACAACTTGATTATTCAATGCTAAGTGCAAAAGTAAGTGACCCCCTAGGTTATGTAACTTCCCAGTATCTTACAAACTTGAAATTTGGCATGAGCATTCTTTAGTCCTTCATAGTAAAAGTACAGAGGTCGAAGCAAGATTATTTAATGCTAAGTGCAAAAGTAAGTGACCCTCTGTTATGTAACTTCCCAGTGTCATCCAAACTTGAAATTTAGCATAAGCATTCTTTAGGTCCTAAATAGTAAAGGGGTCACAACTTGATTATTCAATGTTAAATGCAAAAGTAAGTGCACCCATATGTAATGCACTTAATATGATTCTCTAACTTCCTGGTGTCGTCCAATATTGAAATTTGGCATGACCATTCTTTAGGTCTTAAATCAGGAAAGTAAGCAGGTTGCAACTTGATTATTCAATTCTAAGGGCAAAAATAAGTGACCCCACTATGTAATGTACGTAATTTAATTCTCGTAATTTAAATCCCGATGTCACACAAACTTCTATTTAGGTCCTAATCAATGGTTGTGCCAAATTTGAAGTTTGTTTGACACTGGGAAGTTAGAGAATTAGCTTAGGTACATTATATAGGTGGGTCACTTACTTTTGCACTTAGAACTGAATAATCAAGTTGCGACCCCTTTACTTTTCCTATCTATGGCCTAAAAAATGCTCATGCCAAGTTTCAAGTTTGTAAGACACCAGGAAGTTACATAGAATCATAGAATGGTAGAGTTGAAAGGGACCTGCAGGGTCTTCTGGTCCAACCCCCTGCTTAGTGCAGGATTCACTAAATCATCCCAGAGAGATATCTGTCCAGCCTTTGTATGAACACTTCCATTGAAGGAAAACTCACCACAGCCTGTGGTAACCTGTTCCACTTATTGATCACCCTCACTGTCAGCAAGTTTTTTTTCTAATATCTAATCTGTGTCTCCTGCCTTTCAGTTTCATCCCATTGCTTCTAGTCTTTCATTGTGCAAATGAGAATAGGGCTGATGCCTCTGCAACGTGACAGCCCTTCAGATATTTGTGGACAGCTGATATATTCTTATACTTGGATGTGCAGCCATTTAGGACCACTCTTTGAGTATGATTAGAGATGAGCGAGAACCAAAATGCTCGGGCGCTCGTTACTCGAGTCAAACTTCCTGCGATGCTCGAGGGTTCGTTTCAAGTAACGAACCCCATTGAAGTCAATGGGCGACTCGAGCATTTTTGTAAATCGCCGATGCTCGCTAAGGTTTTCATTTGTGAAAATCTGGGAAATTCAAGAAAGTGATGGGAACGACACAGAAACGGATAGGGCAGGCGAGGGGCTACATGTTGGGCTGCATCTTCCCAGGTCCCACTATTAAGCCACAATAGCGGCAAGAGTGCCCCCCCTCCCAACAATTTTTACTTCTGAAAAACCCTCATTAGCAAGGCATAGCTTAGCTAAGCACCACACTACCTCCAACAAAGCACAATCACTGCCTGCATGACACTCCACTGCCACTTCTCCTGGGTTACATGCTGCCCAACCCCCTCCCCCCCGCACGACCCAGTGTCCACAGCACACACCAAAGTGTCCCTGCGCAGCCTTCAGCTGCCCTCATGCCACACGCTGGCCTCATAGCCACACCACCCTCATGTCTATTTATAAGTGCGTCTGCCATGAGGAGGAACCGAAGGCACACACTGCAGAGGGTTGGCAGGGCCAGGCAGCGACCCTCTTTAAAAGGGGCGGGGTGATAGCCCACAATGCTGTACAGAAGCAATGAGAACTCCAATCCTGTGCCACCTCCGTCAGGAGCTGCAAACTTGGGCATAGCAATGGGAAATCCATGTGCCACACAGTATTCATTCAGCGCTCTGCCCCCTACCCAAGTCAGTCAGTGCCTTTGTGCCAGACAGGTTAAACACCGCAATGGGAACTAAGTTTGCACCAACAGCATAGGTGGGTCCTAGGAAACCCAAAACATGAACAAAAAATTGATCTGAGCGGCCAAACATGGCAGACTTGCACCGCGCCCACGGCATAGGCCTCGGCAAACAGATTCAGCAATCCTAGGCAGGAAGTGGACTTTCACTGCACCCAGGACATAGGCCTCTGCACAAACCCTCAGCAATCGCGTGCCAACAGCAGACTCCAATGCTAGCGTAGCTGTGCACGTCTCATTAGCGCTGTATTGATCCTGTAGTTTGTCCCAATGCAGTGCCCCGGATAGTAGAGCTAATGTCAGATTAAATACAGGTGGGCTTCGGCCCACACTGCATGCCCCAGTCTGACCGGGGTTTTTAATACATAGACACAGGCAGGTACAAATCCCTAATGTGAAGTCCGTGTGGACCCAAAGCATGGGTGGCTCCCTGGAACCCACCGGCGGTACATAAACAAATCCCATTGCAGTGCCCAGCACAGCTGAGGTAACGTCAGGTTTAATGCAGGTGCTCTTCGACCCACACTGCATGCCCCAGTCAGACTGGGGTTCTTTTTAAGTAGACACAGGCAGGTACAACTCCGTGTGGAACGACAGCGTGGGTGGGTCCCAGGAAGCCACCGGCGTTACATAAATAAATCCCATTGCATTGCCCAGCACGGCTGAGGTAACGTCAGATTAAATGCAGGTGGGCTTCGGCCCAACCTGCATGCCCCAGTCTGACCGGGGTTTTTAATACATAGACACTGGCAAGTACAAATCCGTAATGTGAAGTCCTTGTGGACCCACAGCATGGGTGGCTCCCTGGAACCCACCGGCGGAACATAAATGTATCCAATTGCAGTGCCCTCAGCAGAGCTAACGTCAGATACAATACAGGTGGGCTTCGGCCCACAGTGCATGCCCCAGTCAGACTGGTAATATGTACCTTAACAGTAACCGCATTGGTGGGAATGTGGTCGCGACTGCGGACCTAGTAGCGCGGTTTTATTTAGTTGGTTTTCGGAATGTGGCCAGGATTAAGTGGGCCGTGGCGGGGGGATGGTGGGGGGGCTCTCTTGTTGTGTCGTTAAAGGTGAAATTCTTGGACTGCCACCAGACGGACCAATGCAAAGGTATTTGCCAAGAATGTTTTCATTGTTGGAGGAGGAGGGGGATGTTTTTGAGGCACTACGTGTCCTCTCCACGTGTCCGTGGTTATATGCACCTTAACAGTAACCGCGCTGGTGGGAAATGGCCTCGCCGCCATCATGTCTTTGGGAAGCCTCCATTCCACACCACAGTGACATAGCATTAGCAGCGGTGTAGGCAGAGCCCAGAATTAGTAACATTTCAGCGGTAGCATTAGGGCCAGGCCCCAGTAACATATCACTAGCAGCAGTATAGGGGGAGCACAGTATTAGTTCCATTTCAGTAGTAGTAGCAGTCAAGACAGGGGCCAGTAACATAACACTAGCAGCAGTATAGGGGGAGCACAGTATTAGCTCCATTTCAGTAGTAGTAGCAGTCAAGACAGGCCCCAGTAACATATCACTAGCAGCAGTATAGGTGGATCACAGTATTAGTTCCATTTCAGTAGTAGTAGCAGTCTGGACATGCCCCAGTAACATATCACTAGCAGCAGTATAGGGGGAGCACAGTATTAGTTCCATTTCAGTAGTAGTTGCAGTCTAGACAGGCCCCAGTAGCATATCACTAGCAGCAGTATAGGGGGAGCACGTCCTGTAGGCCTACCCTTTCCCCTCAGCATGGTGTATTAGGAGTAGAGCAGAAACAGAACGCTGTAATTAAATGTGCTGCTTATTGGCCTGTGGTTGGAGGCTGACTTCGATTACGGAGCAGACAGCAGAGCCAGGAAACAATTATGCGCAAGCCTGTAGTGAGACCTAGGTGCGTATGACTGAGCTACTGGAATTCACAGGGCAGAACCAGTCAAGTGGCCAAAGGCCAATGGTAGGCCTTAAGTATTTTACTTCAATTTTTTTAAATGGTGAGGTGAGAAACCAGACAGATACCGTACAGCGTATATATGTATACTGTTTCCCTCTGGCGGGATGACGGCGATCATGTAACGGACACAGCAGAGCCAGGAAACAATTATGCGCAAGCCTGCTGTAACGCTTAGCTGGGTAATAAGTGAGCGACTACTACCCCCAGCAGACATGCAGTAAACTGTACACGGTCACAGGCAGCCCAAAGATTTTTTTTTCCAATTTTTTTGAAAAAGCCCACTGCCTATATAGCCAGTATACCTCTTTCCCTGTACTACTGTCCCTGCCTCACCAGTACTGCCCCTATACTCTGTAAAATGACTGCAGACTGAGGACGCTATGGTCTGCACGCCCGATATACAAAAAGAAAAAATGTGCAACACTGCTAAAAGCAGCCTCAACAGTACTGCACACGTTCAGATGTGGCCCTAAGAAGGACCGTTGGGGTTCTTGAAGACGAATATAACAGCCTAACACTCTCCCTATAGCAGCTACAGCAAGACGGCACTTTCCCTATTGTCTCTCAGCGTGCATCTGTGGCGAGCCGCGGGCGGCCCCAGTTTAGATACTCGGGTGTCATCTGATCTCCCCAGCCACTCACTGCAGGGGGGTGGGATAGGGCTGGAACTTCACAGGAGGAAGTTGTAATGCCTTCCCTGTGTTACTATTGGCCAGAAAACGGCGCAAAATTTTCTGGGAAGAAAATGAAAGTGACTCGAACACCGCATGGTGCTCAACTCGAGTAACGAGTATCTCGAGTACCCTAATACTCGAACGAGTATCAAGCTCGGACGAGTACGCTCGCTCATCTCTAAGTATGATCACTCAGCCAGTTTTGAATCCACCTAACAGTTGCCTTGTCAATCCCATATTTGGTCAGTATGGTATGGTATGAGCTACTTTATCAAATGCGTTAATAAAGTCAAGAAATACTTTAATCACCGCATTTTCCTGATCAACTTAGTCGTTGATTCTGTCATAAAAGGAAATTAGATTCGTCTGGCATGACTTGTTTGTTACAAACCCATGCTAGCTCTGGTTAATTAATCCATTTTCATCCAAGTACTTACATACATGCTGTTTAATAATTTGTTCAATGATCTTACCCTGTTTAGAAGTCAGTCTCACAGGCTTGTAGTTTCCTAAATCTACCTTCTTCCCTTTTTTGAAGATAGGGGCCACACTTGCCCTTTTCCAATCTTCTGGGACTTTTCCTGTTCTCCAGGAATTTTCAAAGATTATGGCAAGTGGCTCAGCAATTACCTCCGCTGCTTCCTTTAGTATCCTAGGATGTAATTCATCTGGACCTTGAGACTTGAATTCATTTAAGTTAGCTAAGTGTTCCCTCACCATCTCTCTGCCTAAAGATAGCCTGCATTTTTTTATCCCCCCAATAGCACAGGGAAGATCAGTTGATGTTCCATCTACAAAATAGGAATTTAAACGTTCGGCCTTCTCAGCATCATTCTTTTATTGAAGATTAAGTAAAAAAAACATACAAACACAGACAGGTGCAGTACATAAATAGTACACATCACTATACAATTAGGGCGGTAGGGAGGTTTAGTCTCCTTGATACATCAGAAATAGCAAAATGATTCTTTAACCGCTTCCCGCTCCATGACGTACCGGTACGTCATGGCAGGCTGGTACTTCGCGCAAAATGACGTACCGGTACGTCATCGGGATACCGCGAGATCGTGACTGACCTCGCGCTATCCCGCAGCGGGAGCCGGCTGTCAGTCACAGCCAGCGTCCCGCTGCAACAGCGGGGGGACATCGGAGATGCGCCCCCTCGCTGTTAACCCCTTCCCTGCCGCGATCTAAGTAGATCGCGGCAGGGAAAGAGTTCACAGAGGGATCGCGCTCCCTCTGTGTCAGACACTGGCGTCCTATATTGCCTATGCCTATGATCGCTGTATAAGCGATAAGGCATGGCAGAGCAGTAGCTCTGCCATGCCTTATGACAGCGATCATAGGCACAGTGCTGCAAGTCCCTCAGAGGGACTCAAATAGTGTAAAAAAAAAGAAAAGAAAAATGTAAAAAAAAATGTAAAAAAAACCCTCTTTTATGCTTTTTCTAATATTAGCATAAAAAAAGGTTAAAAAAACAATTAAAACCCCACATATTGGGTATTGACGCGTCCGTAACGACATGTACAAAAAGTTGAACACACTTTTTATTTTGTATGGCAAAAAGCGTAAAAAAAAAAGCTAAAACACAGAGGCAAAATGCTAATTTTTAGCATTTTGCCTCACAAAAAATGCAATAAAAGTGATCAAAAAAGCTGTACATTCCCCAAAATGGTACCAACAAAAACTACAGCTCGTCTTGCAAAAAATAAGCCCTTATGGAGCTCCGTACATAGAAAAATAAAAAAGTTACAGGACTTTGAATGCAGCTATAGAGAAAAAAAAAAGATTTCCAAAAAAAAAGGGTTTTTATTGCAAAAAAGTGTAAAAGCCTAAAAAAAATATAAGAATTTTGGTATCGTTGTTACCGTACCGACCTGCAGAAAAAATTTTGTGCTTCATTTATGCTGCATGATTAACGCTGTAAAAAAAAAAAAATCTATGGCAGAATTGTTGCATTTTCTCTCCCTGTTATCATAAAAAAAATTAAAAGTTTTACGATATAGTCTATGTACCCTAAAGTGGCACCGATAAAAACTACAGCTCGCCACGCAAAAAACAAGCTCTTATACGGCTGCGTCGACAGAAAAATAAAAAAGTTATGGCTTTTGAAAAATGGAGATGGAAAAATACCAAAAATCGCTTGGTCCTCAATGCCAAAATAGGCCATGTCATGAAGGGGTTGAAATCAAATCCAACAAGCAAGTTAAGTCCTAGAGGCCACAGGTCTCATCTCAGAACATAGGTCCACTAGGGGGTGCGTTGGAGCTCCAGAATAGATCAAGACATTAATTGCGGTGAACATAATGTAAGAGGGGAGTTACACCACAGTCCCCACACTTTGTCAAATTTCCCAGGACTCTTACATCCCTTGTAGACTATATAGTTATATGGCACTACCGAATTGACCAACTTCCACCACATTGAAAGTGAGGGGTTCTTATGATCCATCCCCCACCATGCAATTGTTTTCCTAGCAAGGAGCAATGACTCTTTCAGAAAAATTTTAATGTGGTGCTGCTAGCTTTCTTCATCTAATATTCCAAAAAGACAAATCTCTGGACTCAACGGAACAGGGACCCCCACAAGTTTAGAGGGGAGACCAGTCACCCCCCCCCCCCTAAAAACCTTCAATAACAGGACACTCCCACATTATGTGCCAAAAGTCAGAATACTCGCAGGAACACCTAATGCAGTTTGTAGACTGTATTCTGCCCATTTTCACAATCTTGCTGGAGTGAGATAGCACTGGTACACTATATATAACTGGATCATTTTATTTTTGGCTGCTGGATATACATATAGAGGAGATTCCAAAAGCTCTTGGAATGCATCCTCGGTTAGTGTCGGTATCAGTGTCCTCCATTTTAACAGGGCAGAGGGTATATCTTGAGAGGCTCATATTGAGAAGAGATTAGAGTACAGTGCCGATAATAGGCCCTGAGAGCCCAGGGAACAAAGGATGTCTATTGTAGGATAATGATAAATAGCAGGTCTACCCGGTAGGTACTGCGCCTGCAGCATGTGTGTGACCTGGAGGAATCTATGGAAGTGGGAGCAAGATAGAACATATTTTTTCTGTAGTTGCTCAAATGAGGACAGGGTGTTCTGTGGATAGAGGTCTACTAGGGTCCGGATGCCATATTGCTCCCAAACCTGGGAATCCTCCAGTCGGAGCATTTCCGGGAGTCCAGGGTTATGCCATAGGGGAGTGTCAGCTATTATATCTGTGAAATAGCTAATTGACTTGGTCTGCCGCTAACCTGTGAGGCCAATCTATGAATTGGTAACATTTTGCCTGTTAGAGTAGAAGGAGATTCCAGCAGGGGCCACAATCTAGGGATCTTTAGGTATTGTGCCAAATGCACCTCCGAATGGCGGAGGGGGTCATCACTTTACCAACTTCTCAAATGAATTAGCTGACTGGCCACATAATAGAGGAACAGATCTGGCAGGGCAGCACCTGAATCTTGCTTCGTACGCTGAAGCGCAGAGATTCGTAATTTGGGATGAGAATTTCCCCATATAAAGGAGGACATCAGGGACTGCATTGATTTAAAGAAGCAGGTCGGTATATGTACCAACACATGTTGTATAATATATAGGCACTTCAGTAATACTATCAGTTTGATAAGATTAATGCGCCCTGCCACAGAGAGCGGCAGGGAGCCCCATATTTTAAACTTAGACTTGAATAGGTCTATTAGGGGGTATACATTTAGCTCTAGAGACCTTCTCACATCGTTGGTTATCTGTATCCCCAGGTACTAGAGATGAGCGAACGTACTCGTCCGAGCTTGATATTCGTGCGAATATTAGGGTGTTCGGGATGCTCGTTACTCTTAACGAGCACCACGCGGTGTTCGGGTTACTTTCAGTTTCCTCTCTGAGACGTTAGCGCGCTTTTCTGGCCAATTGAAAGACAGGGAAGGCATTACAACTTCCCCCTGTGACGTTCAAGCCCTATACCACCCCCCTGCTGTGAGTGGCTGGGGCGATCAGATGTCACCCGAGTATAAAAGTCGGCCCCTCCCGCGGCTCGGCTCAGATGCCGTGTGAGTTAGTGAGGGAAAGTGCTGTTCTATTGGACTTGCTGTAGGGAGAGTGTTTGTAGTGAGTGTAGGCTTCAAGAACCCCAACGGTCCTTCTTAGGGCCACATCTACGTGTGTGCAGGCTGCTGTTAGCAGTGGAAATTTTATTTTTTTTTTCTCAAAATCGGCAGTGCAGAGCATTGCACCCGGTATTAGGGACAGAAGTGGTGCTTAGGCAGTGAGAGTGTTAGGAGTGAGTGTAGCCTTCAAGAACCTCAACGGTCCTTTCTAGGGCCAAATTTAAGCGTGTGCAGTACTGTGCTGGCTGCTGTTAGCAGTGTTGCATATTTTTTTTTTCTAAAAATCGTCTGTGCAGAGCATTGCACCCTCCATTGATACTACAGGGACAGAATTGTGTAGGCAGGGCCACACCACAGTTATTGTTCATTGAATATCCGCAGTGGGGCCTTCCCTTTGCAAAAAAGCGAAAAAATTATATTTGGCCTGCCTGTGTCAGTCCTAAGGTCTCCGTGTACGTGTGTGCTGCGTGGAGAACGTACAAAAATCAAACGCAACCAGCTACGGTTTACTGCAGGCTTGCGCCATTGTCTTTCCTGACTGGCAAATACCTGCTCTGCCAGAGTTAATAACTCTGCTACACTAAAGTTGTGTGACACTTTTTCAGGGCCACACCACAGTTATTAAACGTATTGTTCATTGAATATCCGCAGTGGGGCCTTCCCTTTGCAAAAAAGCGAAAAAATTATATTTGGCCTGCCTGTGTCAGTCCTAAGGTCTCCGTGTACGTGTGTGCTGCGTGGAGAACGTACAAAAATCAGACGCAACCAGCTACGGTTTACTGCAGGCTTGCGCCATTGTCTTTCCTGACTGGCAAATACCTGCTCTGCCAGAGTTAATAACTCTGCTACACTAAAGTTGTGTGACACTTTTTCAGGGCCACACCACAGTTATTAAACGTATTGTTCATTGAATATCCGCAGTGGGGCCTTCCCTTTGCAAAAAAGCGAAAAAATTATATTTGGCCTGCCTGTGTCAGTCCTAAGGTCTCCGTGTACGTGTGTGCTGCGTGGAGAACGTACAAAAATCAAACGCAACCAGCTACGGTTTACTGCAGGCTTGCGCCATTGTCTTTCCTGACTGGCAAATACCTGCTCTGCCAGAGTTAATAACTCTGCTACACTAAAGTTGTGTGACACTTTTTCAGGGCCACACCACAGTTATTAAACGTATTGTTCATTGAATATCCGCAGTGGGGCCTTCCCTTTGCAAAAAAGCGAAAAAATTATATTTGGCCTGCCTGTGTCAGTCCTAAGGTCTCCGTGTACGTGTGTGCTGCGTGGAGAACGTACAAAAATCAGACGTAACCAGTTACGGTTTACTGCAGGCTTGTGCCATTGTCTTTCCTGACTGGCAAATACCTGCTCTGCCAGAGTTAATAACTCTGCTACACTAAAGTTGTGTGACACTTTTTCAGGGCCACACCACAGTTATTAAACGTATTGTTCATTGAATATCCGCAGTGGGGCCTTCCCTTTGCAAAAAAGCGAAAAAATTATATTTGGCCTGCAGGCTTGCGCCAATTTATTTCCTGCCTGGGAAATCAAATCACTGGTAATACAGCATGCTGAGGGGTAGGGGTAGGCCTAGAGGACGTGGACGCGGCCGAGGACGCGGAGGGCCAAGTGAGGGTGTGGGCACAGGCCGAGCTCCTGATCCAGGTGTGTCGCAGCCGACTGCTGCGCGATTAGGAGAGAGGCACGTTTCTGGCGTCCCCACATTCATCGCCCAATTAATGGGTCCACGCGGGAGACCTTTATTAGAAAATGAGCAGTGTGAGCAGGTCCTGTCCTGGATTGCAGAAAGTGCTTCGAGCAAGCTATCATCCACCCAGAGTTCTGCGCCGTCCAGTGCTGCAAATCCGAATCCTCTGTCTGCTGCTCCTCCTTCCTCCCAGCCTCCTCACTCCACGACAATGACACATGCTCAGGAGCGGGAACACTCCCAGGAACTTTTCTCGGGCCCCTGCTCAGATTGGGCAGCAGTGGTTCCTCTACCACCAGAGGAGTTTATCGTCACTGATGCCCAACCATTGGAAAGTTCCCGGGGTCCGGGGGATGAGGCTGGGGACTTCTGCCAACTGTCTCAAGACCTTTCAGTGGGTGAGGAGGACGATGACGATGAAACACAGTTGTCTTGCAGTGAGGTAGTAGTAAGGGCAGTAAGTCCGAGGGAGCAGCGCACAGAGGATTCGGAGGAAGAGCAGCAGGACGATGAGGTGACTGACCCCACCTGGTGTGCAACGCCTACACAGGACAGGTCTTCAGAGGGGGAGGCACGGGCAGCAGCAGGGCAGGTTTCAAGAGGCAGTGCGGTGGCCAGGGGTAGAGGCAGGGCCAGACCGAATAATCCACCAAGTGTTTCCCAAAGCGCCCCCTCGCGCCATGCCACCCTGCAGAGGCCGAGGTGCTCTAAGGTCTGGCAGTTTTTCACAGAGATGCCTGACGACCGACGAACAGTGGTGTGCAACCTTTGTCGCGCCAAGATCAGCCGGGGAGCCACCACCAACAGCCTGACCACCACCAGCATGCGCAGACATATGATGGCCAAGCACCCCACAAGGTGGGACGAAGGCCGTTCACCGCCTCCGGTTTGCACCGCTGCCTCTCGCCCTGTGCCCCAACCTGCCACTGAGATGCAACCCCCCTCTCAGGACACAGGCACGACCGTCTCATGGCCTGCACCCACACCCTCACCTCCGCTGTCCTCGGCCCAATCCAGCAATGTCTCGCACCGCACCGTCCAGCCGTCGCTAGCGCAAGTCTTTGAGCGGAAGCGCAAGTACGCCGCCACGCACCCGCACGCTCAATCGTTAACCGTCCACATAGCCAAATTTATCAGTCTTGAGATGCTGCCGTATAGGGTTGTGGAAACGGAGTCCTTCAAAGCTATGATGGCGGCGGCGGCCCCGCGCTACTCAGTTCCCAGTCGCCACTACTTTTCCCGATGTGCCGTCCCAGCCCTGCACGACCACGTCTCCCGCAACATTGTACGCGCCCTCACCAATGCGGTTAGTGGCAAGGTCCACTTAACTACGGACACGTGGACAAGCACAGGCGGGCAGGGCCACTATATCTCCCTGACGTCACATTGGGTGAATTTAGTGGAGGCTGGGACAGAGTCAGAGCCTGGGACCGCTCACGTCCTACCCACCCCCAGAATTTCGGGCCCCAGCTCGGTGGTGGTATGTTCGGCGGTGTATGCTTCCTCCACTAAAGCACCCTCCTCCTCCTCCTCAACCTCTGTCTCACAATCTAGATGTGTCAGCAGCAGCAGGACGTCGCCAGCAGTCGGTGTCGCGCGGCGTGGCAGCACAGCGGTGGGCAAGCATCAGCAGGCCATGCTGAAACTACTCAGCTCAGGAGATAGGAGGCACACGGCCCACGAACTGCTGCAGGGTCTGACAGAGCAGACCGACCGTTGGCTTGCGCTGCTGAGCCTCCAACCGGGCATGGTCGTGTGTGACAACGGCCGTAACCTGGTGGCGGCTCTGCAGCTCGGCAGCCTCACGCACGTGCCATGCCTGGCCCACATCTTTAATTTGGTGGTTCAGCGCTTTCTGAAAAGCTACCCACGCTTGTCAGACCTGCTCGTAAAGGTGCGCCGACTCTGCGCACATTTCCGCAAGTCCCACACGGACGCTGCCACCCTGCGCACCCTGCAACATCGGTTTAATCTGCCAGTGCACCGACTGCTGTGCGACGTGCCCACACGGTGGAACTCTACGCTCCACATGTTGGCTAGGCTCTATGAGCAGCGTAGAGCTATAGTGGAATACCAACTCCAAAATGGCTGGCGCAGTGGGAGTCAGCCTCCTCAATTATTTTCAGAAGAGTGGGCCTGGTTGGCAGACATCTGCCAGGTCCTTCGAAACTTTGAGCAGTCTACCCAGGTGGTGAGCGGCGATGCTGCAATCATTAGCGTCACCATTCCTCTGCTATGCATCTTGAGAAGTTCCCTGCAAACCATAAAGGCAGCCGCTTTGCGCTCGGAAACAGAGCCGGGGGAAGACAGTATGTCGCTGGATAGTCAGAGCACCCTCCTGTCTATATCTCAGCGCGTTCAGGAGGAGGAGGAGGAGCATGAGGAGGATGAGGAGGAGGGGGAAGAGACAGCTTGGCCCACTGCTGGCGGTACCCATGCTGCTTGCCTGTCATCATTTCAGTGTGTATGGTCTGAGGAGGAGGAGGATCCTGAAAGTGATCTTCCTAGTGCGGACAGCCATGTGTTGCGTACAGGTACCCTGGCACACATGGCTGACTGCATGTTAGGATGCCTTTCTCGTGACCCTCGCATTCAACGCATTCTGGCCACTACGGATTACTGGGTGTACACACTGCTCGACCCACGCTATAAGGAGAACCTTCCCACTCTCATTCCCGAAGAGGAAAGGGGTTCGAGAGTGATGCTATACCACAGGACCCTGGCGGACAAGCTGATGGTAAAATTCCCATCCGACAGCGGTAGTGGCAGAAGGCGCAGTTCCGAGGGCCAGGTAGCAGGGGAGGTGCGTAGATCGAGCAGCATGTACAGCCCAGGCAGTGCAACAGTCTTTAAGGGCCTGGACAGCTTTATGGCTCCCCCGCAAGACTGTGTCACCGCTCCCCAGTCAAGGCTGAGTCGGCGGGAGCACTGTAAAAGGATGGTGAGGGAGTACGTAGCCGATCGCACAACCATCCTCGGTGACGCCTCTGCCCCCTACAACTACTGGGTGTCGAAGCTGGACACGTGGCCTGAACTAGCGCTGTATGCCCTGGAGGTGCTTGCTTGTCCTGCGGCTAGCGTCTTGTCGGAGAGGGTGTTTAGTGCGGCTGGGGGAATCATCACAGATAAGCGTACCCGCCTGTCAACCGACAGTGCCGACAGGCTAACACTCATCAAGATGAACAAAGCCTGGATTTCCCCAGACTTCTCTTCTCCACCAGCGGACAGCAGCGATACGTAAGCAATACGTAGGCTGCACCCGCGGATGGAAGCTACGTTCTCTCTCACCATCCAAAACGGGGACATTTCTGCTTCATCAATCTGTGTCTAATATTCATCCTCCTCCTCCTGCTCCTCCTCCTGAAACCTCACGTAATCACGCTGAACGGGCTATTTTTCTTAGGGCCACAAGGCTCACTCATAATTTTTCTAAACAATTTTTATATGTTTTAATGCTCTTAAAAGCGTTGAAACTTTAACTTGAACCAATTTTTCGTTAAACTGGGCTGCCTCCAGGCCTAGTTACCACTTAAGCCACATTAACCAAAGCGATTAATGGGTTTCACCTGCCCTCTTGGTTGGCCATGGCCAATTTTTTTGATGTACATTAGTACTGTTGATTCAGCAATTTTTGTGGGCCCTCGCCTACAGTGTAATCAAATGAATTTTTAGCCCACCTGCATTACAGCTGACGTTACATCTGCTGTGTCGGGCAATGCAATGGGATATTTTTGTGTACCGCCGGTGGGTTCCAGGGAGCCACCCATGCTGTAGGTGCACACGGAGTTTAACCTACATGTGTCCACTTGTAAAGAACCCCAGTCAGACTGGGGCATGCAGTGTGGGCCAAAGCCCACCTGCATTAAGCACAACATTACTACCTCAGCTGTGTTGGGCAATGCAATGGGATATTTCTATGTACCGCCGGTGGCTTCCTGGCACCCACCCATGCTGTGGGTCCACAGGGAATTATAAATGCATCTGTTTCCACTTGTAAAGAACCCCAGTCTGACTGGGGCATGCAGTGTGGGCCGAAGCCCACCTGCATTAAGCACGACATTACTACCTCAGCTGTGTTGGGCAATGCAATGGGATATTTTTGTGTATCGCCGGTGGGTTCCAGGGAGCCACCCATGCTGTCGGTCGACAGGGACTTCACAATAGGGAGTTGTACCTGCCTGTGTCTATGAATTAAAAAGCCCGGTCTGACAGGGGCATGCAGAGACACCTTGACAGAATGAATAGTGTGTGGCACATAGGTTCCCCATTGCTATGCCCACGTGTGCAGCTCCTGATGGCGGTGGCACAGGATTCTATTTCTCATTGCTTCTGTACAGCATTGTGGGCTATCGCCCCGCCCCTTTTAAAGAGGGTCGCTGCCTAGCTGTGCCAACCCTCTGCAGTGTGTGCCTGCGGTTCCTCCTCATGGCAGACGCACTTCTAAATAGACATGAGGGTGGTGTGGCATGAGGGCAGCTGAAGGCTGCGCAGGGACACTTTGGTGTGCGCTGTGGGGGGGAGGGGGGGCGGTTGGGCAGCATGTAACCCAGGAGAAGTGGCAGTGGAGTGTCATGCAGGCAGTGATTGTGCTTTGTTGGAGGTAGTGTGGTGCTTAGCAAAGGTATGCCATGCTAATGAGGGCTTTTCAGAAGTAAAAGTTTTTGGGAGGGGGGGGCCCACTCTTGCCGCTATTGTGGCTTAATAGTGGGACCTGTGAACTTGAGATGCAGCCCAAGACGTAGCCCCTCGCCTGCCCTATCCGTTGCTGTGTCGTTCCCATCACTTTCTTGAATTGCCCAGATTTTCACACATGAAAACCTTAGCGAGCATCGGCGAAATACAAAAATGCTCGGGTCGCCCATTGACTTCAATGGGGTTCGTTATTCGAAACGAACCCTCGAGCATCGCGAAAAGTTCGTTCCGAGTAACGAGCACCCGAGCATTTTGGTGCTCGCTCATCTCTACCAGGTACTTAAACAGATTTGAGATCTGGAGGCCGCATCCAATAGTATCTTTGACTTTTCTTCTGCTTTTGTCATACCCCCCAAAATCCTTTTTTAGTGCTTTTGGCCTCTGTTGCATGCCTCAATTCATTATTAGCTTTAGCTTTTCTGACGCTCGCCCTACAGTTTCTGCAGACCACATTATATTCTTCTTTAGATATTCCCTTCGCTTTCCATTTGATAAACATTTTTTTTTTTCTTTTCGTTTTTAACGTGTGCAAGTTCTGTGTTCATCCATCCTGGTCTCTTTAAATACTTCCCATACTTCCTTCTTTTATGGATTGTTAATGATTGTGCTTTGAGAATCTAATTTTGTAATATTTCCCAACCTTCTTGGACATTTCTGTCCCTAAGAACATCCAGCCATTGGATTCTTCCTACCATCTTTCTGGGTTTATTAAAATCTTGCTTTCTGAAATCCAACCTTGAGGTCTGTGTTTTCTTAGGTCTTCCTTTCCTTTTTATCAAAAATTCTAAGGTTATTACTGTACCTTGTCACCACCAGAAGTTAGGGGTGGTAACAAGGCACCAGCTATCAAAGAATTTAGTAACGCCCCCTGTTTCAAATTGGCTGGGGGGCGTTACTAAATTCAGACAGGGCAGGAGGACAGCGGCGGGGCAGGGAGCAGGAAAGTAGCCAGAGGCAGAGACGCCGGAGGACACCGGCCATTGCCATTCAGCAAAGGCATGAAGACAGCAGTGAGGTTGGGAGCAGCGACACACTCACAGGCAGCAGAGGCACCGGAGGACACCAGCGAGGCTGGGAGTGGCAGGCTCTTGAATACTCCAAGTGGTGCCTGACACGGGAGGAGGACTGCGCATGAGTCAGAGTGGCAGGTGCAGCAGAGACAGCAGCTGAGGCACATTGACAGCGGACCCCATGAGTGAGTGACTGGGGCAATTGCCAGTGGGTACAGAGCTGACAGCCAACACAGGGGCTGCAAAGAAGTAGCCATGCGGACCACTGAGGTAGCGCAGGGACAGCTGCAGTGTGTGTACTGCTTTTTGCCTGCCTTGAAGGGTAAGGGTTAGGGATTAGTTTTCCTATTGAGCTTACATTTATAGGTGTAAAGGTTTCCGCTTTTATAGCATTAAATATAAGCCTAACTGGAAAACTAATCCCTAACCCTAACCCTCCAGCACAGGCACAAAATCACTACACACACTGCAGCTAGGACCCTCAAGGACCATAAAGAATTCACCCCATCGGGCACTAGGGGTGTGACAGGAGTGTTCCTCCATCCAAGCCCTGTCAAACCCCTAGCTTCCGGTAGTGACAAGATACAATAATTTCAATTCAAAGATAGCATGATCACTGCCTCCTAAGGTCCCAGCCACCCTTACTTCCTCAACCATTCCCTCCCTGTTGGTAAGAATTAGGTCCAAGATAGCAGATACCCTTGTTTTCTCTTCTACCTGTTGGAAGATAAAGAGTGGATAAGAATTTGTTGGATCCATTACTTTTGCCTCAGAGAGATTCCCAACAAATGTCTGAATAGTTCAAATCTCCAATGATCACCATGTCATGCTTTTTTGAGAGCTTGGCCATCTGATGTAGAAAAAGTTCATCAATATCTTCTGCCTATCCAGGTGGCCTATAGTAAATGCCTACAATAGTGTCCTTTCTGTTGTGTTCTTACCCAAACAGTTTCTATAGAACTACCATGCTCTGAGGTTTGAATTTCTGTAGAGATTAATGTTTTCCTAACATACAATGCAATACCTCTTCCCCTCTTTTTACGTATGCTTCTTATAAATAAGTTGTATCCTTCAAGCCTTGTATTCCAATCATGTGTATCATTCCACCAAGTTTCCGTGATGCCTATGACATCATATTTCTCTTCCTGTGTTAGGAGCTCCATTTCTCCTTATTTGTTTCCCATGCTCTGTGCATTTGTGTAGAGACATGCTAGTTTGTGATCGGTGTCTCTTACTCCTCTACTTTCCTTCTGAATTTTTTGTCTGTGTTCTTTCTTTCCACTTCTAATAGCAAGGTTCTCAAATGTATTAATTAGCTGTATATTTTTACCTGGCCTTTCACTTCCATTCCCATATTGTTCTAGTTTAAAGCTCTCCTAAAGAATGAAGCAAGGCGCCCACCAAATATATGCTTACCTGTTTTTTGCAACATGCCACCCATCTCTCGCAAGCGGTCCATTGTATAGGTAATTGACTTCATAATCTAAAAATCCAAATCTTTGCTGACGAAAACATCGACGTAGCCAGTTGTTCACCTCTAGAATCCTGTTCCATCTTTTTATTCCATGGCCATGCACTGGGAGGATGGATGAGAAGATTACCTGTGCTCCTAGTTCCTTCACTTTCTTCCCAAGATCTTCAAAGACTCTGTGGATAGTTGCAAGGTCCTTTTTTGCAGTCATTTGTCCCTACATGTATTAGTAGGAATGGGTGGTGTTCTCTAGGACCGAAGAGTCTTGACAGCCTATCAGACATATCTTTGATTTGTGCACCTGGAAGACAGCACACTTCTTGTGAAGTGTCAGGTCTGCAGACAGAGGCCTCTGTTCCTCTCAATATTCCTATCTTCTTCACAACAGCACTTCTTTTTCTCCATTCAAGAGGACTATGTGTGCTTACCACATAGTTTTTTGTGAGTAGAGTCATTTCTTGCTGTACCTCTTTTTCCTCTGCTCTGTTCTTTGTGAGTAGAATCATTTCTTGCTGTACCCCTTTTTCCTTCTGTTCAGGAACCAGCAGCAAGCCTACCTCTGTGAGAAAAGAGTACTAGTTCCTGAGCAGTATGGGTGCTGGCTGACTCCTGATCCTCCTGCTTCTTTGGGTCACATGCTTCTATTCGGCCTCATGTCCACTAGAAAAATACAATCCGTGCAGATTTCTGCTGTAGATTCTGCACGGATTTGCTTTAAATGGTATTTTTTTAATGCGGATATCCGCACCTATTGATAGCAATGTGATAGCAATGTGGCCGATCCACGCAGAATCCACACTAAAATGGAGCATGCTGCGTTTTTTTTTTCCGCGTGTGAAAAACGCAAATCGATTAAAATGCCATCCGCTGTTGCAAAATTCAATTTAATTGACCTGCAGATGCCAATGATTTCCTATGGGCAAAATTTCACCCGCGGAATATGCAATTCAATTTTGCTAATGGACATGAGGCTAGCTCTGCTTCTTCAGGTACACTGGACATTTCTTTTCCTTCAACATTTTGAAGACTTCCTTCTACTCTGTCAAGGAAATCCTCACTTTCCTTAATATGTTTCAATGTAGCTATTCTCTCCTGAAGACTTTGCACTTTTTCCTCCAGTAGAGACCCCAGCTTGCATTTCTGGCAGGTGAAGTTTGGCTTTTCCTCTGTTAGGTCTGTAAACATATAGCATACGTTGCAGCTCACCATATGGCTCCTCTCCTTTGCCATGTTGCACACTTCCAAACTTCTAATTCAAGAATTGCAGTGAAGTCACTACTGATAGTGAAGGTACTATAAAGTGTACAACTTTGCCGCGCGGTCTAGTGAAGTCCTCCGAGCAGCTAGACCCTAGATGAATAGGTGTGATAACTGATGGAATACCTGTGGCTTCATTTAATAGAGAGGACAGTGAATACTTCCTGCTCTGTTCTAAGTCAGAATTAGAATCTGATTAACCTCTGCAATGTTGTGAAGGAAGTGACCGTTCTTATGTGCATCACTTTCTGTAGGAAAAGTACCAGACTGGGCCAAATTGCATTAATGATGCAATGCTAATCAGCACAGGTCACTCTTGGTTATTGGCTGCTGAAGAATGAGATTGTAATCTTTAGATTCTTATCTACAGGAACACGATTAGTTTACTTGATGTCCTGTTTTTAAAGGAACAATATCTTAATCACAAGGTAGATATTAAAGACAAGCAATCTAATGTGCAATGATTGTTATATTCTAAACATTCTAATACTGCAGCGCTGAAATAAGGGAGAACTTCCTAGATACATTCACATAGGGTGGTCTGGTAACTTTTTTCTTATGATTTTTACAGTAAGTTGACTACAAGAATGTGTCCTAAAGGAAGGATAGCAAAAACCCAGAGTGAGCCCGGTCTTGAAGGGACAGTAAACCTCAATCCATCTTCTGTCTGGGAGTGGAAATATCATAGGGAGTGGCTTATTGTAGTGTTAGTCAATGGGACTGGTGACAGGCCGGATTCACACGACCATATTTGCACACAAAATGCGCAGTAAATAGAACCCATTGATTTTAATGGGACTGTTCATAAGCACCTCTATCGCGTGTGCAAATCTGTTGGCAAAAAAATATGCATTCATGCAGGTAAATAGAACATATGAAACTAATTAGGCTAATTGGTTATTTCAATGTCTTGGACCATACAGTAAAAAACACAGTTTTGCACGCAAATAAGCAATTGCCCGATGTGCAAAAAATGGTGCAAATGCACGCGTAAATATGCATATGGTCATGTGAATTCAGCCTTGTTGGAGAAACATGATCCTACTCCCATAATCACTGTTCCATTTCTCTCATCTTCAGGGTGCATTCAGATGACTGTATATCGGCCGGGTATTCACGCCGGTTGATATACGGTGTCTCTCTCTGCAGGGGGAGGGGGCTGGAAGAGCCGGGAGCAGTGCTCTGAGCTCCTGCCCCCTCTCCACCCCTCTGTACTATTTGCAATGAGAGGAGGTGGGACAGGGGCAGGGCTAAGTTTTTTTTAAAATTAGCTCCACCCCCGCCCCGCCTCTCCTCATTGAAAATAGTGGGGGGGGGTAGAGAGGAGGCAGAGAGGGGGTGGGAGCTCAGAGCATTGCTCCTTGCTCTTCCAGCCTCCTCCCCCTGCAGAGAGAGACGCCGTATATCGGCCGGCGTGAATACCGGCCAATATACGGTTGTCTGAATGCACCCTCAACTTGAGTGAGTCATTTTCCTTCTCATCTTTGAAAATATTGGCAGTACTTTCTATAAATTGAGCTTTTTGGGATAGGTGCAGAAAATCCACTGTGAATCTTTAATGCTGTAACGAGACATACCTCAACTGCTGTTGTTTCATGGATCCTTGGAACGCTATCAGATGGGCAATTACAGTGTGGATAGCAGAGCAGATGGTCAAACAAGGCTTGATGTTGTAGCAGAGCTGGGCAGGTAACAGGCTGATGTAGCAGAGCTTAGCCAGTAGTAGACTAATGTAGCAGAGCTTTGCAAAAGAGTAACATGCCAGACAAGGCTGTGTAACAGGAAGAGATCTGGTTTAGCTGTCAGCAGGACTAGTCCTAGAAAGAATTGCGTTGATACTCGGCAAGACATGACTGAAGTCCCAGAGTCAACATAAAGTAGGTAAGGAGTTGATTAGGAACCACTGTGGCAACAACTGGAATAAGGGCTCATTAACAGGCCTGTAAGCCTGACTTCTATACCAGGAAAGATCTTTGAACAAATTATTGAATAGCATGCATGTAAGTACTTGGATAAAAATGGCGTAATTAACAAGAGGCAGCATGGGTTTGCCAGATGAATCTAATTTCCTTCAATGACAAAATCAATAACTAGGTTGATCAGGAAAATGCTGCAGATATAGTATACCTTGACTTTAATAAAGCATTTGACAAAGTATCTCATACCATACTTATTGAAAAAATGACCAGATATGGGATTGACAAGGCAACTGTTAGGTGAATTCACAATTGGCTGAGTGATCGTACTCAAATAGTGGTCATAAATGGCTGCACATCCAAGTGGAAGAATGTATCAAGGAAGAATGTACCACAAGGCTCTGTCCTAGGCCCAGTGCTGGTCAACATTTTTATAGATGATCTGGAGAAGGGAATTGACACAAAGCTAGGAGGGATAACTAACACTATGGAAGAGAGACAGAGAGAGAGTATTCAAAAAGATCTAGAAAAGCTTGAACAGTGGGCAGTGACTAAAAAAATTATATTTAACAAGGAGAAATGCAAAGTCCTACATCTGGGCAAGAAAAATGAAGAAAAGCACATACAGAATGGGAGGAATTGGGCTAAGCAGAAGCACATGTGAAAAAGACTTGGGTATACTAATAGATCATAGATTAAACATGAGTGAACAATGTGATGCAGCAGCCAAAAAGGCAAACACAATTCTAGGATGCATTAAGAGAAGCATAGAGTCTAGATCATGTGAGGTCATTATCCCCCTCTACTCTTCCTTGATCAGACCTTATCTGAATACTGTGTCCAGTTCTGGGTATCCCACTTAAAAAAAGACACAGACAAACTGGAGCAAGTTCAGAGGAGAGTTACCAAGACGGTGAGCAGTCTGCAAATCATGTCCTACGAGGAACGGTTAAAGGATCTTGGAATGTTTAGCTTGCAAAAAAGAAGGTGGAGAGGAGACTTATTAGCTGTCTACAAATATCTGAAGGACTGTCACAGTGCAGAGGGATCAGCCCTATTCTCATCTGCACAAGAAAAGACTAGAAGTAATGGGATGAAACTGAAAGGGAGGAGACATAAATTAGATATTAGAAAAAACTTTCTGACAGTGAGGGTGATCAATGAGTGGAACAGGTTACCATGGGAGGTGGTGAGTTTTTCTTCAATGGAAGTATTCATACAAAGGCTGGACAAACATCTGCCTAGGATGATTTAGTGAATCCTGCACTGAGCAGGGGGGTTGGACCAGATGACCATAGAGGTCCGTTCCAACTCTACCATTCTATGATTCTAAGCCTTTTGGAAAAGGTCGCCCATCTTTAGCCTCTGTAAGAAAAACATAACCAGGTCTTGACCCTTTTATCCTGTTACTATAAAACAAACTTACAAATATTCATAATGCACTTTTTAAAATCCTACAATTTATCAATATGGCAGCCTGCATTTACATAGTCAAACAATGGCGAAAACCACAATTACTCTTTGGCCCCTTAGTGCCACATAGTAACCCCTTAATAAAGCCGCCCTTTTTTCCATTTTCATTTTTACCTCACCCCTTTAAAAAAAAAAAATCACAACTCCTTTTTTTATTATAGATATGGCAAAAGGGGGTGATTTAAACTCTTAATGCTTTTTTTTCACAATTAGTAAAACTTTTTGGATTTTTACTTTTTTTTAACCCCCCCCCCCCCCTTCCCTGTGACTACAATTAGCGACGCTTTGATCGCTCATGCTGCTATCTGACAGGCATGAGGATGGCTTGATAGGCTGTCCGCGAAGACAGCCCGTGGGCCTTTCAGAAGGCCCCCGGCTGCCATGCCACCCACATTTCTCCCTGCGATCTCATCGTTCAGAAGATTTAAATGCCTCTGTCAGAATTGACAGCGGCATTTAAAGGGCTGATAGCCGCGATAGGCAGCGCAGCCAATTGCAGCTATTGCCTGCGGATGTCAGCTGTAATAAACAGATGACGCCCGCACTGTATGAAGAAAGGTCACCACGTAATCTCTCTTCATACATACCCTGACGTTGCATGACGTCATATAGTGGGAAGTGGTTAATAAGATACTTCTATAAGAAAAATTGATTGCCATACGCCCGGACACAGTGGTCTGATTCCAAAAAGTCTGAGACGCATGGATCTCTCATACTAATATCCCAAATTTGCACTATTAGCTCAAATTATAAATATTGATATAGCTTACAGCACAGAGCCTCTGATGGATAGACAGCATTCTTCCTTTCTATATAGGAGCCAAGCTAGATGTGTGGCCCTATAATCAATCATGGGAACATTCCGATACCCGGATAATAGCAATCATATTGGCCAAGGGACTTGTACTGTAATCTCCCCTTCTCACCCTTTCCTGTTATTCTTTCCAAATGGTTATTACTATTTGTACTGTTACAACTATTACCTGTCTTGTACCAATGTCTACTGCACTTGTGGCAGGTTTGTTGTCAACAGTTAAATTCCTTTAAAGGGGTTGTCCCGCGGCAGCAAGTGGGGGTATACACTTCTGTATGGCCATATTAATGCACTTTGTAATGTACATTGTGCATTAATTATGAGCCATACAGAAGTTATAAGAAGTTTTTCACTTACCTGCTCCGTTGCTAGCGTCCTCGTTCCCATGGAGCCGACTAATTTTCGGCGTCTAATGGCCAAATTAGCCACGCTTGTGCAGTCCGGGTCTTCTTCTTTTATCAATGGGGCCTCTCGTGCAGGATGCCGGCTCCGTGTAGCTCCGCCCCGTCACGTGCGATTCCAGCCAATCAGGAGGCTGGAATCGGCAATGGACCGCACAGAAGCCCTGCGGTCCACCGAGTGAGAAGATCCCCGCGGCCATCTTCATCAGGTAAGTAAGAAGTCACCGGAGCGCGGGGATTCAGGTAAGCGCTCTCCGGTGTTCTTTTTTAACCCCTGCATCGGGGTTGTCTCGCGCCGAACGGGGGGGGGGGGGGGGGGGGGTTGGAAAAAAAAAAACCAGTTTCGGCGCGGGACAACCCCTTTAATAAATACATTTAAAAACAAACAAAAAAATATACTCATGTGAATCCAGCCTAAGAAAAAACTTCAAAAGTGGCTTTTTCTACAGCTCACCATATATGAATATATGTATGCTAACGCAATATGATGCTTCTCTTTATGACAACAGTACTTTTTAATGATGACATTTAGCTCAGATTCTTGGCCTATACAGGAAATACAAGTCATATGTCAGTTTATCTGAGGAAGTTGTTTTGACTTTTCTTCATTCTTATGTAACCAACAATGAAAGCACTGAGTATGTAGGTTGTAGATACCTGGTAGTTTTCCACTAAATAACACATTATGTCAACCTCTGCCAAACCACATGTTTGCTGTGTGTATTATAGGAAAACTGCTGGAATGTCTACTGTTTTCTTCCTTGCAATATCATTCTTTGCATATTTAGTAAATATGTGATTGTGAATTTCTTTGTCATAAGAGACCTTAACTATGACATGTTTGTATATACTAAATACTGTATGACTGGTAGTAAGTCTAGTGTAACCTACTAAGTAATCATTGTAACAAAGCTTTCTTCATTAGAAAGCCTGTCTTTACTACAAAAGTGTCCAATGATCGCCACTAGAGATGAGCGAACGTATTCGTCCGAGCTTGATATTCGTGCGAATATTAGGGTGTTCGGGATGTTCGTTATTCGTAACGAACACCATGCGGTGTTCCGGTTACTTTCACTTCCTTCCCTGAGACGTTAGCGCGCTTTTCTGGCCAATTGAAAGACAGGGAAGGCATTACAACTTCCCCCTGTGACGTTCAAGCCCTATACCACCCCCCTGCTGTGAGTGGCTGGGAAGATCAGATGTCACCCGAATATAAAAGTCGGCCCCTCCCGCGGCTCGCCTCAGATGCCGTGTGAGTTAGATGAGGGACAGTGCTGCTGGTACCGGAGCTGCTGTAGGGAGAGAAATAGCAGTTAGTGTAGGCTTCAAGAACCCCAAAGGTCCTTATTAGGGCCAGTAATACCTGTGTGTTGGCTGCTGTTAGCAGTGCCTTTTTTTTTCTTTTCTCAAAATCGGCTCTGCAGAGCGTTGCACCCGGCATTAGGGACAGAAGTGTTGGATAGGCAGGGAGAGTGTTAGGAGTGAGTGTAGCCTTCAAGAACCTCAACGGTCCTTTCTAGGGCCATATTTAAGCGTGTGCAGTACTGTGCTGGCTGCTGTTAGCAGTGCTGCATTTTTTTTTTTCTCAAAATCGCCTCTGCAGAGCATTGCACCCTCCATTGATACTACAGGGAAAGAATTGTGTAGGCAGGGCCACAACACAGTTATTATTCATTGAATATACGCAGTGGGTCCTTTTGGTGTAAAAAAAGGGAAACAAAATCTATTTGTCCTGCCTCTGTCCGTCCTAAGGGCTGTGGACACGTGTGAGCTGCGTGTACAACGTTAAAAAATCAGACGCACCCAGCTACGGTTTACTGCTGGCTTCGCCATTTGCTTTCCTTAATTGGGAAAAAAATACCTGCTCTGCCAGAGTTAATAACTCTGCTACCCTCAAGTTCTGTGACACATTAGCAGGGACACAGCACAGTTATTAAACTTCTCATGTTCATTGAATATACGCAGTGGGTCCTTTTAGTGTAAAAAAAGGGAAACGAAATCTTTTTGTCCTGCCTCTGTCCGTCCTAAGAGCTGTGGACACGTGTGAGCTGCGTGTACAACGTTAAAAAATCAGACGCACCCAGCTACGGTTTACTGCTGGCTTCGCCATTTGCTTTCCTTAATTGGGAAAAAAATACCTGCTCTGTCAGAGTTAATAACTCTGCTACCCTCAAGTTCTGTGACACATTAGCAGGGACACAGCACAGTTATTAAACTTAGATTATTCATTCAATAGAGGCAGTGGGGCCTTTCGTTTTCAAAAAAGGGAAAAAATTATATTTGGCCTGCAGTCTTGCGCCAATTTATTTCCTGCCTGTGAATCAAATCACTGGTAATACAGCATGCTGAGGGGTAGGGGTAGGCCTAGAGGACGTGGACGCGGCCGAGGACGCGGAGGGCCAAGTCAGGGTGTGGGCACAGGCCGAGCTCCTGATCCAGGTGTGTCGCAGCCGACTGCTGCGCGATTAGGAGAGAGGCACGTTTCTGGCGTCCCCACATTCATCGCCCAATTAATGGGTCCACGCGGGAGACGGTTATTAGAAAATGAGCAGTGTGAGCAGGTCCTGTCCTGGATGGCAGAAAGTGCTTCGAGCAACCTATCGTCCACCCGCAGTTCTGCGCCGTCCACTGCTGCAAATCAGAATCCTCTGTCTGCTGCTCCTCCTTCCTCCCAGCCTCCTCACTCCACTACAATGACACCTGCTCAGGAGCGGGAACACTCCCAGGAACTGTTCTCGGGCCCCTGCTTAGATTGGGCAGGAGTGGTTCCTCTCCCACCAGAGGAGTTTATCGTCACTGATGCCCAACCATTCGAAAGTTCCCGGGGTCCGGGGGAAGATGCTGGGGACTTCCGCCAACTGTCTCAAGAACTTTCTGTGTGTGAGGAGGACGATGACGATGAGACACAGTTGTCTTGCAGTGAGGTAGTAGTAAGGGCAGTAAGTCCGAGGGAGCAGCGCACAGAGGATTCGGAGGCAGAGCAGCAGGACGATGAGGTGACTGACCCCACCTGGTGTGCAACGCCTACACAGGACAGGTCTTCAGAGGGGGAGGCACGGGCAGCAGCAGGGCAGGTTGCAAGAGGCAGTGCGGTGGCCAGGGGTAGAGGCAGGGCCAGACCGAATAATCCACCAACTGTTTCCCAAAGCGCACCCTCGCGCCATGCCACCCTGCAGAGGCCGAGGTGCTCTAAGGTCTGGCAGTTTTTCACAGAGACGCCTGACGACCGACGAACAGTGGTGTGCAACCTTTGTCGCGCAAAGCTCAGCCGGGGAGCCAACACCAACAGCCTCACCACCACCAGCATGCGCAGACATATGATGGCCAAGCACCCCACAAGGTGGGACGAAGGCCGTTCACCGCCTCCGGTTTGCACCCCTGCCTCTCCCCCTGTGCCCCAACCTGCCACTGAGATGCAACCCCCCTCTCAGGACACGGGCACTACCGCCTCATGGCCTGCACCCACACCCTCACCTCCGCTGTCCTCGGCCCCATCCACCAGTGTAGTTCAGCGCACCGTCCAGCCGACGCTTGCGCAACTGTTGGAGCGCAAGTACGCCGCCACGCACCCGCACGCTCAAACGTTAACCGTCCGCATAGCAAAATTCATCAGCCTTGAGATGCTGCCGTATAGGGTTGTGGAAACGGAGTCCTTCAAAAGTATCATGGAGGCGGCGGCCCCGCGCTACTCTGTTCCCAGTCGCCACTACTTTTCCCGATGTGCCGTCCCAGCCCTGCATGACCACGTCTCCCGCAACATTGTACGCGCCCTCACCAACGCGGTTACTGCCACGGTCCACTTAACAACGGACACGTGGACAAGCACAGACGGGCAGTGCCACTACATCTCCCTGACGGCACATTGGGTGAATTTAGTGGAGGCTGGGACAGAGTCAGAGCCTGGGACCGCTCACGTCCTACCCACCCCCAGAATTGCGGGCCCCAGCTCGGTGGTGGTATCTGCGGAGGTGTATGCTTCCTCCACTAAAGCACCCTCCTCCTCCTCCTCCTACGCAACCTCTGTCTCGCAATCAAGATGTGTTAGCAGCAGCATGTCGCCAGCAGTCGGTGTCGCGCGGTGTGGCAGCACAGCGGTGGGCAAGCGTCAGCAGGCCGTGCTGAAACTACTCAGCTTAGGAGATAAGAGGCACACGGCCCACGAACTGCTGCAGGGTCTGACACAGCAGACCGACCGCTGGCTTGCGCCGCTGAGCCTCCAACCGGGCATGGTCGTGTGTGACAACGGCCGTAACCTGGTGGCGGCTCTGCAGCTCGGCAGCCTCACGCACGTGCCATGCCTGGCCCACGTCTTTAATTTGGTGGTTCAGCGCTTTCTGAAAAGCTACCCACGCTTGTCAGACCTGCTCGTAAAGGCGCGCCGGCTCTGCGCACATTTCCGCAAGTCCCACACGGACGCTGCCACCCTGCGCACCCTGCAACATCGCTTTAAGCTGCCAGTGCACCGACTGCTGTGCGACGTGCCCACACGATGGAACTCTACGCTCCACATGTTGGCCAGGCTCTATGAACAGCGTAGAGCTATAGTCGAATTCCAACTCCAACATGGGCGGCGCAGTGGGAGTCAGCCTCCTCAATTCTTTTCAGAAGAGTGGGCCTGGTTGGCAGACATCTGCCATGTCCTTGGTAATTTTGAGGAGTCTACCCAGGTGGTGAGCGGCGATGCTGCAATCATTAGCGTCACCATTCCTCTGCTATGCCTCTTGAGAAATTCCCTGCAAAGCATAAAGGCAGCTGCTTTGCGCTCGGAAACGGGGGCGGTGGAAGACAGTATGTCGCTGGATAGTCAGAGCACCTTCCTGTCTATTTCTCAGCGCGTACAGGAGGAGGAGGAGGAGCATGAGGAGGATGAGGAGGAGGGGGAAGAGACAGCTTGGCCCGCTGCTGACGGTACACCGGCTGATTGCCTGTCATCCTTTCAGCGTGTATGGCCTGAGGAGGAGTTGGAGGAGGAGGAGGAGGAGGATCCTGAAAGTGATCTTCCTAGTGAAGACAGCCATGTGTTGCGTACAGGTACCCTGGCATACATGGCTGACTTAGGCCTCATGTCCATGGGGAAAATAAGATCCGCTGCAGATTCTCCATGTAGAATCTGCAGCGGGTCCCTCCTGCCCCGCGGACATGAGCGCCGAAAATAAGAATTTAAAAGCATTTACCTATCCGGCGCGGGCGGGGAAGGTCAGCTGTTCCTCACGGCCGGATCTTGTTTTTCGGCCGGCGGATGAATTCCTGACGCCGGCGGCACGTCGTCGGCACGTCGTCGACGTGCCGCGCGCATGCGCCGGGCACATCCGCCGAGCCGAAGCAAGGAAGATGCGGCCGTGAGGAAGAGGAGACCTTCCCGGTCTGCTACGGATGGTAAATACTTTAAATTCCTATTTTAGGTCTCCCGCGGATCCGGACGGCTTCCATAGGCTTCAATAGAAGCCCGCGGGAGCCGTCCCCGCGGGAGACCCGCACGAAAATGGAGCATGGTCCAGATTTTTCCATGCTCCATTTTTAAAAAAATCCCTTTTATTGACGATCCGCGGGTATTTATCTACCCGCGGGTGGTCAATGCATCCCTATGGGGTGCGGATCCGCATGCGGGAGATCCGCTGCGGATCTTAAATCATATTTTGCCCGTGGACATGAGCCCTAAATGTTAGGATGCCTTTCTCGTGACCCTCGCGTTGCACGCATTCTGGCCACTACGGATTACTGGGTGTACACACTGCTCGACCCACGCTATAAGGAGAACCTTACCAGTCTCATTCCCGAAGAGGAAAGGGGTTCGAGAGTGTTGCTATACCACAGGACCCTTGCGGACAAGCTGATGGTAAAATTCCCAGCCGACAGCGCTAGTGGCAGAAGGCGCAGTACCGAGGGCAAGGTAGCAGGGGAGGTGCGGAGATCGAGCAGCATGTACATCCCAGGCAGTGCAACAGTCTTTAAGGGCCTGGACAGCTTTATGGCTCCCCACCAAGACTGTGTCACCGCTCCCCAGTCAAGGCTGAGTCGGCGGGAGCACTGTAAAAGGATGGTGAGGGAGTACGTAGCCGATCGCACGACCGTCCTCCGTGACGCCTCTGCCACCTACAACTACTGGGTGTCGAAGCTGGACACGTGGCCTGAACTAGCGCTGTATGCCCTGGAGGTGCTTGCTTGTCCTGCGGCTAGCGTCTTGTCGAAGAGGGTGTTTAGTGCGGCTGGGGGAATCATCACAGATAAGCGTAGCCGCTTGTCAACCGACAGTGCCGACAGGCTAACAATCATCAAGATGAACAAAGCCTGGATTTCGCCAGACTTCTCTTCTCCACCAGCGGACAGCAAGGATACGTAAGCAATACGTAGGCTGCACCCGCGGATGGAAGCTACGTTCTCTCTCACCATCCAAAACGGGGACATTTCTGCTTCATCAATCTGTGTATAATATTCCTCCTCCTCCTCCTGCTCCTCCTCCTGAAACCTCACGTAATCACGCTGAACGGGCAATTTTTCTTAGGGCCACAAGGCTCACTCAAATAATTTTTCTGAACAATTTTTAAAAGTTTCAATGCGCTTAAAAGCGTTGGAACTTTAACTTGAACCAATTTTTCGTTACACTGGGCTGCCTCCAGGCCTAGTTACCACTTAAGCCACATTAACCAAAGCGATTAATGGGTTTCACCTGCCCTCTTGGCTGGCCATGGCCAATTTTTGGGATGTACATTAGTACTGTTGATACAGCAATTTTTGTGGGCCCTCGCCTACAGTGTAATCAAATGAATTTTTAGCCCACCTGCATTACAGCTGACGTTACCTCAGCTGTGTTGGCAATGCAATGGGATATTTCTATGTACCGCCGGTGGCTTCCTGGCACCCACCCATGCTGTAGGTGCACACGGAGTTTTTACTACATCTGTACACTTGAAAAGAACCCCAGTCAGACTGGGGCATGCAGTGTGGGCCGAAGCCCACCTGCATTAAGCACGACATTACTACCTCAGCTGTGTTGGGCAATGCAATGGGATATTTTTGTGTACCGCCGGTGGGTTCCAGGGAGCCACCCATGCTGTAGGTGCACACGGAGTTTTTACTACATCTGTACACTTGAAAAGAACCCCAGTCAGACTGGGGCATGCAGTGTGGGCCGAAGCCCACCTGCATTAAGCACGACATTACTACCTCAGCTGTGTTGGGCAATGCAATGGGATATTTCTATGTACCGCCGGTGGCTTCCTGGCACCCACCCATGCTGTGGGTCCACAGGGAATTATAAATGCATCTGTTTCCACTTGTAAAGAACCCCAGTCTGACTGGGGCATACAGTGTGGACCGAAGCCCACCTGCATTAAGCACGACATTACTACCTCAGCTGTGTTGGGCAATGCAATGGGATATTTTTGTGTACCGCCGGTGGGTTCCAGGGAGCCACCCATGCTGTGGGTCCACAGGGACTTCACAATAGGGAGTTGTACCTGCCTGTGTCTATGAATTAAAAACCGCGGTCTGACTGGGGCATGCAGACACCTTGACAGAATGAATAGTGTGTGGCACATAGGTTCCCCATTGCTATGCCCACGTGTGCAGCTCCTGATGGCGGTGGCACAGGATTCTATTTCTCATTGCTTCTGTACAGCATTGTGGGCTATCTCTCCGCCACTTTTAAAGAGGGTCGCTGCCTAGCCGTGCCAACCTCTGCAGTGTGTGCCTGCGGTCCCTCGTCATGGCAGACGCAATTCTAAATAGACATGAGCGTGGTGTGGCATGAGGGCAGCTGAAGGCTGCGCAGGGACACTTTGGTGTGCGCTGTGGGGGGAGGGGGGGCGGTTGGGCAGCATGTAACTCAGGAGAAGTGTCAGTGGAGTGTCATGCAGGCAGTGATTGTGCTTTGTTGGAGGTAGTGTGGTGCTTAGCAAAGGTATGCCATGTTAATGAGGGCTTTTCAGAAGTAAAAGTTGTTGGGAGGGGGGGGGGGGGGCACTCTTGCCGGTATTGTGGCTTAATAGTGGGACCTGTGAACTTGAGATGCAACCCAACATGTAGCCCCTCCCCTGCCCTATCCGTTGCTGTGTCGTTCCCATCACTTTCTTGAATTGCCCAGATTTTCACACATGAAAACCTTAGCGAGCATCGGCAAAATACAAAAATGCTCCGGTCGCCCATTGACTTCAATGGGGTTCGTTATTCGAAACGAACCCTCGAACATCGCGGGAAGTTCGTTCCGAATAACGAACACCCGAACATTTTGGTGTTCGCTCATCTCTAATCGCCACACATTTACAGTAACATAGTATGTTAGGCCAAAAAAAGACATCCTAATCCTCATTCAATTTAGCCTATTACACCCCCCCCCCTCAATGTTGATCCAGAGTAAGGAAAAAAAACAATGAGGTAGGGGGGAAAATTAAGGGGAAAAAATTAATTCCTGACTCCAATCTGGCATTTGGAATAATCCCCGGATCACCAACCCTTCTGAAGTAATCAGTAACATAGTATGTTAGGCTGAATGAAGACAGTGTCCATCTAGTTCAGCCTGTTTCAACCCTCACCCTTATTGGTCCAGAGAAGGCAAAGAAAACCCAAGCAGCCATTTTGCTCATTTGGAAGAAAAATTCCTTCCTGACTCCATAGTGGCAGCTAGCGTAATCCCTGGATCAACATTTGAGATCAACAACTCCACTGGTCACAAAATGTCTATATCCTGTAATATCCTTGCGCTCTAGAAAGACATCTAATTCCCTCTTAAATTCCTCTATCGATTTTGCCATTACCACGTCCTCAGGCAGAGAGTTCCACAGTCTCACTGCTCTTACAGTAAATAACCCCTTTCTGTGATGGTGATGAAACCTGCTTTCTTCTAGACATAGCAGATGCCCTCTTGTTACTGTCGCAGTCCTGGGTATAAACAGATCATGGGAGAGATCCTTGTAATGTCCCCTCATGTATTTATACATAGTTATTTGGTTGCTCCATAGCCGTCTTTTTTCCAGGGTGAATAATCCCAATTTTATTAGCCTCTTTTGGTATTCCAATCCACCCATTCCGTTTATTAATTTAGTTGCCCTTCTTTGAACCCCCTCAAGCACTGCAATATCTTTCCTGAGCACCGGTGACCAGAACTGTGCATAGTATTCCATGTGAGGCCTGCAATGTGCCTTATATAGTGGAAGAATAATCTTCTCGTCGTTCACCCCTATACCTCTTTTAATGCACCCCAAGACTTTATTTGCTTTTGCAGCAGCTGACTGGCATTGATTGCTCTAGGTAAGTCTACAGTCCACTAGTACCCCCAGGTCTTTTTCCATATCACTTTCCCCTAGCAGAACCCCATTTAGTGTGTATTGGTGACATCCGTTTCTCCTGCCCATGTGCATGACCTTACATTTATCCACACTGAACTTCATTTGCCATTTTTTTGCCCAAGCCTCCAGCTTATCTACGTCCGTTTGTAGCCGTATCTTTTCCTCCGTTGCATTGATTATCTTGTATAATTTTGTATCATCTGCAAATATTGATATTTTACTCTGCAGTCCCTCTATCAGGTCATTGATAAATATATTGAACAGAATGGGGCCTAGTACTGAACCCTTTGGCACCCCACTAGCAACGGTGGCCCAATCAGAGTATGAACCATTTATTTCCACCATCTGTATTCTATCCCTGAGCTAGTTCTTAACCCAGATACACATGTTTTCGCCCAGACTGCGGTGTCTCATTTTATATATCAGACATATAACATGTAATATTGTAACGCTCAAGAAAGATGTCCAGATCCCTCTAATACTCTTTTATCAAGTTCACCATCACCGTATGCTCAGGAGACAGTTCCATAGTTTCAGTGCTCTTACAGTAAAGAACCCCCTTCTGTGTCAGGGTAGAAATCGGTCGCCCTCTTATTACTGTTACAGTCCTGGGTATAAATAGATAATGGGAAAGATCCCTGTACTGACCCCTGATATATTATACATTATTATTAGAGTGCCTCGTCTGTCAGGGAGGCAATATTGATATTAATTATGTTGCTTATTGGGATAGCAATTGTTATGCCCAAGTACTGGGTTCTTGTTGGGTCCCATCCAAATGGGAACTCTTTTTCAATTAGGGATTGGAGTTTATCGGAGACATTCATGGCCAAAATCTTTGATTTTGTCAGGTTGATTTTATAATAAGAAAGTCTACCAAAGGCAGACAGGAGGTCAGACGCCACCCTGAGAGATTCTATAGGAGAAGTCAACATTAAAATTATGTAGTCCGAAAACAATCCAATTTTGTGTTCTCTAAATGACATGGAGACCCCTTTGATTTTGCTCTCCATCCTAGCTTCTGCTCGGGGTTCCATAGTCAAAATAAACAAGGTAGGAGATAGCGGGCAGCCCTGCCTAGTCCCATTTGTTATTACAAATGAATTAGAGATAACTTCATTTATTAACTCTTTCCAATCCACTGTCTGACCTGTGAAGACATTATGATTTCAGGCTGTACAGCTTTAAAGTTGAAGACATTCGTCAGGGTTCTCTTACTGTATATTGTCAGCCTCTCTGCTGTCGGAGCCTATCCGACGTGTCACCTCATGCAGTACTGGCTTCAGCCAGCATATAGCGCTGTTGTATAACGGCAGAAAAAGTGTAAGCCCCCTAGGAAAACCAGGATACAAATTGGACTGAAAAGGGTTAATATTCTAGCAGACACAGGTCCATATAGAGCTTGGATTGCTCCTAGGATTGGGCCCTCAAATCCCAAGTTCTTTAGGACCCAAAAGCCATATACCCAATGGATCCTGTCGAACGCCTCCTCCACGTTCAAAGTGAGGAGCAGACAAGGCGTTGTCTATAACATCCAACAATCTTCTAGTTACGTCCGATGATTGTTTCCCTCTGACAAATCCTGTCTGGTTGCAATGAAAACAGTCTGGGATTATCTCCAAGAGACATGACTCTAATATTTTTGCAAAGAATTTTGTGTTGCTATTTAATAACGATAATGGTCTAAAATTTGCAGGGGAGGATGCGTCCTTACCAGGTTTGAGTATTGTTACAATATGTGCCTGAAGCATTTCCTCCGGGAGGTGACCCTCTGTCATAGCCTTATTGATAGATTGATATTGATAGATTCTCCATATGGGTTGCTAATTGGGTTTTATAAATCTTGAAATATTCGTTGGTGAACCCGTCTGGACTTGGGGCTTTGTCTTTCCTTAATTTGTTAATAACTTGCAATATTTCTTGAGAGGATATGGGGGGGTTAAGTTTTTCCAAATGCTGCTTCTTTAATTTTGGGAGTTGAATGGTGGACAGAAATCTTTCTATTGCTTTTCCAGTGGGTTGCAGAAGAGAAGGCTCCTTTTTGAGATTATATCGAGATTCGTAAAATTTTCTAAAGATTTCTGTTATTTCCACCAGGTTTGATTTTTGGCTACCAGTGATTGGGTCTAATATGAAGAGGATCTTAACTTTGGCTCTCTTTTGTTTAACTCTATTAGCCATTAAGTGGGTAAATTTGTTGTTGCTAATGCAATAAAAAGTTTTGAGGGACTTTAGTTTTTTCTTATGTTCATTTAAAAGAATGTTGCGTACTTTAATTCTAGCTTCTAGGAGTGTGTTATGCAAATGAGTAGTAGGTGAGTTTAGGAGTTCTTTTTCAAGTTCCACTAATTCCGACAAGGTGTTTTTCAGTAGTTTATTTCTTTACCTTTTGTATATGGAGCGATGCTGGATCATTACTCCTCTAACCACCAGTTTGTGGGCGTTCCACAAAGTGAATCAACAATAGAGATGAGCGAACGTACTCGTCCGAGCTTGATACTCGTTCGAGTATTAGCGTGTTCGAGATGCTCGTTATTCGAAACGAACACCACGCGATGTTCGAGTTACTTTCACTGTCATCTCTGAGACGCTAGCGCGCTTTTCTGGCCAATAGAAAGACAGGGAAGGCATTACAACTTCCCCCTGCGACGTTCAAGCCCTATACCACCCCCCTGCAGTGAGTGGCTGGCGAGATCAGGTGTCACCCGAGTATATAAATCGGCCCCTCCCGCGGCTCGCCACAGATGCGTTCTGACAGAGATCAGGGAAAGTGCTGTCTTGCTGGAGTTGCTATAGGGAGAGTGTTAGGAGTATTTTAGGCTTCAAGAACCCCAACGGTCCTTCTTAGGGCCACATCTAACCGTGTGCAGTAGTGTGGAGGCTGCTTTTTGCAGTGTTGCACTTTTTTTTTGTATATCGGCCGTGCAGAGCATTGCGCCCTGCAGTAATTATACATACTCCAGGGCCAGAAGTGGTGGTGAGGCAGGGACAGAAGACATATTTATTGAATATAGGCAGTGGGCCTTTCCAAAAACATTTGGGAAAAAAAATCTATTTGGGCTGCCTGTGACCGTCCTCAGTGTACTGGGTCTGTGCTGGGGGTAGTTGTCCTAATTCATACGCAGCCAGCTAAGTGTTACAGCAGGCTTGCGCAAAATTATTTCCTGGCTCTGCTGTGCGTTCCGTAAGCAAAGTCAGCCTCCAACAACAGGCCAATAAGTGGCACATTTAATTACAGCGTTCTATTTCTGCACTACTGGTAATACAGCATGCTGAGGGGTAGGGGTAGGCCTAGAGGACTTGGACGCGGACGAGGACGCGGAGGCCCAAGTCAGGGTGTGGGCACAGGCCGAGCCAGTGCGGTGACCAGGGGTAGAGGCAGGGCCAGACCGAATAATCCACCAACTGTTTCCCAAAGCGCCCCCATGCCACCCTGCAGAGATCAAGGTGCTCTACGGTGTGGCAGTTTTTCACAGAGATGCCTGACGACCAACGAACAGTGGTGTGCAACCTTTGTCGCGCCAAGATCAGCTGGTGAGCCACCACCACCAGCATGCGCAGGCATATGATGGCCAAGCACCCCACAAGGTGGGACGAAGGCCGTTCACCGCCTCCGCTTTGCACCACTGCCTCTCCCCCTGTGCCCCAACCTGCCACTGAGATCCAACCCCCCTCTGAGGACACAGGCACTACCGTCTCCTGGCCTGCACCCACACCCTCACCTCCGCTGTCCTCGGCCCCATCCAGCAATGTCTCTCAGCGCAGCGTCCAGACGTCGCTAGCGCCACTGTTTGAGCACAAGCGCAAGTACACCGCCACCCACCCGCACGCTCAAGCGTTAAAAGTGCACATTGCCAAATTGATCAGCCTGGAGATGCTGCCGTATAGGCTTGTGGAAACGGAGGCTTTCAAAAGCATGATGGCGGCGGCGGCCCCGCGCTACTCGGTTCCCAGTTGCCACTACTTTTCCCGATGTGCCGTCCCAGCCCTGCACGACCACGTCTCCTGCAGCATTGTACGCGCCCTCACCAACGCAGTTACTGGCAAGGTCTACTTAACAACAGAGACGTGGACAAGCACAGGCGGGCAGGGCCACTATATCTCCCTGACGGCACATTGGGTGAATTTAGTGGAGGCTGGGACCGAGTCAGAGCCTGGGACCGCTCACGTCCTACCCACCCCCAGAATTGCGGGCCCCAGCTCGGTGGTGGTATCTGCAGCGGTGTATGCTTCCTCCACTAAACCACCCTCCTCCTCCTCCAACGCAACCTCTATCTCGCAATCAAGATGTCTCAGCAGCAGCACGTCGCCAGCAGTCGCTGTCGCACGGCGTGGCAGCACAGCGGTGGGCAAGCGTCAGCAGGCCGTGCTGAAACTACTCAGCTTAGGAGAGAAGAGGCACACGGCCCACAAACTGCTGCAGGGTCTGACAGAGCAGACCGACCGCTGGCTTTCACCGCTGAGCCTCCAACCGGGCATGGTCGTGTGTGACAACGGCCGTAACCTGGTGGCGGCTCTGCAGCTCGGCAGCCTCACGCATGTGCCATGCCTGGCCCACGTCTTTAATTTGGTGGTTCAGCGCTTTCTGAAAAGCTACCCACACTTGTCATACCTGCTCGGAAAGGTGCGCCGGGTCAGCGCACATTTTCGCAACTCCAAGACGGACGCTGCCACCCTGCGGACCCTGCAACATCGGTTTAATCTGCCAGTGCACCGACTGCTGTGCGACGTGCCCACACGGTGGAACTCTACGCTCCACATGTTGGCCAGACTCTATGAGCAGCGTAGAGCTATAGTGGAATACCAACTCCAACATGGGCGGCGTAGTGGGAGTCAGCCTCCTCAATTCTTTACAGAAGAGTGGGCCTGGTTGGCAGCCATCTGCCAGGTCCTTCGAAACTTTGAGGAGTCTACCCAGATGGTGAGCGGGGATGCTGCAATCATTAGCGTCACCATTCCTCTGCTATGCCTCTTGAGAAGTTCCCTGCAAAGCATAAAGGCAGACGCTTTGCACTCGGAAACGGAGGCAGGGGAAGACAGTATGTCACTGGATAGTCAGAGCACCCTCATGTCTATATCTCAGCGCGTTGAGGAGGAGGAGGAGGAGGGGGAGGAGCATGAGGTGGAGGGGGAAGAGACAGCTTGGCCCACTGCTGAGGGTACCCATGCTGCTTGCCTGTCATCCTTTCAGCGTGTATGGCCGGAGGAGGAGGTGGATCCTGAAAGTGATCTTCCTAGTGAGGACAGCCATGTGTTGCGTACAGGTACCCTGGCACACATGGCTGACTTCATGTTAGGATGACTTTCTCGTGACCCTCGCGTTACACGCATTCTGGCCACTACGGATTACTGGGTGTACACACTGCTCGACCCACGGTATAAGGAGAACCTTTCCACTCTCATTCCCGAAGAGGAAAGGGGTTCGAGAATGATGCTATACCACAGGGCCCTGGTGGATAAACTGATGGTAAACTTCCCATCTGACAGCGCTAGTGGCAGAAGGCGCAGTTCCGAGGGCCAGGTAGCAGGGGAGGCGCAGAGATCAGGCAGCATGTACAGCACAGGCAGGGGAACATTCTCCAAGGCCTTTGCCAGCTTTATGGCTCCCCAGCAAGACTGTGTCACCGCTCCCCAGTCAAGGCTGAGTTGGCGGGAGCACTGTAAAAGGATGGTGAGGGAGTACGTAGCCGATCGCACGACCATCTTCGGTGACGCCTCTGCCCCCTACAACTACTGGGTGTCGAAGCTGGACACGTGGCCTGAACTCGCGCTGTATGCCCTGGAGGTGCTTGCTTGTCCTGCGGCTAGCGTCTTGTCAGAGAGGGTGTTTAGTGCGGCTGGGGGAATCATCACGGATAAGCGTACCCGCCTGTCAACCGACAGTGCCGACAGGCTTACACTCATCAAGATGAACAAAGCCTGGATTTCCCCAGACTTCTCTTCTTCACCAGCGGACAGCAGCCATACCTAAGCAATACGTAGGCTGCACCCGCGGATGGAAGCATCGTTCTCTATCACCATCAAAAACGGGGACATTTTTGCTTCATCAATCTGTGTATAATATTCCTCCTCCTCCTCCTGCTCCTCCTCCTGAAACCTCACGTAATCACGCCGAACGGGCAATTTTTCTTAGGCTCACAAGGCTCAGTCATATAATTTTTCTAAACAATTTTAATACGTTTCAATGCTCATTAAAGCGTTGAAACTTGCACCTGAACCAATTTTTATTTTAACTGGGCTGCCTCCAGGCCTAGTTACCAATTAAGCCACATTAACCAAAGCGATTAATGGGTTTCACCTGCCCTCTTGGTTGGGCATGGGCAATTTTTCTGACATACATTAGTACTGTTGGTACACCAATTTTTTGGGGCCCTCGCCTACAGTGTAATCCAATTAATTTTTTGCCCACCTGCATTAAACATGACATTACCTCAGCTGTGATGGGCAATGCAATGGGATATATTTATGTACCGCCGGTGGCTTCCTGGCACCCACCCATGCTGACGGTCCACAGGGACTTCACAATAAGGAGTTGTACCTGCCTGTGTCTATGAATTAAAAACCCCGGTCAGGTTGGGGCATGCAGTGTGGGCCGAAGCCCACCTGCATTTAATCTGACGTTAGCTCTGCTGTCCAGGGCACTGCAATGGGATACATTTATGTACAGCCGGTGGGTTCCGGGGAGCCACCCATGTTGTGGGTGCACACGGAATTCCCATTGCGGAGTTGGGGATTCCCAGTTGTACCTGCCTGTTACTATTTATAAAAAAACGCGGTCTGACTGGGGCATGCAGGCACCTTGACAGAATGAATAGTGTGTGGCACATAGGTTCCCCATTGCTATGCCCACGTGTGCAGCTCCTGATGGCGGTGGCACAGGATTATATTTCTCATTGCTTCTGTACAGCACTGTGGGCTATCGCCCCTTTTAAAGAGGGTCGCTGCCTAGCCGTGCCAACCCTCTGTAGTGTGTGCCTGCGGTTCCTCCTCATGGCAGACGCACTTATAAATAGACATGAGTGTGGCGTGGCATGAGGGCAGCTGAAGGCTGCGCAGGGACACTTTGGTGTGCGCTGTGGGGGGGAGGGGGGGCGGTGGTGTGCGCTGTGGACACTGGGTCGTGCGAGAGGGGGGGGGGGTTGGGCAGCAGGTAACCCAGGAGAAGTGGCAGCGTAGTGTCATGCAGGCAGTGATTGTGCTTTGTTGGAGGTAGTGTGGTGCTTAGCTAAGGTATGCATTGCTAATGAGGGTTTTTCAGAAGTAAAAATTGTTGGGAGGGGGGGTCACTCTTGCCACTATTGTGGCTTATTAATAGTGGGACCTGGGAACTTGAGATGCAGCCCAACATGTAGCCCCTCGCCTGCCCTATCCGTTGCTGTGTCGTTCCCATCACTTTCTTGAATTGCCCAGATTTTCACAAATGGAAACCTTAGCGAGCATCGGTGATATACAAAAATGCTCGGGTCGCCCATTGACTTCATACATTTTTTTTTTATTTTAACACATTTCTGGATGAATTGCAGGGAAGGGCTTATATATTTAAGCCCTTCCAGACAATTCATCCCACACTCGCCCGCAGCACATTGCTTTCAATGGAGCCGGCTGTATTGCCGGCTCCATTGAATGCAATGCGCTGGACAGCTCCGGCCCGTTTCTAATGAAACGCGGCTAGGAGCAGATTTTCGGGCCCCGGTCAAGCGATTTGCGGTTGCGCATCCGTCATGCGATCCGCAAATCGCGCGAAAAAACGCCCGTTTGACTAAGGCCTGAAGGTGTTCCTAAACCCCTTAGTGACCAAGCCTGTTTGTGCCTTAATGACTAGACCAAATTTTGGAAATCTGACGTGTCATTTTAACATAGACTAACTCTGTAAAGATTTTGCATATCCAAGTGATTCTGACCTTGTTTTTTCGTCACATATTGTACTTCATTTAGGCGGAAAAAATAGACCAATAAAATTTGTGTATATTTATTAAAAGTGCCAAAATTGGGAAAATTTTGAAAAAATTGTCATTTTTCACATTTTCAACGGCAATATCTCAAATATGTGCAAACATACTGTACAATTTGTTGATAAGATATATATTTCCATCTGTTTACTTTATTCTGGACACATATTGGAAAAACTTCAGTTTTTTTTAACCATTTAAGAGACATACAAATTTAACATTGATTTTTAACATTTTGAGGAACATTTTCTTTTCCTACACCAAGCCAAGATTGCAAAGGCTCATGGGTGTCAGAATGATAGACACCCTCACCCCATTTTAAAAACTACAACCCTTAGTGTATTCACTGAGGGGGATTGTGAGTATTTTTACCCCGTAGTTTTTTTTCAGGAATTAATGCAATTTAGAGGAGAAAAAATAAAATTTCATATTTTTGCAAATATTCCATTTAAAAGGCAGGATTTTTTTTCTATAGTGCACATGAAAATGAGCATTTGCACCCAACATCAATACACCCGTTTGTCCTTTGTTCAGAACCATACCCATTGTGGCCCTAATCTTGTGTCCGTATGCACAACTGAACCCAAATCGAAAAGAGCAGCCTGTGGCTTTCAGAACAGACATTTTGCTTGAAGGTGACTTAGGCACCGTTGCCCACTTGTAGAACCCTTGAGCGGCCAAAACGATAGAGAACCCTCACAAATGACTCTATTTTGAAAACTAGACCCCTTAACGAATTCATCTAGGCATGTACTGTGCATTTTGACGGCACAGTTTTTGAATGAATCTAAGCAAAGCAGGAGGGAAAAAATTACCATTTTCATTTTTTTGGCAATTGTGTCACTTTTAAAACAGTTTTTGTTTTGGACAGCATACATAGGAATGAATGACTTGTACCACAAAATTGATCCCCCCCTGTTTGTTCCGTGTTCAGAACCATACCCATTGTGGCCCTAATATTATGTCCCTATGCACAACGGGGCCCAAAACAAAAGGAGCAGCCGGTGGCTTTTAGAACAGACATTTTGCTCGAAGGTGATTTAGGCCCCATTGCCCACTTGTAGAGCACTTGAGCAGCCAAAACGACAGAGAACCCCCACAAATTACCCCATTTTGAAAACTATAACACATTAATCTAGGAGTGTACTACGTATTTTTATCGCATAGTTTCTGAATGAATTTGAGCAAAGCAGAAGGAAAAAATTACAAATTAACCCCTTAAGTGGCACGCCCGGAAATGTTTTGGGACGAGCTCCACTTCACTGTCAGTGGATAGCTGGGCACCAGCTCTTACACAGCATAGATGGGAGTAAAGCTCCAAATCTCTGCTGTGTTAACCCTTTACATGCTGCGGTCTATGCGACCACAGCATGTAAATGGCTGACAGAGTCACCCTGCCTCCCAGGAAAAATGCAATAAAAAGCGATCAAAAAGTCATATGTATTCCGAATCAGCACTAACGTAAACTACAGGACATCCAGCCAAAAACGAGCCCTTGCTCAACTATGTCGATGGAAAAATAAAAAGGTTATTGCGCGCAGAAGATGCAGCAGAAAATAATTTTTAAAAATCAAATGTCTTTGAAAAAAAATACAAGTACTACAGCAAAAAAAACACTATACAAGTTTGGTATCATAGTAATCATACTGACCCATAGAATAAAGTTATCAGGTCATTTTTGTTGCAGTTTGTGCGCCGTAGAAACAAAACACACTGAAAGATGGCGGAATGTCATTTTTTTTTTCATTTTACTCCACTTAGAATTTTGTAAAATTTTTTTAGTACATTATAAGGTACATTAAATGGCACCATTGAAAAACTCAACTCGTTCCGCAAAAAACAAACCCTCATACAGCGGTGTCACTGGATAAATAAAGGCGTTATGATTTTTTAAACAGGGGGAGGAAAAAGAGAAAAGGGGGAAAAAAGGGGTTAAATAATGTACTCCCTTCTCTGGGTCATTACGACGCAGGGATACCACATGTGTAATTTTGTTTTTCATTTTTTACAAAGTAAAGGGAGACCAGTGTTTTTTTTAAATCTTTTTAATAATTTTTTTACTATTTTTAAAATTTTTTTACATTTTTGTCCCTTTAAGGGACTTCCGCAGAGACCCATCAGGACCCCCCCCCCCCCCCGATCACATTCCGGGGGTCCGATGGTGACAGCCCTTTACATGCTGCAGTCGCATAGACCGTGGCATGTAAAGGGTTAACGCAGCAGAGATCGGAGGTTTTCTCCATTCTCTGCTGTGTAAGAGCTGGTGCCCAGCTACCCTCTGACAGAGGATGGAGGAGCTCTTCTTGGTGTTCCCTATGGAGTTCTCCCTCAGGAGGTTGTATAGTTTATAGCTAATTATTCTCATTAGATTTTTGACGCACAGTTAGTAATGGTTCTGTTTCAAAGTTCGGGCACTTTCAGTGTTAAAAATACAATAAAATGAGAAATCTCTCTTGAAGCGGTACATTATAGCAATAGGTTGTTAGTAGAGATGAGCGAGCACCAAAATGCTCGGGTGCTCATTACTCGGGACAAAATTATTGCGATGCTCGAGGGTTCGTTTCGAGTAACGAACTCCATTGAAGTCAATGGGCGACTCGAGCATTTTTGTATATCGCCGATGCTCACTAAGGTTTCCATTTGTGAAAATCGGGGCAATTCAAGAAAGTGATGGGAACGACACAGCAACGGATAGGGCAGGCGAGGGGCTACATGTTGCACTGCATCTCAAGTTCCCAGGTCCCACTATTAAGCCACAATAGCGGCAAGAGTGCCCCCCCCCTCCCAACAACTTTTACTTCTGAAAAACCCTCATTAGCAAGGCATACCTTAGCTAAGCACCACACTACCTCCAACAAAGCACAATCACTGCCTGCATGACACTCCGCTGCCACTTCTCGTGGGTTACATGCTGCCAACCCCCCCCCCCCCCGCACGACACAGTGTCCACAGCGCACACCAAAGTGTCCCTGCGCAGCCTTCAGCTGCACTCATGCCACATGCTGGCCTCATAGCCACACCACCCTCAGGTCTATTTATAAGTGCGTCTGCCATGGGGAGGAACTGCAGGCACACACTGCAGAGGGTTGGCACGGCTAGGCAGCGACCCTCTTTAAAAGGGGCGGGGCGATAGCCCACAATGCTGTACAGAAGCAATGAGAAATCCAATCCTGTGCCACCGCCATCAGGAGCTGCACACGTGGGCATAGCAATGGGGAACCTATGTGCCACACACTATTCATTCTGTCAAGGTGTCTGCATGCCCCAGTCAGACCGCGTTTTTTTATAAATAGTCACAGGCAGGTACAACTCCGCAATGGGAATTCCGTGTACACCCACAGCATGGGTGGCTCCCTGGAACCCATCGGCTGTACATAAATGTATCCCATTGCAGTGCCCATCACAGCTGAGGTAACGTCCGATTAAATGCAGGTGGGCTTCGGCCCACACTGCATGCCCCAGTCAGACTGGGGTTCTTTAGAAGTGGATACATACAGTTACAACTCCGTGTGGACCGACAGCATGGGTGGGTGCCAGGAAGCCACAGGCGGTACATAAATATATCCCATTGCATTGCCCATCACAGCTGAGGTAATGTCATGTTAAATGCAGGTGGGCTTCGGCCCACACTGCATGCCCCAGTCAGACTGGGGTTCTTTAGAAGTGGACACATGCAGTTACAACTCCGTGTGGACCGACAGCATGGGTGGGTGCCAGGAAGCCACCGGCGGTGCATAAATATATCCCATTGCAGTGCCCATCACAGCTGAGGTAACGTCCGATTAAATGCAGGTGGGCTTCGGCCCACACTGCATGCCCCAGTCAGGCTGGGGTTCTTTAGAAGTAGACACATGCAGTTACAACTCCCTGTGGACCGACAGCATGGGTGGCTCCCTGGAACCCACCAGCGGTACATAAATATATCCCATTGCAGTGCCCAGCACAGCTGATGTAACGTCAGCTTTAATGCAGGTGGGCAAAAAATTAATTGGATTACACTGTAGGCGAGGGCCCCAAAAAATTGGTGTACCAACAGTACTAATGTGCGTCAGAAAAATTGCCCATGCCCAACCAAGAGGGCAGGTGAAACCCATTAATCGCTTTGGTTAATGTGGCTTAATTGGTAACTAGGCCTGGAGGCAGCCCAGTTAAAATAAAAATTGGTTTATGTGAAAGTTTCAACGCTTTAATGAGCATTGAAACGTATAAAAATTGTTTACAAAAATTATATGACTGAGCCTTGTGGGCCTAAGAAAAATTGCCCGTTCGGCGTGATTACGTGAGGTTTCAGGAGGAGGAGCAGGAGGAGGAGGATGAATATTATACACAGATTGATGAAGCTAAAAGGTCCACGTTTTTGATGGTGATAGAGAACAATGCTTCCATCTGCGGGTGCAGCCTACGTATTGTTTAGGTATCACTGCTGTCCGCTGGTGGAGAAGAGAAGTCTGGGGAAATCCAGGCTTTGTTCATCTTGATGAGTGTAAGCCTGCCGACACTGTCGGTTGACAGGCGGGTACGCTTATCTGTGATGATTCCCCCAGCCGCACTAAACACCCTCTCTGACAAGACGCTAGCCGCAGGACAAGCAAGCACCTCCAGGGCATACAGCGCAAGTTCAGGCCACGTGTCCAGCTTCGACACCCAGTAGTTATCACGGAGGACGGTCATGCGATCGGCTACGTACTCCCTCACCATCCTTTTACAGTGCTCCCGCCGACTCAGCCTTGACTGGGGAGCGGTGACACAGTCTTGCTGGGGAGCCAGAAAGCTGGCAAAGGCCTTAGAGAGTGTTCCCCTGCCTGTGCTGTACATGCTGCCTGATCTCTGCGCCTCCCCTGCTACCTGGCCCTCGGAACTGCGCCTTCGGCCACTAGCGCTGTAGGATGGGAATTTTAACATCAGTTTGTCCGCCAGGGTCCTGTGGTATAGCATCACTCTCGAACCCCTTTCCTCTTCGGGTATGAGAGTGGAAAGGTTCTCCTTATACCGTGGGTCGAGCAGTGTGTACACCCAGTAATCTGTAGTGGCCAGAATGCGTGTAACGCGAGGGTCACGAGAAAGGCATCCTAACATGAAGTCAGCCATGTGTGCCAGGGTACCTGTACGCAACACATGGCTGTCTGCACTAGGAAGATCACTTTCAGGATCCTCCTCCTCCTCCTCCTCCTCAGGCCATACACGCTGAAAGGATGACAGGCAAGCAGCATGGGTACCCTCAGCATTGGGCCAAGCTGTCTCTTCCCCCTCCTCCTCATCCTCCTCATGCTCCTCCTCCTCCTCCTCCTCAACGCGCTGAGATATAGACAGGAGGGTGCTCTGACTATCCAGCAACATACTGTCTTCCCCCGCCTCTGTTTCCGAGCGCAAAGCGTCTGCCTTTATGCTTTGCAGGGAGCTTCTCAAGAGGCATAGCAGAGGAATGGTGACGCTAATGATTGCAGCATCGCCGCTCACCATCTGGGTAGACTCCTCAACGTTTCCAAGGACCTGGCAGATGTCTGCCAACCAGGCCCACTCTTCTGTAAGGAATTGAGGAGGCTGACTCCCACTGCGCCGCCCATGTTGGAGTTGGTATTCCACTATAGCTCTACGCTGCTCATAGAGCCTGGCCAACATGTGGAGCGTAGAGTTCCACCGTGTGGGCACGTCGCACAGCAGTCGGTGCACTGGCAGATGAAACTGATGTTGCAGGGTGGCAGCGTCCGTGTGGGACTTGCGGAAATGTGCGCAGAGCCGGCGCACCTTTCCGAGTAGGTCTGACAAGCTTGGGTAGCTTTTCAGAAAGCGCTGAACCACCAAATTAAAGACGTGGGCCAGGCATGGCACGTGCGTGAGGCTGCCGAGCTGCAGAGCCGCCACCAGGTTACGGCCGTTGTCACACACGACCATGCCCGGTTGGAGGCTCAGCGGCGAAAGCCAGCGGTCGATTTGTTCTGTCTGACCCTGCAGCAGTTCGTGGGCCGTGTGCCTCTTCTCTCCTAAGCTGAGTAGTTTCAGCACGGCCTGCTGACGCTTGCCCACCGCTGTGCTGCCACGCCGCGCGACACCGACTGCTGGCGACGTGCTGCTGCTGACACATCTTGATTGCGAGACAGAGGTTGCGTAGGAGGAGGAGGAGGAGGGTGGTTTAGTGGAGGAAGCATACACCGCCGCAGATTCCACCACCGAGCTGGGGCCCGCAATTCTGGGGGTGGGTAGGACGTAAGCGGTCCCAGGCTCTGACTCTGTCCCAGCCTCCACTAAATTCACCCAATGTGCCGTCAGGGAGATATAGTGGCCCTGCCCGCCTGTGCTTGTCCACGTGTCCGTTGTTAAGTGGACCTTGGCAGTAACCGCGTTGGTGAGGGCGCGTACAATGTTGCGGGAGACGTGGTCGTGCAGGGCTGGGACGGCACATCGGGAAAAGTAGTGGCAACTGGGAACCGAGAAGCGCGGGGCCGCGGCCGCCATCATACCTTTGAAAGCCTCCGTTTCCACAACCCTATACGGCAGCATCTCCAGGCTGATAAATTTGGCTATGTGCACGTTTAACGCTTGAGCGTGCGGGTGCGTGGCGGCGTACTTGCGCTTGCGCTCCAACACTTGCGCTAGCGACGGCTGGACGGTGCGCTGAGAGACATTGGTGGATGGGGTCGAGCACAGCGGAGGTGAGGGTGTGGGTGCAGGCCAGGAGACGGTAGTGCCTGTGTCCTGAGAGGGGGGTTGGATCTCAGTGGCAGGTTGGGGCACAGGGGGAGAGGCAGCGGTGCAAACCAGAGGCGGTGAACAGCCTTCGTCCCACCTTGTGGGGTGCTTGGCCATCATATGTCTGCGCATGCTGGTGGTGGTGAGGCTGGTGGTGGTGGCTCCCCGGCTGATCTTGGCACGACAAAGGTTGCACACCACTGTTTGTCGGTCGTCTGCACTCTCAGTGAAAAACTGCCAGACCTTTGAGCACCTCGGCCTCTGCAGGGTGGCATGGCGCGAGGGGGCGCTTTGGGAAACAGTTGGTGGATTATTCGGTCTGGCCCTGCCTCTACTCCTGGACACCGCACTGCCTCTTCCAACCTGCCCTGCTGCTGCACTTGCCTTCCCCTCTGAAGACCTGTCCTCAGTAGGCGTAGCAAACCAGGTGGGGTCAGTCACCTCATCGTCCTGCTGCTCTTCCTCCGAATCCTCTGTGCGCTCCTCCCTCGGACTTACTCCAATTACTACTACCTGAGTGATAGACAACTGTGTCTCATCGTCATCGTCCTCCTCACCCACTGAAAGCTCTTGAGACAGTTGCCGGAAGTCCCCAGCCTCATCCCCCGGACCCCGGGAACTTTCCAAAGGTTGGGCATCGGTCACGACAAGCTCCTCCGGTGGGAGAGGAACCATTGCTGCCCATTCTGGGCAGGGGCCCGGGAACAGTTCCTGGGAGTCTGGCTGCTCCTCAGAATGTGTCATTGTAATGGAGTGAGGAGGCTGGGAGGAAGGAGGAGCAGCAGCCAGAGGATTCAGAGTTGCAGCAGTGGACGGCGCAGAACTCTGGGTGGTCGATAGATTGCTGGATGCACTTTCTGCCATCCACGACAGGACCTGCTCACGCTGCTCATTTTCTAATAAAGGTCTACCGCGTGGACCCATTAATTGTGATATGAATGTGGGGACGCCAGAAACGTGCCTTTCTCCTAATCCCGCAGCAGTCGGCTGCGATACACCTGGATCAGGAGCTCGGCCTGTGCCCACACCCTGACTTGGGCCTCCGCGTCCTCGCCCGCATCCACGTCCTCTAGGCCTACCCCTACCCCTCAGCATGGTGTATTACCAGTAGTGCAGAAACAGAACGCTGTAATTAAATGTGCCGCTTATTGGCCTGTGGTTGGAGGCTGACTTCGCTTACGGAACGCACAGCAGAGCCAGGAAAGAATTTTGCGCAAGCCCGCTGTAACACTTAGCTGGCTGCGTATTAATTAGGACAACTACCCCCAGCAGAGACGCAGTACAGTCAGGACGGTCACAGGCAGCCCAAATATATTTTTTTAGCCCAAATTTTTTTGGAAAAGCCCACTGCCTATATAGACAGTATATGTCTTTCACGTTTTTCACTGTCCCTGCCTCAGCACTACTGGCCCTATACTATGTAAAATTACTGCAGTGCAGACTGTTTCCCTCTGGACAGGATGACAGCAATGATGTAACGGGCAACGCAGAGCCAGGAAAGAATTTTGCGCAACCCTGCTGTAACACTTAGCTGGCTGCGTATTAATTAGGACTACTACCCCCAGCATAGACGCAGTACACTCAGGACGGTCACAGGCAGCCCAAATATATTTTTTTGTCCCAAATTTTTTTGGAAAAGCCCACTGCCTATATAGACAGTATATGTCTTGCACGTTTTTCACTGTCCCTGCCTCAGCACTACTGGCCCTATACTATGTAAAATTACTGCAGGGCCGATATACAAAAAAAAGGTGCAACACTGCAAAAAGCAGCCTCAACAGTACTGCCCACGGTCAGATGTGGCCCTAAGAAGGACCGTTGGGGTTGTTGAAGCCTAAAATCACTCCTAACACTCTCCCTATAGCAGCTCCAGCATCAGCAGCACTTTCCCTGATCTATGTCAGAATGCATCTGTGGTGAGCCGCGGGAGGGGCCGATTTATATACTCGGGTGACACCTGATCTCGCCAGCCACTCATTGCATGGGGGTGGTATAGGGCTTGAACGTCGCAGGGGGAAGTTGTAATGCCTTCCCTGTCTTTCTATTGGCCAGAAAAGCGCGCTGTCTCAGAGATGAAAGTGAAAGTAACTCGAACATCGCGTGGTGCTCGCCTCTAGTAACGAGCATCTCGAACACGCTAATACTCGAACGAGCATCAAGCTCGGACGAGTACGTTCGCTCATCTCTAGTCACAAACTCTTTTCTGTTCTCAGTAAAAGAAACTAAATAAATTTGCAGATCATATCTTTTAGTGGCTAACAAAAAGAAATGATGTTACAGCACACTTTTTAGATTTTTTAATGGGGCTTCTTTTTCTTTCTAACATTAATACTATTGTGTTCTACTGGCCAGTAGAACGAAACATTTTCTTTAAACCTCTTTCTGTTTTCATAAGAGTCGTGTAGTGAGGTTCATACTCATGCCCCATTTAGACGGAATCATTACACTGTGCAACACATTTTTAAAACATTTTCATAACACAAAGTAACGGATATGTTTCTGTATAATTAAAACCCGCTGATTCTACTGGTAACGTTGAATACTAGCAGCATGTCTCATTTTCAAGCTACGGACCATTTCCTTTATTTAAAAAACAGAAAAAACACTTTTTGTCAGTGCTCCACTGTATTGGAATAAAAACCTCCAAAGAGGATTAAAAGATCAGACAAAGTAAAAGGGACTTACTCGGTGCCTAGTGGGGTTCCACTAAGGGTACACTCCACCAGCACCCTTAAATCCCGGTCAGCTTATCAATCAGAGGGTAATCTCAGAAGACCATCCGTATCCTGCTCTCCTAGGAGAGCCGCAGAGATGTGTATGACAATTTTACATAAAGAGGTATAAAACAAAACATTCCATATTGAAAAAAATAAAACATCTTTCTGCGCTCGTTTGTATAGACAAACAGGAGGTGACCACCAGTAGTGTGGATATTTCTCAGTTTATTCCGAAAGACACAACCATAAAAAATCTGCATGTGCAACACGTTTCCACGCACTCAGGCAAACTTGAAAAAGGTACTCGAAAAAGACCCATGAGTGCGTGGAAACGTGTTGCACATACAGATTTTTTATGGTTGTCTCTTTCAGAATAAACAGAGAATTATCCACAATACTGGTAGTCACCTCCTGTTTGCCTGTACAAACGAGCGCAGAGAGAGGTTTTATTTTTTATTATGGAAAATTTCCTCTATTTAAGATGATAACAGTTTGGACACGCCGTAATATTACTATTCAACTGTTTTTGGTGGAACATAACGCTTTGATCTTGACTTCCTATAAGAAACATTACTTTATCTGTAAGAACAGCAAGAGTCACCTATCATATTCGGATTGTACTTCTCTTTGTAATGGTCTTCAATGACTGAGATGTCTTGTGTGCGGAATACGCAGTGAATAAAACCCATTGATTTCAGTGGGTTCGTTCACATGAGCGTATTTTTTCGCACTATGTACAATCACGTGAGAAAATCCACAGAATGACCTTGTTGGGGTATCACACACTGCAATAATAAGCCATGGAGGTGAATGGGCGGCACAAATATGCAGTGAGTACGCAGGAAACCTGCTTATTTCCACACCATTTCAATGAGCCAGTCTACATTCTTTTTTGCATGCGCAAATATGCAGTGTATTTGTGCACTTAAAAACATGCCAGGGCAGGTGAAAAACGTGGGTGTAAGTGATTTTTGGTTGTGCAAATATATATGTATTGCATTTGCACAACTGAAATACACTTACATCCATGGGAATGAGCCTCAATAGTGATCTCTGTAGGAGTCTCAGTAGTAATAGTGACCCCCTCAGTAACCTCAGTAGTAATAGTGACCCCCTCAGTGACCTCAGTAGTAATAGTGACCCCCTCAGTGACCTCAGTAGTAACAGTGTCCCCTATAGTAGCCCCAATAGCAATAATGTCCCCTTTATGGGGATGCTGCCCAGCCAGAGGCCAATAGTAACCCTCCCATTGGATCAGGAATAGGTAATCTGGCATCATGAGGTTTTATTGCAGAAGGTATATCTGGATACAGAAGGTTATCTTTCTG